>NW_021940535.1:22352526-22475194 GCF_001715985.3 Manacus vitellinus | reverse complement strand
GGCCCGAGGCGCAGCCGCCCCCAGCAGGCCTCCGCAGGGCTGCCTGTTTTCTGACGGAGGATTTGTTACTGGTTTTGTTGGGGGGGTTTCCCCCTTTCTTCTGCCTTTCAAGAGGGGGACACAAGGCAAGAGTCTTCGCGCTGGGGCCCTGCCCCCTGCCCTTCTCCCACCTCGCCTACCCCTCCGCCTATGTGGCTGCCAAAATCCACCTCCCCTGTCAAGGGGAGGATTGGGCGGGATTACTGAGTCCGGGAGGTATTCTGGCCTTGAAGGACTTTTCTCTTTTGTCTTGCCCAGGCAAATGGGGAATTCTAACAGTTCTATAGCTCGCAGTGGGGTGGGGACAATACATGCCTAAGGATCTGGTCGGTATGAGAAATGACATGGAAAAGGGAATGAATTGCGTTCAACATCATTTGCGTAGGTTAATTATGTAGTATGTATGGTTTAGCTGAGTTAATATTGCTCTAGGACCTTAACTCTTGCAAACGTGAGAATTAGAAGGCAACGTTATAGTTGCATTAAGATAAATATTTGCTGTTTATAAGCATTTGCTGCCATGTAAGAGTAGTGGGTGATTCATTACACCACAGATATGTAGCTGTTCCCCACCAGATTCGCAGTTAATATACCTGAGGTATATCTCCAACTGCTAGAATCTGAAATCCTGTTCTGTTGGGTTTAAGGAAATAAGCATCCCTGATGGTCCTCCCCCTTATCCCTAGAAACATCTCTAAGCCTTTGAAGGCCTTGGGAAAAACCTTTTTTAACCCTATCTACCACCTTGTCAGTATGATTTATCCTGGCTAGTGTAATGGTGCGTTACTGCGTTATGCCAGACAAAGTAATAACCTACTTTTTGTTCTGGATTTAATCCGTATAAGAAATGTTATATGCAGTGAATACATGGGGGTTGGAACAAGGACCATGTTTGTCTTGGGATGCCTTTCTTTGAGTTATGCAAACTTCCTTTTAATTGTCATGCATTTTTCTAGTAAAAGCTCTGCAAGTCTGCAATAAAAATGGCCTCCAATAAAACTACATTGGTAAGTTCATGCACACCTAAAGTATATAAGGATTTAATCAACATATTTTTCTTCAAACCTATAACTTGGCATCTCCATTTAAAAGATACATCCACATCTCCCCTCCCCAGCATTATTCTGACCAAAATTTCAGATCCAGAAAGTAAGGCTACTAGAAAGGACATTGGCTTTAATAAATCTGCCATTTCTAAAGAGACGTGTTGGGAAAAAAAGTGTGAAAGGACTCTGTACTATTTCATCTGTCCTACAGTAGAAAATACTAAGGATTTTTTTAACTTCCTTTCAGCACACCATGTAATTCATCATACATGTAAAAAATAAAATTGAAATCATGTACTGATTTAATTTCTCCCAGTGTATTTAGAGAAAACTAATTGCCTGAGAAAAGGCAGTTTTTACAGATGAAAAGTAATATTATTGAGAAATGATGTGGCATAGTTAAGATGCCTTTTGAAATGATTTTTAACAAATAACAGTTTCTTTGAATTTCATAGGAGCAGAGATTATCAGATGTCAACCCTTCCTGGACCATTTTAATGATGCATTCATGGATCTCAAGTCCTGTAAAGCTTTGCTTGACATTAAAATATGGACTTCTAAGGGCAGTTGGTTGCTGATTACCATTCAACTAATGATGATATATAGTTTTGTGAAAAACAGAAGTGAAAAAGTATAGTGTGAGATACATCTGAGTTTGAGGTGGGGAAGTAAGCAAAAAATATACGTGCACAATTCAAAATTTGGATAGCAGAACAACTGCTTTATAACAAACTCAAAAGACCTGTTCTTAAATTTACTGAAATGATTACTAGTTCACTCAGCTTGAGTTATATTAAAAACTTGTATTAACTCCTGGCTTAGAGGTGCAATGGCGTGCTTCCTCTATGTTGTATGATAACAAGCTGTTTTAAAAGATTTCACCAAGGTGAAAGTCTGAACTTTCTGTTTGTAATTGATTGACCATTTATCCCTAACTTGAGGAAGAGAAGAGTTAGCCAGCCTGAGGGGAGGGTGCCTCAGAGAGAGGAAAAAATCTATGAATGCAGAATTTTTAATCTTTCGATGTTGTTAAGAATTTTGCTGCACAGGTTAGGAAAATCAGTTATGGTTCCCATGGGAACCGTAACTAATTCTGCTTCATTATGTATTTGCATGCAAAACCTAAATGTATTAGGGTAGTCCTAGAGCTGTAATTCTGATTTTCTTACCTCTTGTATGTTAAAACCGTACACCACAGTGTCACTTCAGTGTTTTAACTTTGCCCCTAAAAGAAAGAGTGGTTATCCATAGCTCTGCATCTGTCACATGTGACTTCTGAATGCAGAAAGGGAAACAAGCCATAGAAAAACCTTCAGTGTCAAGTGCCTAAGTTACAGCTTATATCATGCAACCACAGAGAAGGGAGATTCAGGGGCCTAGTGGACATTTAGTACCCTTTAACTTCAGTCAGATATCACATTCACTTGTGGGCTGAGATTTGCATGGGCATGTATAATCTCAGAATGTACAGCTTTTTTAACATGTTCAGTATTTCTGCAGGCTCTGCAACCAAGTATTATTTTAATAAGTTCAAGACTTTGGAGATTAGTGCTGATGCACAAGACCCAATTAAATCTTTAATACTAAAAGCAGCATAGTCTTGATTTTGTTATTTCTTATTGCACTTCAAGAAAAAAATACAGACCCCCATGACATTAATTTTCTTCTGTGGAAGATACTTAATATACTTAAGTCTTAGAAAGTAAAAAAAAAAATTGTTGCTTTGATACAGAAATCCAAAACATTGATCTTTAAGTGACAAGAATTAGTGAAGCCGAAAAGAGTACCAGAAAACAATCTTCCATTGAATCAAAGAATTTTAGTCCAACGGAGAATACAGATGGAGATGTTCCCCACTTGTAGCCTGCTTGCCTCATCACCAGTAATTATAATGTTATTACTATGGTATAGTGAGTCTGTCTTTTACTGTGTTGTTGTTTTTTCCTCTGCTTCTTTTATTGTTTGTTTCTTTTCCTCATCTCTACCCCTTTCTCTTTTTCACATTTCCATTTCTTGAAAGAAGCTGCCTTCATAGAAGCATTGGACATCTTCATGTTTTATTTCCTCTCAATTTCAGTCTTGCATTCTTTTTCCTGTGGAGGCAAAAAAAAAGCCAGTGTGCTTAAGTTGACACTTTTCAGACATGAATGCTGTGGTCAAAATACACCTGGGATATGCAGGCAGTTAAAATCTAATTGGAAATACATACTCTGTTCTAGATAATCTCTCTTCTATGCTTCCAAATCAAAACAATTGCCGTGCAAGGTATAATCTATACAGAAACTTCTTGTTTCAATAAGAAACTAGAAACTTTTTCTCCTCTTTGTCGTTTGCACCTTCAATTTATGGGCTGCTAACCCAGAGTAAAGCTATTTCGGAGAGAGAGGGAGGGAGGGAAAAAAATAAATTATGAAAAATAAAGGGTACGAAGACAGGGCTTTGGCAAGATAATCATCTTCAAATCTTCAGTTTACAAAAATGAGACAATTTTTTGTGTCTAACATATTTTTTTTTTTTACCTTTCACCACATCAAGATAAAATTCTATGAAGTCTAAAAAATTGAAAATTCCCAAATTGCAATATTCTCAAACTAACCCACATCAGTTATAGAGAGGAATAGAGACAGGCCATCAAGCAAATAAAGGTGCTTTGTGGTTTTTGCTTGTCTGCTTTCTGTTGTATAGAAAGTGCTTTAGTTCTCTACTTTTGATTTAGGGTGCTGCATGACTATATGTTTTAAGAGCTTAAAAGTTTATGGCTGCCGCTTTAACCATTTCCTTATAAGGTGTGGTCCAAAATGGCAAGCAGAATGATTTTGGTCTACCAGTCCTCCAGAAATGTGACACAACATGATAGGCTTCTTCCAACCTTTTTGAGATTACAAACAAGGAAATTCTGAAATGTGTCCTTCTACTACGATTTGATTGTGCCTTATTAAACTGGGAATGCCTTGAGGATGATGTGGATGTAATATTTATTTTAAGAACTTAATGTTATTCAAAACATCAAATGTAGACTTGAAACACGTTTTTTTAAGTTAGGAACATTTCATTAATGTGTTAACAGCTGTACTTAAGGATAGCAATCTTAAATTTATGCACCTTTGTGACACATCTCTGTAACTTACATAGGTGCGTGGAAGAAACTGCAGTAATGGAATGCTCCTAGCATGTGTCCTGTTCAATAGTTACGGGTTATTGTTGAGTATTTTGCTTATTGTAGCACTACGCTATAAACTTCGCTGCCATCAGTTTCTCCTTGGTTTTTTGGAACAGGTAGTAACCACCTTTTTTTGAGTACCATCTCTTTTCTATTTTATGCATTTTCACAGTTCTCTTATTTCTTTTCTTTATTTCTGCCTTGCCCTCTGCCTTTTCACAGGCATAGAGTTAAATTTTAGAAGCTTCGTATTTTTTTGAGCATGTAGGACTGAGAATTAAATTTATAAGGGGAGTATAGTCACTGAGTATGTGGACAAAAAATTTAATCTTTTTAAAAACTGGTGTTGGGTATCTCATTAAGCAGCTGAAAAAAAAACCCAAAACATTAATATGTCTTGCTCAGGTTACCTGACCACATGCACTAACGTAAAAGGAGTCTGAGCTTCTGGCTTTAGTGTTAATAAGTACATGATTCGTTGCTGTTTACTGAGCAAAGTTGGATTTGGCCAGTGAAGTAACCGTATAAAGCAAAAGAATTAATAATGCCATTCTGAATTTCTTTTGTAGCACAAAATGGGAAAGAAACAGAATGGCAAAGGTAAAAAAGTTGAAGAGGCAGAGTCTGAAGAATTTGTTGTAGAGAAGGTCCTGGACAGACGTGTTCAAAATGGAAAGGTGGAATACTTCTTGAAGTGGAAAGGATTTACAGAGTAAGGCATTTCCTTTTTTTTTTTTTCCCTGATAGAATGATAAACACGAACCATTTATTTGAGATAACTGTACAGAGAGGAGATTGGGTGATGGGGATCCGCTTTAAAGAACCTTGAGGGAAGGAGATCCGTAAATGCATATTCAGGTGGGACAGTCCAGTCTGAAAATAAAATAGAAGATAATGTAGCTCAGTGTTTGTGCTACATAAAATAGTCGAGGACTTTAACCAGGTCCTTAGTGATTGTTCTCTGATATAGGTTCTGTGAATATCTATCAAGGTAAGCTAGAATGACAGTTGTTACATATGTAGTGGAATGAATGTTACTTCTGAGTAAGAAATTATGCAGGGATTTAAACTGCAGGCAGCTCTGAAGCAATGAATTTGAAGCAGATAGTTTGCTTATTATTAATTTTCCTGAACTGCTCTCAAATTAGCAAATTTGCCTAAGGAATTCTGTGGCATGGTTGCCTTTTTGAGTGTCTTGCCCAGGACTTACATGATAAATTGATTGTTTAAGAAGGAATGCAGTTGTGCCTCTTCTTTCCTTCCAGTGACACTTCATGGCAGCTTGCTTTACGAGCTGAGAAAAGGCGATGCACCCAACATTTGAGCATAAGTGGTTACATATGCAGTGATTAATTTTTGTTGCATACCTCTCAAAGTTATTGCATTGCAACATTGTGCTCTCTAGCACCTGAAATGCGTGTGGTGATTAATATATAAATGCGAACACGTGTTTTGTAATTGAGGGTCTTATTTGAACTTGTTACAGTAATGGAAAAAAATTTATTAAAAGTTGATATTCTGCTTGTGCAGTAGCATTGTGGCAGTATGTGTGTGTGAGTACTTCTGATGAGGTGCTTAGTTGTTGCAGGAACTTGTTAAAATTTTAGTTAACAAAATGCACACTCACTGAAACGTGCAGTGCCGAGCTCTGCCCACCTTTGTTCCCTCCTGTAGTCAACGGAAGGAGGAAGATAGTTCCAGGTGTAGTTGTGCTTTGTTCTCAGAGACTTCAGAGAGTGTTCCTGGTATCTGGAAGCTTATATATATATATATATGTATTTAAGCTGTTTGTAACAAGTGTTGTGTACACCTTGTTCCCTGTGAGTGCATCTTTAGTGCTTGTATCATATGGTTTGTTTGCATGGACAGTCTTTAAAGGAACCACAGAAGCAAGTCAGTGTAAATGGGCAGATAGGTTTTCATAGAGTGGGAATTGCTTGTTTTAACTCTGATCATCCCACTGAGAACATAGCACAATAAGCAGCTCTATTAACTCATATCTTTTCTTTAAGAACATTGTTTTTCAACACTGAGCATACTCCTTTCAGTCATCAGTTGCAGTACAAGTAGGCTACTAAAGATGGCACAATAAACATCCTTAGGGTTAGATAAACATCCTTAGAGTTTAAGAAACCTACCTTATATAATGAGACAAAATTCACTTGCTTAAATTAAGAGGAACCATGTGATTAGTTTTACATAAATGTGTGTATGTTTCAGTGCTGACAACACATGGGAACCTGAAGAGAACTTAGATTGTCCAGAGCTAATTGAAGCTTTTTTGAACTCTCAGAAAGCTGGTAAAGAAAAAACAGACGGTGCCAAAAGAAAATCTTTGTCAGATAGTGAATCTGATGATAGTAAATCAAAGAAAAAACGTGATTCTGTAAGTATATGTTCATGTGCTAAGCTTTTTTCCCCCTACATTTCTTCCCTATCTCTCCATCCCCCAAAAAATCTATTGTGACTTTGAGAATGAGACTGAACACTGATTTAAAAGTGTAAAAATTGCACAGTATCTGGAACTGTGGTTTGAAAAGGATATACATTCTTTGTGGTTAATGAGACTGTCCAAATGGTAAGTAAAAGATGATTGAGTGACATGATGATTAAAAGTTCTTGCATTGTCCTATGACACTTACTGAATAATTGAAAATAAGTCTGGTTAAGAGTTATTAATTAATGGTGTTAAGTGATCAGTTTGTATTAGAGCAAAAGGTCCAAGATGTTTGGCTTTCTTATTTAGCATGATTTTGAATAGGTGAGTCGCAAGATGGCAAAACGTGAAGACCAGTCAGTTACTTACATCAGGACCAGACGTGATGGTGGAGAGGGAGTAGAAAGCGTGGCTGCAGAAAACCTACCTTTTCTGAAAGTGGGGATTTTTTCTGCAATACAAATGAGTGAACAACATGACACATTTAGTGCTGCTAAGTACAAAATAATGCACATGTAGTAAGGCGTTCCAATAGTTTACATTTTCGTCTGTAAACTTTCAGTTTAGCAGTTTGAAACTGCTGGTATTGGCAACCATTTTCATGTATGAAGACAAGTCTTAGACATGTGGTTACTGTCAAAAGGATTGGAAAGTATCAGAAGAAATAGTTGATGAATAGTACAATGAGTATTTTACTTTCTGTATGGAGTCAGTTGTGTGGCTTCATCTGGTACAGGAGTGGCCACTGTCTCTAAAAGGGTATTGCGAACCTCTAAAGGAGCTAATACAGGAAATAGTTGTGATATTTCTTGTCACCAGTGTGGTCTCAGTGAGCCAAGAAGAGTGGAGGTGTTCCCCAAGAGTTTTGCTGTTGGTTTAAGCCAACCTAAACCTGTTATTTTGCTGAAAAGCATGTGGTTTTCCCACTTCCAGGCATGCATTTTTGCTTTACTGCTTTTGTTACTTTTACTGACCATGCTTTTTTGTTTATCTGCTATGATGATTTTAGAACACTTTTTTCATCTATTGTGTTTTCATAAATAAATGCTGGAAACATGGATGTAAAATTCTTTCATTGTTACGACCCTAAATGACTTGGCCTGAAGTTTGGTCATGAAAAAATCAGTGTCCTATTCTGACAATAGTATGTAATTATTATAGATTTGATGGTTTTTTAAGACTATATTTTTTTGTTCTGGTACACACATACATATATGTATGTACAAAAATTTATGCATCTAGCAGCAAAATGGAATTTTATCTTAAACTAGATAACTGTATTCTAACTTAATCAATAGGTTGATAAACCAAGAGGGTTCGCAAGGGGTCTTGCTCCTGAGCGGATAATTGGGGCTACGGATAGCAGTGGAGAGCTTATGTTCCTCATGAAATGGTAAGTCTTACATCCACAGTTCTTATCCATGTTACAAGAGGGCAGCAGTTGCACTTAGGCTCATGAGACAACTTCATTGCAGGAGTAAGACAGAGAAGCTGGTGGTCTCCTAATTAGTCTTGTATTCTTAGAAAAGCAAGCCTTCTATATTCATTCAGTACTTAATCCCCCTTCCTTCAAAACCCAAAATATCTTTCATTTCAGTTAGTTTAGTTTTACCGAAGTAGAAATTTGAAAGGTAATTTCTCATAAAATAAGGGAAAATTGGCATTTGTATGGAAAAACTGGATCTTGGCAATGCTCTTGCTGAGGAAATGGCAGGCAGGAATACAGCTTTATATGTTTCAATAAGCAGAAGCCAGCTGCTGGATAGCCAACCACAGTGCCAACTATTCTGCATGCAGCAAACTGGAACTGGAAGCAAGTAGTGGAGGAAGCAGAGGTGGAGATGAAAAATAAACAATATGGAGAGGCTTGCCATTGTGGGCTAGTAAGAGGGGAAAGTGACGTGGGGAGTTTGTGTTGTTGGGAGGATAGGTAACATAGTGTTGACAGAAGGATTTCTTGAACAAATGGGATAAAATTAGTACTTTCTAGCAGTTGAGAAATCAAGACATTGAATTGACACTTGCTAGGGGTCAGATCTCTTTAAGTGATGGGATAAGAAGGATAGCTTTCCACAGCCTTTGAGAAGGATGTGATTTTCTGAATGGAGTCAAACTGAGTGGTCTCCAGAGACATGATTTGTCATGTGACATGCCTGGACTGCTGCAGATTAGTGCTTTAGGAGATTGTCTCCCTTCTGCCTTTCCAAATTTGCTATAAATTTTGTGTGAAACTTAGAAGAGTTGCAAAACAAAGATTATGAGTGTTTGAATTTCTATAGTGATAATTGGCAAAATCAGACTCGGAGGACAAAAAGAATCTTTTTTTTGTTTAGTTCCATTGCAGTTGATTAGTTTTTCATAATTGGTCGTAGGTAACATGCATAGATATGACTATGTATGCACAAAGCTGACTTGTAAAGGCAGCATACACTTAAAAATGGAATCTGAAGCATGTCAGACTGGAAAGTTTGTTTTGTTACCCCAACACAGCATCAAGAATAGCAATATGAATACAGGAAGTTACTTGCATAAACAGTAAATATAATTTGGATGTAAGTACCACCTCTTAAGACTGGTGCTATTAATTTTTTAGTCTCACTTTGAAGTTTTGATTAGTCTTTGAAAGACAAAATTAACCAAGTTTTACTTGTTTCATTACATACTACAGTATGTAACCATATAATTGGTACCCTTTGAAAAGCGTTTTCATTTCCAACAGAAAAAATACGGGAAGGGAAGGAAGATGGAGCTATGAAACCTTGTCATTACCATTAGCGTGGAAATTCTTGGTAGCTGTAGTGAAAGGTATACTGGAAACCAATTTCTAGCTGACATTCTTTTAAAACTTAGGACTTATCAAGAGCTGCTAAATATTTCGAAATAATGATTTTGCTTTTTCTTAAATCCCACTCTCTTCTACATCAGGAAAGGCTCTGATGAGGCAGATCTGGTGCTGGCCAAAGACGCTAACAAGGAGTGTCCTCAGATCGTAATCGCTTTTTATGAAGAACGACTAACTTGGCATTCATGCCCAGAAGATGAAGCACAATAATTGTTTGCATTGCTTTTTTTATATATAAGAATATTAAAACCTAAAGTTTGATTTATTAGCAATGTGAGAAGCATACATTCTAACAAGTTTCGAATTTGATATTTTTTTGAAGTAGTATGTTTTGCATCAACAGCAAGTAAATAAAAGCTTTCTGCAACTTGTTTCATTTATCACAAGAGAGCATTTGATACTACTACTTCCTCCATATTAGGTAAAAGCTTTTATAAAACATGGATGAACTTCCATAGTTATTACAGGATCATAATGAATGTCTAAACAAACTCACAGATGTTTTGTAGTCTTCTGTACTATTGATGTGCATGTATCTTCTTTACCCAAACCTAGCCCTTTAAACCCCTAGGGTCATTCTTTTTAGTATTTGGGATCGCTTGGTCTTCAGAAGACTAGGTGAAAACTAACTTTGTAGTAATTTGAATGTTATCAGACTTGTTATTATATTGTTACTTATATTGTTTACTTTATTGTAAATACTGGTGAACAGTGGTCAATAAAATAGTTTTATATTCTTCCTTTATACTGATAGGCTGTGACTCTTTTGAAGCAGTATATTTCCCAACTTTTGATATGTTAAACTCAGTTTGTAATATATTAATTGTAGGTTGTTTTGGGGGGAGTAGGTTGATTATTAATATTATACCAATACCACTCTCTAATTCCAGAAAAGTACCAGGCTTTGATTATTAATATTTTTATTTTGTGAATACTGCCTGAGATGTAGTTCTTTTCAGGCAGGAAGGGCACGTGAAATGAATGTGCTTTGGGACCTGTGTAAGTCATGGATAGCAACCATACAGGTTAGGTATGACAGTTGGTCCCAAGGCCAAGTGACCCCTGCAGGCATACTAGGAAATATTTGATGTGTATTGACAGCATTAGCCTTTGCTTTAATTTCAGGTCTTAATAGGAGGCAATATTGTAGCTAGTGCTGGTTCAGAAGGAATTATTCTTCAGGCCATTACCTGAAGAATACTTACATAGCTCAACCCTTAAAATGGAATATTTAAATGAAGATACTTAAGTCATGTTACTTGGAACAAAAGATGTAGTTTCTGTTTCTGTTTGGATTTTAAAATTAGTCCTATAATCAGCTGCTTGGAGAATGCCTTCAGAAGAGCAGAAGTAAAGGGTGGGGAACTCAGGGGGAGGGAAGTTGCCTTTTACCATTCTTTCTCCAGTTGCCATTCATCTTTTCAGTTGCTCTCATCTACACACCTTCTTTTATTTGTGTTTTGACTACCATGGTATAGTTTGCCTTGAGCTGTGCCTCTATATGTCCATGACCAAGATTGTTTCAGAATTATCCTTAATTTAGAGTTTTGACTAAAAAATATAATCCCATAATACACTGTCAGGGTCATAGAATCATAGAATGGTTTGTGACCTCAAGGATAATCTAGTTCCAACACCCCTGCTATGTGCAGGGACACCTTCCACTAGACCAGGTTGCTCCAAGCCCCATCCATCCTCTCCTTGAATACTTCCAGGGATGGAACAGCCACAGTGTCTCTGGGCAACCTGTGCCAGTGCCTTATCACCTTAACAATAAAGAATTTCTTGCTATAATATCTCATCTTACCCTACTCTCTTTCAGTTTGAAGCCATTCCCCCTTTTCCTGTCACTATATGTCTTTGTAAAGTGTCTCTCCAGACTTCTTGTAGGCCTTGTTTAGGTCCTGGAAGGTGCTCTAAGGTCTTGCTGGAGCCTTCTCGTCTCCAGGCTGAACCCTGACTCTCTCAGAATGTCTTCACAAGAGAGATGTTACAGCCCTGTGACCAACTTAGTGGCCCTTCTCAAAGGTGATACAGTTGATGTTTCCCAAGTATCTTTTTTTAGAAGATTAAAATAAGATGGGTGGTCCTGGAAACCCTCATGGTGTGCTGAGGAGTAAATGAAGGAATTCAGCCTGTGCTTGAAGTTCTTTTGATACTGTTTCACAAAATATTATTATAACTGTAGTTTCAAAAACAATTTATATTGTCGTCTGAGTTTAATGAGACTGAAGTGTTTGCTAAGGAGGATGAGTTATGAGGAAGACCAAGCTCCTCCCTCCAAGCAATTGTAAATCTGAAATTAAGAGGCTCCAATTGAGGAAATATGGAGAAGGAAAAAGATAACAGCCCTTTATTAAAGGATATATGTGTATTGGCAGAGCAACAAAAGAACACAAAACCAATAATTTTGCACCCGAAGTTCCCTACAAACCTTTAAACTAGGTTTGAAGGGGGAAGAGGTTGAAACTGGGCTCTCCAGAAAGGAGCCCAAGGGTGGACAGCCCAAGTTAAGAGCCAAATCAGGAGCCCAGCTGAAGTGCATGTACACCAATGCACACAGCATGGGTAACAAATAAGAGGAGCTGGAAGCCATCGTGCATCAGGAAAGCTGTGATGTAGTCACTATCATGGAAATATGGTGGGATGACTCGCATGACTGGAGTGCTACCATGGGTGGCTACAGGCTCTTCAGAAGGGACAGGCAGAGGTGGGAGAGGTGGAGGAGTGGCTCTATATGTTAAGAGTCTCTTGATTCTGTAGAAGTTGAAGTCAGTAACAATAAGGTTGAGTGCCTGTGGATCAGAATCAGGGGAAGGCCAACAAGGCTGATATCCTGGTGGGAGTCTGTTACAGACCACCCAATCAGGATGATGAGGGTGATGAATTATTCTACAAGCAGCTGACAGATGTCTCAAAATCGCCAGCCCTTGTTCTCGTGGGTGACTTTAACCTGCCAGATGTCTGCTGGGAACTCCACACAGCAGAGAAGAGGCAGTCTAGGAGATTCCTAGAGTGTATAGAGGATAATTTCCTGCTCCAGCTGGTAAATGAGCCTACCAGGGATCGAGCCCCACTAGACTTCCTGTTCACAAACAGAGAGGGGCCACAATAACCCCAAGCAGTGCTACAGGCTGGGCACAGAGTGGCTGGAGAGCAGCCAGACAGAGAGGGACCTGGGAGTTTGGATTGACAGGAAGCTGAACATGAGCCAGCAGTGTGCCCAGGTGGCCAAGAAGGCCAATGGTATCCTGGCCTGTATCAGGAACAGTGTGGCCAGCAGGTCCAAGGAAGTGATTCTTCCCCTGTACTCAGCGCTGGTGAGGCCACACCTCAAGTGCTGTGTCCAGTTCTGGGCCCCTCAGTTCAGGAAGGATATTGAGGTGCTGGAGCAGGTCCAGAGGAGGGCAACGAGGCTGGTGAAGGGACTCAAGCACAAGTCCTATGAGGAGAGGCTGAGGGAGCTGGGGCTGTTCAGCCTGGAGAAGAGGAGGCTCAGGGGAGACCTCATCACTCTCTACAACTACCTGCAAGGAGGTTGTAGCCAGGTGGGGGTTGGTCTCTTTTCCCAGGCAACTATCAGCAAGACAAGAGGGCATGGTCTCAAGTTGTGCCAGGGGAGGTTTAGGTTAGATATTAGAAAGAATTTCTTTACAGAGAGAGTGGTCAGACATTGGAATGGGCTGCCCAGGGAAGTGGTGGATTCTCCGTCCCTGGAGGTTTTTAAAAAGAGACTGGATGTGGCACTTAGTGTCATGGTCTAGTAACCGCAGTGGTAGTGGATCAAGGGTTGGACCTGATGATCTTGAAGGTCCCTTCCAACCCAACTGATTCTATGATTCTATGAAAAAAACAGTTCAGTACTTTCCGCCTTCTGGCGTAATTCTAACCACTGTCAGAGGGGGCGCTGTCGGTGTCCTGCACTTGCTCTGTGATGGCGCTCAGGATGAGCTGCTCGCTAACTCTCCAGCACCAAGGTTAGACTGACAGTCCTGTAGTTCCCTGAATCCTTCCGACCCTTCTTGCAGATGGGCATCACATTTACTGACTTCCAGTCAACTGGGACCTCGCCAGTGAGCCAGAGCTGCTGATAAATGATGGATAGTGGCTTTGATGAGCATTTTTGCCAGCTGCCTCAGTACACTTGGGTGGATCCCACCCGGCCCACAGACTTGTGTGTGTCTAAGTGGTGTAGCAGGTTGATGACCACTTCCCCTTGAATTGTGAGGGCTTAATTCCTCTCCATGTCTTCCAGCTCAGGGGGCTGGATATCACAAGAATAACTGGACTTCCCATTGAAGACTGAAGCAAAGAAGGCATTAAGTACCTCAGCCTGAGCTCCAGCCAAAACTGTTTAGCCAGGCTGGTCTTCCCCACTGGCTCATCTTTTGGCACATGGGGATGGCCTACTCCTTGGCCTTTTAAGATTTCCTCTTTGAAGAATGTCCAGCCTTCCTGGACTCCCTTGCCCTTCAGGACTACTCCCAAGGGACTATGTCAATCAGTCTCCTAAACAGGCCAAGGTCTGCCCTCTGGAAGTCCAAGGTGCAGTTCTGCTGACCCTCCTCCTTACTTCTCTGGATATCAAAAACTCTATCATTTCATATGTCCAAGATGGCCTCCAGCTTTCTGTCATGGTTTAACCCCAGCCAGCAACTAAGTATTATGCAGCCACTCGCTCATTTCCTCACCCATCCCAGTCAGATGGGAAGAAGAATCAGAAAAAGGTAAAACCTGTGGGCTGAGATAGAAGCAATTTAAGAATTGAAATGAAGTAAAACATAATAATAAGGATAATAATAATGATGATGATGATGATGATGAAAATGGAGATAACAAAAAGAGAGAGAGAGGAATAAAACCCATGAAAGACAAGAGATGCACAATGCACTCACTGACCAGTGCCCAGCCCCCCAAGGAATGATCAGTGCCTCCTGGCCAATTCCCTGCCAACTGATATACTCAGCATGACATTCTATGTTATGGAATATCCTTTGACCAGTTCAGGTCAGCTGTCCTGGCTGTGCTTCCTCCTGGCTTCTGGTGCACCTGCTTCTTGAGAGAGCATGAGATACTCCAAAGTCTGAAGTAAGCACTACCCAGTAACTACTGAACATCCATATGTTATCAACATTATTCTCATCCTAAATCCAAAACACAGCATTGTACCAGCTAGTAGGAAGAAATTTAACTCTATCCCAACCAAAACCAAGACACCATCACATCACTCACAAGTCTCTGTTCACAAAGAACAGGTCCAGCTGGGTGCCTCCTCTTGTTGGCTCACTCACCAACTTGCCTAAGATACAAATGTGCCAATAGTGCTTCATTTTATCCAAAGAGTTTTAAAAAAATAATCCTAAAGGTAGTTATAATCTCAAGACGGGATGTGGAGACTATATGCAATGTAGTATCACACGACTGTAAGTGGAGCACCATTGCCCATACAGAGCAAAGATGAATTATGTCTCTTAGGATGGAAGATGAGCAAATCTTCACCTTATTCTCAGCTTGAAGGTATTTTAAATTCTAGAGTTGAGAATATTTGTTCACACATCCAAGTGCACGTCTGGTCTGGGAAATCATAATGAAAAGAAGATAATGGCAATTTTTTTTTCTCCATCATTTCTAGATTAAATTATTTCAATCAGAAAATGGTCTCTTTCTTTACCTAAGGAGGTCACTATTTCTTTATCCTACTCTTGTAGAGCCCACACTTCCCTTTTGGTACCAACTCAGGACATAGCATAAATCAGCAACCTGTCCTTTCATGGCTTCTCCTGTTTCCTGCCTTTGCTTATGTACCTCTCTTGCCATAGCATGGCTGCTGCAGTTCCCTCCAGCTTGTCTCCCTTTGCCTTGGCTGCAGCACTGGTGTTTTGAACTGGTGTCCTCAGCACATGCCTTCTGCTGGACTTAGCAGTACTGCTGTGATACCACCATTTATTTGCACTTTCCCAGCAGATAGGGATAGATATAGAGATATATAGACAGATATAAAGATAGATAGATAGATAGATAGATAGATTATAGACAGATAGACATAGATGATAGAGAGAGATGTGTGTGATTGAGTGTGGGCATTTTTTCCTGGTGGTTTCTAAGAAGTGATTTTGCTTATTTTGTTCCAGGAATGGGCAGAGGCAGTAGCATTTTCTACTGTTGTTTTGAATGTGAATAATGGTGTTATGCCTAAAGAAGAGTTTGTTCAAACAAACACAAAAATTTTCTCATTTCAGATATGAACCCAGCTGAGTCTGTCTTCTGCAGACTACAGTAACATCTCCGATAACAAGCTCAGTGACTTTCCCTTTTCTCTTGGTAGATCACTCAAGAAATAAGCCTTATGGGAGAGAGATCAACAGTCATTCTGCATTTTGAGGATGTGAACAAACTTTCCAGGGTGATTTGTTTTCAGTCTCTAAATATCTACCTTCTATACAGTACCCTTAAGTGACACGTAGCTGAGGTTTTTTAAACTCTTATTTTTCCTGAGTTGTGTAGGGAAAACCTGTTCAGTCCACATAGCTTTAAACCAAATTGGGATCAAAGTGCTTTATCGATCTGTCAACAATATGGTATTAAGCAGCAATCAGTGAAGTGTTGCATTCAAGTAGTAATGCAACAAGTAAACCTCCAGACTAGGCACATTAATGTTAATGAACACTGGCAAATTTCTAAACACCCTCTGTAACAAATGCAAAAGAGATTTCTGAAATGCTGCAAGTCTGCCCCTGGCTACTCGTGCACATTGTGTTAATGCTCGTGAGCATCGACTCTGAAATAGATTCAGAAAAATAAAACCTTTTTTCCACTTGTAACCTTTCTGTGTGCTTGAGAGTTTTTTTTGGAGCTGACAAAACCCTGGTATTTCATGCAAATAGTGGTGTCACTTTTATTAAACTAATTGTGAGTTCAGGCAATAGAATAGAATAGGTTTAGATTACATATTAAGAAAAAAAACTGATGGTGTGCATGTTGATGGTGCCTGATGATTGCATTATTCTTTAAATGTCTTTCTTAGTACCCAGCATGATCTTCTCCATAATTTTTCAACGTACTGAATCCATTTTGCACATCAAGTTGCACACCAGTTCTACATCTCCACAAGAAAGGGACTGTTATAGTGCATATGTTGGGGTCTAATGATTCTACTGGACCCCACTGTAATTCAGGGCTTTGTGTTCAGTGGATTCTTTACCATAATTTGAAACTATTGACCTGAAACCAAAAAGCACTACAGAAAACCATCTTCCTAGTATTTTAAAGAAGTGTATATTAGTGAAATCATAGATAAATAATGGAGTCTTCTCTGCATAACAAAGAAATAGTACTTTTATTAATTCATTTTTAATCATATGAACAGAGTTGCAGTTTGGGTTTTCAGTCAATTTTCATTTATTTGATTAATTGAAAAAAAACCAGATATATACCTGTAAAACTATTAGAAAGAAGAAATTTTTCACCAGGACAAGGAAGGCAATCATGTTATATGCTGAACCTTCAAACTTAATACTCCAGCTCTTGTACTAGGCCATAAATCCTGAGAAGGCAGTAAAATCAGAGATTCAAGGGAGAAACAGCATCTCACCTTGTTTTCACAGACATTCTACAGTTGTTGCAGAAACATCACTGTCTTTAACTGAGCAGCATTTCTGATTATTCTGTATTATTCCATCTGTTGTACCTGATTACTCTGCAGTTTTGGATGCTATTGGTAAACATTTCTTGGTTTTGACAAGTCACAGCACAGTTGATTTCGAGTAAATGCATCTCTCTGAATCCAAGATTTTATGTTTGGCAAGCACACCATTGCTCTCACTGCAATATAAAATCTGACAAAGAAATTGGTCAGTGCGACACTTTGGATGAGGAAATTTAAGGCAAGAGATACCACAAAGATACATCTGAGACATATGTAAAAGTGAATAAAGAGGTTTTGCTTCCTTAAGAAACCAGGAGTTACGAATTTTGATTTTCAGTATAATTCTCAGTGATGTCTGTTCCAATAGCCTAAGCTGCAAATTCTCAAGTATTCAGTAACTGATGTTAAAAAGTCATATATTCTTTTTCCTTAACAACAACCAAAAGCTAGTTTAAACTAGATAACTACAGTTAAACACAAATAAAACAGAAAAATACTGCCCAGAAGCAATAACAATTTCTCGTTAGTGTGGACATGCTATGGTCAGCAATCTAAAAATATCTCTTATTTTTGTGGACAATCCATTTCAAAAGAAGCCAAGAGAATGACACCAAGAAAGATAAATACTGTTATGGCGGCTACTATAAAGAAGTATATATTCTCACAAGTTGGACAACAGGAGACTGCTAAATGTATTTTTTTTCTTCCAGTGTCTGCAATTCGAAAGCTGCTTGAAATTCTTTACCCAACTTTTTTAATTACCAATCAAAAGGCAGGCAATGAATTGTGACTCCGGGTTTCCCAGAATCACCAAATGCTCTTTATACTAAACATACTGGGAGGGTAAAGAACCGAAAACCTATTTATTCCTTCCATCACCAAGCACCACAAGTAGCCTGGACAAGACACATTTATGTTGAACAAAAGCCAGGTGAAACAGTGTGCAGGCGGCACGCTTCCAGTCACCTGAGAAATCTTTGTGTCCTGACAGTGTTAATCATTGCACTAATGATCCAGGTGGAGGCGCTTAAAACTTTCACTTTTATAGAATAATACAGTCTTTAGATAGTATCTTTAGTAGTCTTCAGATAAAAAGCAGAATTCATGGGCTTCCTGTTGAAATTATGTTGTTTTTCTAAATTGTCATGGACCCAGAGGTGGGCTTGTCTGTCAGTATTCTGCACATCATTGCTTAGAAAACCTATCCTATCCTCTCAATTTAGAAAAAAATCCTAGTTATATCTATCTTTTTTGAATGAGTTGTTGACTTACAGTTGGTTTTACACCTGCAGGGCTAGTTGAAGGCATAGTTGCTGGGTTTAAGCATTTAAACGTGTGGTTAGGTATAAGACATAATTTAGATATCTCACATATTGCTGCTTTTATTTCAAATGCTGTGGCTAAATCAACAAACCCTAACCCATCTGCCATGGGTAATGATGGTGGTGATTCAATAGATGGCACTCCAGCATGGGATTCATGTTTTTGCCTGCACCCAGCCCTGTCAGTCTCCAGCAGGTGGAGTGGCTGGGTCTGCACTGGCTGGGTGGGCATCGACTAGGGGAAGATGCTGGGGAACCACAGAGGACCTCTGAGAACACCTGGTTGTTCATGGTCTGAATAGCGTTGTGGTCTTGCAGGGAGTGAGTTACTCTTGTGCCATCCTGTGATGCCTAAAATGGAAAAAAATTCTCCAAACAATATTAGTATAGATAAGGTAGGGAGCAGTTCTTTAATGAAAGCTTTCAGGTGCATGGAGTACACAGGCGCACACCCACACACAGAATTCTCACACTTTTATAACTTCAACTGATTACCATATCTAGTGGGTACATCCAACCTGAAAACCATTTTGCCCTTGGTACCATCCTCAGAACTGCCCTATTGGAGGCACTCGAAGGGTTCTGGGCCCTCTATCTTGTTTCAACTAAAATATATCTTCTTATTCTGGTCGAGGTACATCCCAAACAGGATGTCCTTGCTAAAATATCTTTCCTTGGAAAGATTGTTAAACAGAAATTCATTGGAATGTTGCAAAACCGTGAGAAAAAATTAAGTAACTGTCTAAAGTGTCTAAGGTGAAAGAAAACTATACAGTTATATTAAAATCTACAAAATGGCTAAAAATCTTTAGGCATCATCTGCTGTTAACTCTTCCAAGAGTTTCATGGCTAAAGGGACCTTAAGCTGTTGTGTTTTAACAGCAGATTGCTGAAGTCTGTTCCTCTCCTTTCAGAAGCTGTTGATGCCTGGGGGGTGATGTTTGCGTTTTCCCACATAACTGCAAAGAATTCATAGCTGGTGTGCTATGCTCCAATGACATACCTTTTGACTGCTCCATAGGATGGAGCAGTCCAACCTACAGAATAGTAAGGATTGGGGTCAAATTAACAATGTACTGTTTCTCCATGTTCAGTGCTCCTCAGTAAATTTGCTGCTAATGCCCTCTCTAGGTATCATATTCAAAGTACTGTGCACCATCTTTCTGACAACCACTAGTACCAAATCGTTCTTCAGGCATATCGGCCCTTATCTTGGTGGACAACTTTGACGAGTTGGAAGATGGGGCTTTGAGCAACCTGGTCTAGTGGAAGGTGTCCCTGCTCATGGCAGGGGGGTTGGAATGAGTGACCTTTAAGGTCCCTTCCAATGCAAACCATTCTGTGATTCTATTCTGTGATTCTTTGGCACTGTGACATAGCACAGACAGCGCTGGAGAAAGAGGATCATGAAAGCAGCTCCTTGTGAAGCTCCACTTAGGATGTGCTTGTGCCAAGAATGGAATGGCAAGCAGCGGCCAAAGAATTTCAGAGGTGAACAGTGACTTCCCTCAAGATGGTTCCAGACATTGACACCTCCTTCAGGAATCTAATTATGCTCATTCCTTTCTAGTGACTAATCTATTTGCTGCCAGTAGATCAGCAGTCAGAGCTGCTGTCATGAAGATTAGTGCCTCCATTAAGAGGATGTTGTGTTCATTTAGAGGGAAATAAATGGACCACGGGAATGAAGATAGTAATGTAAGTCTTAAATATTAACGGCTTAAATATGGATCAGGGTTTGAATAAAGAGACTTCGATTTTTTTTATCTCATGGCAGACATGCAAGATCCATGCTGAAGTTTGTAAATGTATTTTTAGGATGAATGACAACTAAATGTTAAAGTTAAAAAGGAATAAATTAAGTGGAATAGATATGTAAGATAACATGAATTAGAATATTAAAATCCTTTACTAAAGACATTGTAAAGGACTCTTCTATCCTGTAAAGGACTCTTCTATCCTGCCAATAGTTCTGATGAAAAAGAAAAACTTTTCAAACTGATTTTGGGAGAGTCATATTTACCTTCCTGCTTGTGATTTCATGGCTGCTAGTCACACTGGTGGTGATGTGATGTTCTGAAGATACAACTTACTATTTTCTTCATTGGCTTCCAAATGTCTTTACTGATTTTTGGGCAGGAGGCAGAAGTTGTTTAACTTCATCCAGGGCAGGTGTGGAATAGCAGGAGGGAGCAGATGTGGAGGAATGCAGACTAGCTGTACATAGTGATGTGCACAGTTTGCCTGCTGTGCCTACGTGCAAGAGCAACGGAAGAACCAGATCAAATGGTGGTAAACAGATTTGGTGGTAAACTTTCTCACCAGTTGGAAGTGTTGCCTCTGCAGAATACAAATATTTCAAATTAGTTAAAAGACTACGCATTGATAAATTGCTACCTTTCCAATAAAGCTGTTGTGCTGAAACAGCCCTTGAAGCAGCACTCACTGAAACATTCCAGTTCCTTTTGCAGTAACATCAGTAAATGCTGGACTGGACTCACAGAGCTGACCTGCTGATGCAAGGCTGACAGTGCAGTAAAGTGCCTGAGGAAAAACAGTGGAAATAAATGACAGCACTTTATCCATACAGATAGAATTATTGGAATATATACTGGGGATGTTACATGAAAAGGACAGACATGGAGCATTTTGCTTTTTTTTTTTTTTTAACACAGTTGCAAGAAACCTACAATACCAATGCCATCACAGGCTTAATGCCTAGTCCCTCATTCTTTCCTATGATTAATAATAACTGCTGCCAAAATAAGAGATGCTGTATTTTTAAAGAGGGGCAAACTGGTATGATAGTGCTTTGGAAAAGCAAAACTGAAGTTTAAGACAATACTAAAGCTTGAACTAGTAGAGGACAATGTATGTACCTAAAGCCATGAGCACTGGAGTAGATTTCGAAGACAGAGTTACAAACTCTAGAGATACTCTCTGTTAGTGGACAACTGAGGCTTAAACATCTGAAGCAAAACTGAGGTTCAAACATCCTGCTCTTCCTTAGCACCCTTCATATTCCTTGCCATCTGAGGCTGCTCAATTAGAGTGGCTACAGACTGCCCACTGCTTCTGTCTATTTTGAATAAGCACAAAAACAGATCCAAGTTCATCTTTTTGTGTCTGGCCCAGTCACATTTCACTATTAAGACAACTTGGCAGGCTCTCATTTAGAATTTATGTACTTAGTGAGAAACTGTACTTTCCTATACTTAGTGAGAAACGAATTCCATAGTGTCTGAGGCTGGTCTAAGTGGAGTTTGGTGTATCAAGGGCTGGACATTGCAGACATGAAAGAATACATGCTATGGAAAGGCATGTGAGAGTGACAGGTAAGGGAGAGTTGCTTATGTGCTCCCTTGAAATCTTAGTTCTGCCTGTTCCCCAGATATTACACAATGTATCTGTAATCAGAGTATAATCTGTATAAGGAAAACAGCATGCCCAGCTACCATGCTCTCCATTCACAGGGACATAGTGCTTTTTTATTATTTTATTTTATTTTGTTTTAGTATTACGAAAACTTTCTGAGAAAACAAATAAATTATTGCAAAAAGGCTTTTGTGTTTTTGCTTAACTGCACTAATGAAGTAAGAGAGTGCAGCACAGTACAGCATGGAAATACTTACTTGAAATCACAGCAAGCATGTGGCAGTCCCACATCCCTAACTGAGATGAGACAGGAGGCATTACCAACAAATCTGAAGGTCAGACCAATGAGTTTTGTAAAAATTTAACTTAAAAATTCTTACCATTCTTCCCATGTTACACTAGTATCCAACATTGATTACAAGCTAATTAAAAATAAACCCGAATATTTTAGAATTTGAAGTCAGGAAGAGGGAATAAAGCCACAAGTGGAAACTAGAATCACTCAAATGCCCAAAAGCATGTTTAATTAAGTAACACACTTCAGACAGACCTTTACATTAGCTTTTTTTGCCAAGTAATATAATTTAAAAAAACACACGAGGACATTAAGGGCAGACAAAGCAATGATCTACACCACAGGGCTTGTCTACACAGGAAAGACCTCAGAACAACCACTGCAGAGTATCTGTTCTGCAACAGCTCCCCGAGGGGATATGTTTTTTTGCACTAACGATGCATTTGTGTGATTTAGCTTAATACACATGAGAAGTGAACTATGTTGAAAGCAAACAAAGGCATTCATCATGGAAAATAAGTGCATCTACTGGAGGAACTGGTACACCATAACTGGTGGCCTCTCAATTCCGCACTTCAGATTGTTTCCCAGTAACCATCTTACACAGATCAATCCAAAGTGCACTACTCCTTCATTGTAAATGTACAAATTGAAGGAAATGGAACAACAGACCACATGGATTTATGATGAGGTAATAGTTAGCCAGAAGCTGCTTGTGGTGCTGAGCTATTGCTGCAACTAATACATTTAGTCTCACAAAGTCCAGGCTGCCAACTGCAAAGAAGCAACAATAGTCCAGCAGCACTCACACCCTCCAAGGTGTTTCTGTGGCCGTAAATGGCATTGCAGGTGTTTCTAAGTCAATTAAGAAGCTGCTTTAAATGTACTAGTGAATACAGTATAATTCATATTGTAAGTTTAAATATTACATAGCAGTGACTGCTTATTCCCCATAGATTTTAGAACTAGTCTGAAAAAAATAGCAGCATTTCTTCACTGTATTGACTAAAAGATAATAGATATACTCTTCTAAAAGGAACAGAATACATAGTAAACAGGGAGGGCAAAGCCTGTCTTACGTGGCTGTACCAGGAAGTAGGAGATACCTGATCCACCTGACTTACTGTTGAAAGAACTAAGCAAGACCCCCTAAAATATAAGAGGGAATTCTGAACAACAGATAGTTTAGCTCACCCATCTGCTTTGTTGAACAAGCCGGCTGGTTCAGTAGATTTCAGCCATAGGTACTTGTAAAATTTATTCGAAGCAACAAGGTATTGATATAATTAAAAGTGACAACCATGTTAAATGCTGTAGTTAGAGGTTGCCTATGTATGAGAGTCATATCATCACATGGGAGTTATCATTCTAACTATCACAGAATCACAGAATCACAGAACATGCTGAGCTGGAAGGGACTCACAAGGCTCATCAAGTCCAATCCTTAGCCCTGCCTTCCTCATGTCCACAGTTGAGGTTTTGCTGCCACTTTTCCTCCTGCCAACAGAGATTTTAAACTCAATCTCCTCGTGGTCGCTGTGGCCAAGATGTCCACCAATCTCCATTTCTCTCATGAGATCCACTCTGTTGACAAGCAGTAGATCAAGGAGGGCATCTTTCCAAGTTGGCTCCCTTATGACCTATTCCATAAAGTTGTCATCCAGATTTTTTAGCAATCTTCTGGCCCGGGTTGTACCAGCTGTGTGATGCTCCCAGCTAATTTCTGGCAAGTTGAAGGCCCCCATAAGGACAAAGGCAGTAGACTTGGAAACGTCCCTTAGTTCCTCAAAGAATAATTCATTGGCATCAGCATCCTGGCTGTGAGGTCTGTAGCAGACTCTCATGATGACATCCACATTATTTTTTTGCCCCTTGATTCTTATGCAGAGGCTCTTAACTGTGCCATTGCCAACTGTGAGCTCCATACATTCCAACTCTTCTCTTACACACAGTGCCACCCCTCCGCCTCTTCTGCCCTGCCTGTCCCTCCAGAAGACCCTGTAACCATCCAACAGGGCACTCCAGTCACAGGTCTCATCCCACTAGGTTTCACTTATGCCAATGATGTCAAATCTCTCTGGGACTGGGCCAAAGCAGGTGTGTCTAAAATAATCAATACTTGTCAAAGATTTCACTAAATTGGCATTAGGAGAGTGTAAGCTTATGATTGTGCTGAGGAAGAGCATAAGTTATACTAAGGTAACATAGCTTTAAATCAACATGATACATTAATAGTAGGAATTGTACCAGTATATTTATTCTGGTAAAAAAATACCGCCCTAAACAGCACCTACACCAGCACAAACCCTGCATGTAACCAGGCCGCAGGGCCAAGGGGTGATAATGGCAGGAAAAATCCACCACAGGAGCAAGCTCCCATTGTTCCTTGGCCTGAGAAATCCATGTCAGAGCACTGGGAAAGCAAGGTGACAGGCTTTAGCTTAAAGTTTTCTTGTTGCCTCCTAAAGGAGATTGTATGCTCTGGCATTTACATGAACCAACAGCAGCGTCAGTGAAACTTGGCTAATGCACAATAACTTGTTCAGCTGCCACATCTTTGGCAGAGGCGTAAGCCCTGAGCCTTTGCTGTCAATGTACCAATGGGAAATGTTTGTTTGGTGTGTGACTGGAACAAGCCCTCCAGCTGTTAGGAAAAGGGGTCCCTTCCTCAGTAACCCAACCACCTCCAGTAATACCAGACCCTGTAAATCTTGGTGTTTCAAAACCTGCTTCTCCTAACTGCATCTCGCTTTCTTGATCCTCTAACTCCATTGGTAGACACCTGGCTGCAACTTCTCCTAAAATATTCACCACCAACTTGACCCCTCCCATCTGTACTCATCTCAGAAAAAAACCTGTCAATCCAAACACCTTTCAGAATGACTAATTCCTCCCAGCTTCTTTATTGTCACCCCTGGTCCCCATCGCTTCAACTTCCTTCTGCCTGAGGGGAACAAAAAGTTACCTTAGCAGGTCAGTGCACAGACACTGTCTAGAAGTCAGCTGCAGAAGTCACCTCACTGGATGCGACCCACCTGCCCCTCAGTCTTGGAGTACCATGAGCAGAAGAGGCAAATTTCCAAGACTTCAAGAGTGTGGTGAGAACTGTGGGCTAATCTGCCAAAGGAAACAGATGATCATTTGGAAACACACACGTACAACCTGCTGAAAGCAGGGGTCCCTCTAATGTTTATAAAGAATGGCTAATTTTTAAAATTTCATTTTATTTTTCAAAACGTGGAATAAATGGTACATGAGAGTTTATCACAGGTTTCTTTCACTGAAATTAAAACCAGAAAGGTTTGTACTAACTGAGAGTATTTGGACTGAGAATATCACAATATTCCACCCTTTTTATGAATGTATCAGGACAATGGTGGCAGTACACAGTAGTCCACATAGGTACTGTCTTTTGTATAACATGCACATTTTCTGTGCTAACCAAATACCAAATGCCAGCTCATGGCCAAAACTACCATTTTATAGCCAGCCTGACCCAGTCATCTCCCACTTGAGGTGTAGAATTGCCCTCAGCTGCTGCCCTGGCCCCTGGAGGCACAGGTGTTCTCAGAGGACAAGTTAAATCCTAGGCAATCTGAATTGTCTAAAAGAGATGTTTGTATCTGCCTTGACTACAAACATCCAAGTAACCAGTATAAGCAGGGAAAATAGGACAGCCAGCTCCTTGGCCTTCTCGCCTTTCATCCCAATAAAAAGGGACACTAATAGGAAGGGAAACTGTGAAACACTTATCTGGAATCCCCTTCAAGAGGAAGATTGTTCTGGTCTCATATTCTGTAAGAAACCAGCACACAACCAGTTAAGAAACTGCAGATGCAAAACCAGTGCCTGAGGCTCTTCCAGTCAACCACTGCTTTATGCTGTTATTACCTTCTCTGTAATAGTCACAAATATCAAGCCAAATTTGAGGGCTATATATTTTGTTACTCTAGGGTTTTCCCTGGATGTTGATTTTAATTTGTCAGTCTGGAGGATTCATGAAAGTAAACACAGTGGGTCTATGTTATTTTATTAAACCTAACTCAGAGAAACAAAGTTCAGCTGAATAAAAATTGCCTAGAAATAAAGGGAGTAAACAACAAAAACCTTGTAAGAAGCAAAGTTAGAGAGGAAAAAGGAAAAGAGAGTCTATATTACTTTGCTTCTATCAAATGTGTAAAGGAGGAGTCCTTTTAAAATATTTCTTTTTCTTTCATCCTTGCTTATTTTTACTGCAGCATATCATGCAAGTCCCGGCTAGACAACTCTGGGAAACACCAAGTGAATGGCAATGAATCACAGCTCTTTCTGATGGTTTTCAGTTTTTAATAAGGCATTTGGCTTCCACTCTAGTTCAAAAGATGGCATAAGATTTCTTTAATAATCCTTTTTTTCTTGTAATTTTCTTCTTCACACTAGAAACACTGAGGTCTTTCATTTTACCATGTCTTCAGATCAGATATAATACAGAAAACTGGAATTACTTATGAGTAAAAAAGAAAAAAAAAAAGAAACAAAATAAACAGTCCTTTTTCGTATTACATGCAAATCCAAATAATCCCCTCCCTCCCAGAGTCTGACCCAATTTTGCTTGGGCAGACTTTGTGCTTCTAAGCCAGGCACCTTTGAGACTGCAAACTTAGCAGATACTACTGAATATGAGAGCACAGCACTTGCAAAATCAAGTTTCAAGCTATTGCAGTTATGGCACTAAAATGTCCAGTGTACTGGCAACTTGCCTGTTCGAACCAAAGTCCTGCCTTAGCCATGCTCACATAAATGGACAAGCCAAAGCCAAGAGTTTTATTCCTTGAGCAATTAGATATCAGAACATCTGCCCAAACTGCATGAGGGAACATCCTATTCACAAGGAGAAGTATTTATCGCCATACATACTTGGAAAATGGATACAAATTATTAGCAAGACATCGGCAAATGTGTGGATTTCATGCTTTATTACAAATAAGCTACAAAGAAGTCACTACTTGCCAAACACAATGTGACATCACAGTTGAGGGACAACTTGTTTTCCACCACAGAACACAAACCAGTAAGGGGAAATATTTGCTGAGTTCTTTCTTTTCTTCTTCTCACTGTTTTCTTAATCCTTACACTTTCAACAAGATGAAAACACCGAGCATCTTTACTAAGAGTTTTTCAGAACTGCAGTCCTTGCCACAACTCCTCTGCACTCTTTATTGATGCTTCATGATAGTAACACCTAAAATCCCACTGCAGCCTAATGCTGCATAATTTCCTCCTCTCTTTAGCCACAGAAAGGAAATGATAGAAAAATCTTAAAAATATTTTTTTAAATTTTGTGTTCATAGTATGCCGTGTGTCTTTGTTCTTTAATTCTAGTTCTCTAGTTCAAAGCAGTGCACTCTGCAAATTTAAGAATCTTTCTTTTTATCTCTAAGTTTTCATTATATGATCAAGCAGTCAAGATCCAGGGAGTTCTGTAGCATTTTCTGAATGCAGAAATTTATTCAAATGTAATGAAATAATCACTCTATGACTTAGGATAGGTCTAAATTAGCAAGCAGCATGATGCCAACAGGAAAAACTCTGCAGTGCAAACCAGCTTCTGTGGAGGAAGTGACCTTCACCCTCCACATGCTCTGGAAGGTTTGCTCCAGTCTGGCTTCATCAGTGATTGGAGTGCAGCTTCTTGTTATGTTTCGGGTGAAGCATTTCTTATGTGTCTTCTGGGGCTGCTCTACAAAATGAATTAAAGAGTAGGAAGGGAAGACAACCAGAGATTTGCTTCGAACAATACATACCTCATCTGAAACAAAATGTTAATGTAGATGAAGGCACATTTAAGTTTATCCATAGGAATAAATGGCCATAGCTGTGGTAGGTTTAATCTGAAATAAATCAAACTGATGTAAAGATAGCAGAATAAAACCTTGTTTCAGTAGAAATTTTGAGAGCTGTTGTGGAATGAAGTTCCCCTCCTTTTTGCCTGAAACATGGAGAAAATACTTTACATAGATTCAATAACTCCCTAAAGCGCAATTAGTTTATCACAACATTGAGAAGGAAGTTCTTGGCATAGAGGAAGAAGTCCCCCAGACCAGCGGGTCAGCCAAGGCCAGCAGGAGGCTGTATCACTCATACCAGCACCACAGCTGCCCCCTGAGGAATGCTCACAAAAAACCTTGAAGCAAATGCATTCTTGGACATCATCTCTGGACACAATTCTACTGGCACAAAAGAACTGGACAAAAGTAGCATGAGAACTTAACAGAAAATGCACAGGAATTTCCTTTATGCAAATTCTCATCTGTCAACAGAACTAAATTGGCAACACCAGTCCTCTGGTAGCAAAAACTGATACATTGACTAAACTAAGCTATGGAAAGAGAAATCCATCCCTTTGAGGAAGTTCATCAAGGAGGTCTTGGACAGACCTTCCACTTCAGAACCACAAAATGTAGATATTATGATGATTGGCATCTGGTCCTTTTGATGCAAGCTTTCCTATCAAAACAGGGAGGAAGAAAAGTCCTGTAGGAGCATCATTCATGTGTTCATTCTCCTGCTTGCCACGGTCATCTTAGTGAGGCCTGATGTCTTTCAGTTTCCATTCTTTACTAGAATGTATCTGCACACCATATGCTTATGAAAAGTGGTAATTCAGTATGGCATTGAAGTGAGATAGGATAAAAACAGTCTGGAAAAGGAATTAAGGAATCAAATCCTACAAATAAGTGGTTTGGAAGTTTGAACAGACCTTTTTTAAAAAATAAATTGTTCTCTTCATAATCGTTCTTTAGATTTTTTTCATTAAGAATGCTTGCCAGTTTAGCCTGTCTTTGCTAAATTTAACTATATCTAATTATGATTTTCTTTTGTTGGCAAAATTGTGCGGCTTAGAGGTAGCAATATTCACTTTTACGCAGAGATAACCAAGTTTTATAAACCTCATTGATAATATTTTTTTAATACTAGAATATAAGAAAAAATTGATTTCTGAAAATGAGTTTATACTGGCAATCTGCAGAGAGTGTTTTAATTACCAGTTAGCCTCATTCTTCCCTTTCATTTCAGCCTTCTTCTATGCTGGCCTTCCTCTGTGAATCACTTCTTGGACAGGGTGGTTACTCAGTGCCCCTGCTCAACACAGCATCTGACAGTAATAGCTTTCACCACCCTACCACAAAATTTGCCACTACAGCACAAGTGCCACTCAGAGCACTGTCCACACCCATATGGGGTTTCCACTGCCAGTGATGGTGAACCACCACTACAAAAAGTGGCAAATATTTTGTGGAAAAGGCTGATGTAGCCACCTCATGTAATACCCCCCATAATTCTCTGTACTCTGTTACTGTGTTTCAGTAGTTATTAATTTTGACCTCTACCTGTTTGTGTAGAGTTTTGCTTAAGGACTTTTATCAAATGAAAGCTTTGGGGTACTCAAGGCAAATTAATAATTATTTTCTTTGAGAATTTTTGTCTTAGAATTTGCTTCATATTTTCATATATCATGGGAAAAATTAACCCAATGGTTTACAGAAAAAGGCTAAGAAAAGAAAATATTTTGGGGTTTCGGTATTTAGAAATAAAGTAAATATGTATTATGGTATTAAAATTATTTCTTTTTTAAAATAGGAGAAGTTGCTGATTCTTATCAGTACATAGATAAGTAAAGATCATTCAATCTTTTCAGAAGCAGAAACACCACTTCTTCTTGTAGCAGAAAATTGACTCTTTTCCTAGCACTCTCATTAGTGGATATTTCCCAAGGTCTTTCATTTATTCCTCTTAATTTCAGCACTATGAAAGAGCCTCAAAATCAAGAGACAAACATTCTCTCAGATAAATTATTTCCCCCAGCTTGCTAAGCTCCTTTTCATAAGCCAGATTCCAAAGGCTCTGGAGATGTTGGCATAAAATCACCATACTATTATGAAGAAGATCTCCAAACATTGGCATATGACGTTATGTATTTCAAATCCCTCTGAGATCTTTAGCATCTAGTCAGTAAGGAAACAAAATTACTGGTTTCCTGAGAAATCAAGTAAAGCTGAAAATAAACCTTCATGGTAGATTTTATTCAGTCTTCAAAAAAATTTAAAAATTAACTTATCAGTCATGGAGTCACAGAATCATTTAGGTTGGAAAAGACCTCCAAGGTCATCAAATTCAACCTTTGAGCCATCACCTCGTTGTCAACTAGACCATAGCATTAAGTGCCAGATCCACTCATTTCTTGAATGTAATCAGGTAATCAGGTGTAATCTTATTTTCTTCCCCTTCTGAACCGAAAGGCTTCTAAAAAGCCCCAGTAAAACCTGTGCTTTCTTCATTCTGAGTAAGGTGCGTGATTAGGGTGCAACATCATAAAGCACATCGGGTGCCTTCAACTGAGGCGTTACAAGGTGTAAACATCAAAGAGCCCAACTCAGTCGAGGTGATTTGATCACAGGATGCAGATCTGATCAGGATGCAGATCACAGGGAATCTCCACGCCCTGTTCCATCAGCGGGGCCTCAGGACTCAGCACGCCATACACCCATCTCCCGAGCTTTTGCGACTAAGAAAACCTCTGTTCGAGGAAAGCCATTCCGTGCGTCCCGAGTTTCCAGGGTGCGGGCAGGGCGGGGCGATGCGGGCCCCGCCTGCGCTGCCGAGTGACGCGCCGGCTTTTCTCCCGATTGGCGTGCGGCTGGGAGCGGCGGCGAGCGGCGGGTGAGCGGGGCGGCGGCGGGGCCTGGGGGCTGTTCAGGCCCCTCCGGACAGCTCGGGGTCACCGGAGCGGTTTTGGCGGATTGCTGGGGGCTCGGTGTGCGGGGGGTGTCTGTGCAGCTGGAAGGCGGCGGGCGGTGGTTGGTGGGCGCCGCTCTCCTCCGCCTCTCGGGTGACGGTGGGGCGCTGACCTGGGCTCGGGTCCCATCGGCCGTGGTCCCGGGCAGACCGCTCGGGAAGCCCCGGTACAGGCCCGCTTCGCCTGGCTTGCCCGCGGCGGCGGCGCTCGGCTCCACCCGGCCCTTTGAAGTGTGTTTGCTCCCCTGGTTTTTGATAGAGGGCTCCGCCGCGGTTTACGGCGGTGTAAATGACAGGTTTGAGCAGTGGCTAACGCCGGGCAGGGGGAAAATTCGGTTTGAGTCATTACTAATCTTGTTTTAAACCGCCGCTTTTTGTTTCGCTGTGGCAAATCCATCGCCTTTGGCAACTGTGACTTTTACAGGGATGTGCAAAAGCTCCGCGTGTGTGTATATGTATATATACACACACGTTGTTATTATTGTGTATACACCTCATGCATATTACTTTATATACTAATATACAAATCTATAATGACACCTATATCATGACTTCATTTGTATTAAATGTATTCATATTCATTGTACTATTTTCTTAGTCAGGAGACTGCCTTGTTGTTTTTAAATTCTGTGTTAATCTAAATTAAGCAGCGCGAGAATTTTTAGGTGCATACGAAGACAGTCTTTGGAAACAGAGCGTGCAATTAAAACTAACTAATTTATAAAGCAAAGGAAGTTCCAATGACTGAGAATTGGTGGGTTTGCCATGGGATACGTTCTGGAGTTGGGCACAAGAGGCACAGGGGCAGCTGCCTGTGCTTTTCCTTGAGGCGCCTGTGTTTGCTGTTTGTCTCATACACACTCACTGGGATCATCCCCGTGGAGACAGACAGTCGCCATCGGATCAGCACAACAGGCTGGGTGTTCTCACAGCCCTTCAAGGATGTGGCAATTCTGAGTAAATATTGCCTAGTTCTGCTAGCGGTGTCGAAGGGATAAAGGGAGACGGAGGTGTGGAGCCAGGCCATGGAGGATCAGAGTCTGTCCCGCTCGGGTGTGTTTGAGGCTGCCACCTGGCACGTGCCCACGTCACCCCTTGCCCAAGGGAAACAGCGGCTGGAGGTTTCATTGCCCACTCTGCTTCTCACATTGACAGAAATAGCTCAAGTGAAGGGAAAGGTCTTCCTGTTTGTGCTAAGGACAACTGAAAGCGAAAGTAATGCAAGGCAGGGCTTTCCTGAATGACACAAAACTGGACTTCCTTCAGAAAAGTGGAAATGCCAGTGTTTTCTGTGTGTAGAAGATGCAAATTATAGTTATGACTGATTTAGCCTAGGGTATTATTTATGATGCTTGACTTGAAATCCAGGTGTCTCTTGTTTACCATGTATATTTTTTGTTGACTCTAAAGAGTATTTACCTTTTAATGAATTTAAATTTAAAACTCTTGCATTGGTACACCATACTTGTATTCATATAAATAGTTTTAAGTATTAGCTTTATTATAGATTATTATTATTATCGTTATTACTTTAAATTTTTTTTGGAAAATAATTATATTTTAGTATTTTTTGAAAAAGGAGAAAAATGTTCTGAAAATATTACTACTAAAATATAAAGATTTGTGTTCATGTACCATTGCAAAACAGCAGTTGCCAGCTTGCAGATGCGCTTTTCTAAAATTAGCTATTTTATGATAGAATCTGCTGTAGTAGTTTTTATATTTGAATAAGATAGTAATTTATTTGAACCATGTGGTCAATTTATTTATTCATTGATTATACAATTAATAGGGGATGTTTGTGGTACAAACAGTCAGGGATAGTTCAGTAGAAAGCTGGAGTAGCATCACTTCACAGTGTTACTGTGTTTCATGAAATACTACCTCGATCCTCTCTCAGCAGACTTTAATTTTTTTGGTTTTCCCTTGTTCCCTGCCCTGCAGGCAGACCTGCATAAACATTGCCTTTACTCATTGAGACCTTTCTCTCTCATCTTTTCATACACTTAGAAGTTGTTTTCAGCTGTGCTTTTCCACATTAACTCCTGAAGAACAGCTGTTCTCAGGCAGTGTCATTAACCAGCCCTGGTGTACCTTCTTAAGCTGATTCTGTGATCATTGCATGCCCGCAGGGATGTGATGCTTTTAGTGCAGATGCAGCATACAGGTCAGATGTCAGCGGTGCCCTGCTGTGCCACTGGCTCCAAACGTCCTGGGACTTCCCTTCCTGAGCACAGTGCCATACAGTGCAAAAACTACTGAGGATTTGGGTCAAACTGTGTCATTCTCAGACATAAGAGGAAGTGGAGCATTAAATCAAGCTAGCAGTTGGTAGACATGTGATGTGACCTCTTGGATCGGTGATGTGACTAGTGCAAAGTAGTACCACTGACCAGATGAGGACCAGAACATGATAAGGCTGAAGGCTATGTTCCCAGAAATTTTAGAGTTCATGCTGCTGCTCCTGCATGTGGATGTCTTACAGAATAACTTTTTCCACCCAGGAAAATGTTGTATCAGTCATCAGTTGAAACATTCCTGTATCCTGTTTCTAGCTAAACAACCCTAGAGCACCTTTCCTTCATACTTCCCTCCTTCTTCCCCTGGTAGCTTATTTATCCCTACCATAGAGCAGCATTGCCTTTGGCCCACGGGGCTAAGCCTGCTGGTACAAAATATGCTTGCTTCAGTGTGGTGTTCCCCTCTGGCCACCCATCTCCTGATCCTCTGATCCTGTGGAGTGAGAGATAGGGTCGAGGGTATCAATTCAGAAGGTAGGACCTTTCTGACAGTAAAGGGCTGAATCAGTCTTGCAGCGTCATTTTAGTCAGTTTTTGCTCAGTGCTTTTCCAAATTGTCATAATTTCAGGTTACTGCAACCTTCCCTGCTTTTATTTTGCAATTTTGTAATTTCATCATATGAAAGAAGGAAACACTTCTCTGGCAGACTGATTTTTTAAAAAAAAGCAAACAAAAATCCAAACTGAAATAAAAAAACAAACCCCACGCTATAATAAATCACAAAGCAAACATTTACTCAGCAGGATGGACTGCTGGAGGTGTTTCTCGCTTCCTGGAAGTAGGTAGGTAGGATAAGACAGGTGACGACTTTGGTGTATCATATCTCTGCAATGTGTCACATGGATCTTATTTCCATGTGTATGGTATGCAACATGCATAAGCTTTTGGCTTTTGTAAACAGACAAGTAAAAGAGAGCTCATTAATTTAGGATATTGTGATTTTTCTTTCTTCTCATTAAACATTTTGCATATTTTTATTATCTAAAAAAAAAAAAAAAAACCAAACCCAAACCTCAGCGACCTTTTTGTTCTTCTGATACTAAAAATACAAGGAGGAGAGTATAGCTGTGTCTCCTACAGGAACTTCCTGACTTCTTGGAAAGATAATTCTTGGAACAGAGAAGCAAATCATGCTACATGACTATGTGCACAAGTTTGACGTGTAATGTTTGGCTTTGGATCTTTGTAGCATTGCTTGCTAAATCTCTACACAGAACTCAAGAATGGAAACACCTTCCGTAAGCATTCTTCTTCCCCAGCTTAGAAGAAAAAAAAAAAACCCAAGGGAATCCTTGTGTTTACAAAATGTTCATGTTTTGCATATAGATATTGAAGAACAAGGAAGCAAAAATAAAAAGCTTATCATGTCACTTCATTGGTGGCTGCAGGTGGCTCACAGAAAGCAGCCTGCCACCATGATTTCCTTGTTGGCAGAAGCTCTCACTGAGTCACACACTTGGTCAACAGCTCTCTGTGCTCTTAAAATCGAGTGTCCGGGGGAGGGAAAGAACAACCAGAGAGACTGCAAAGACAGCTTGGAGCTGAAACCACTTGCAACAGCCCTGGCACAGACCAACCCTCATGGCTGGAGATGTTGCAGATGGAGCAGAGTCTCCTGAGCAATCCTTCCCCAGTGCATGTAGCACCAAAGTGCTGCCTGTGCAGTGTCCAGCAGCTTGGGCATGGATCGGTTGCCTGCATGTGGGTGACTGGTGCCTTCCAAGGTGACCATCCAGAGGGTCCAAGACACCTTTATGAGGCTGGCACCCTGACACATGACCTACAGTTGATCCCCCTTTTCTTGGGGGGAGCAGCTAAAGAGTAAGTAGGACACCTTGTGAGCACCCACAAAGACACAGAATATTCATGTCTAGCTATCTGAATCCTACTTGCCCAGATTTCTGCAGACCGGGGGGAACAGTGGTAGTTTTAATGGAACATAGTGCCATGATATAGTCACAAATTATCCTGCATTTCTCACAGTGTTCCTCCAGGGATCCTCTTTCAACTTAGAGAACTTCAAAATAACAGTTATCTTCTCGAGGTCTACTTAGTGATATGTCTTCAGAGAATCCTTAAATGTCCTCAGGGCTCCTGGTTTCAGAAACCAGTTTCCTTTCTGACTTTGTTGGGCGTGTTCTTCACAGAGTGGGCTCTAAAGGAATCAATAGCCCACACTACCAGCCTTGTGCTGGCCCTGGACTTGCAAGGTTGTGGGTTCAATCCCCATGTGGGCCATTCACTTAGGAGTTGGACTCAATGATCTTTGTGGATCCCTTCCAACTCAGAATATTCTGTGAATATCCTTTGGTACTTAAAGGACAGTCACATAAATAACATACATACTACATTCTTTCCTGTTTTCTTCTGTTTTGCTGAAGGTCTACAGTTGAGCAGGGTATGTCTTTGGGTAGATGCCGTGCTCAGGGTGTCCCCAGTACACAGGCACTGCACGGTGGCCAACTGGCACCTCAGCATGATTTATTTCAGACTGTCTCCTAGTATGGCAGATGAGTTCCTCAGCAGACATGAACCTTACAAAAAACCTTTGCAAGTCAGCATGACCCTGTGAGGTACATGATTGGTTTGAAGGTAGTTTCTTTTTGCTCCAGCTTCTTCATGTGACTGGCATTACAGATTGTCACAGAGCTGATAAGCAGGGTGCACACCAATACGTTTCATTTGTTTGAGAATAAATAAAGCAACAATGATTTTGGTATGGATCTTCCCTCAGTTAACTCTTGTGTATAAAGAGAGTGCCATTTATTTTGTGTGCCTGCTTTTTTGTGGTATGAAGGAATTCCTGTTTCTTGGTACTGAAAGGATTTGTGGTTTAAGAAAATTACTTCTTCCTTTCACTTTCTTCTCTACCAGAGATGTCTAGGAAGATACACTCACTTATAGGTAAAACAACTCTTCAAAGCAAAACAGATGTTCTGCTCCGGTAGCAAAGCATCTGTTGTACTATGGAGTTGACAATGAGTAATTTGCCCTGACTTTTGTTTCTGTGCTGCCAACGCATCCTTCAAGTTCCTGCCCCTCCTTTCCCTCAGGGAAGTCCTAACTGCTCACCTACCTTGCTTCTTGCGTACAGCAACAGTCACCCGATTATAAGTTTGTGCCTTCTAATAGTCTCATCATTTTAATTGTTTAATGGTGATGTATGGTTTTAAATTAGCCATAACTTTAGCTTCTGTTTTAATGAGATCTTCAGTTGTCTTCCCAGAGGGGAAGGCTTTGTTTTCCCAAGAGCAGTGTGCCTTTTCCCAGAAGAAATGAATTTCTACTAATGAGGTATGAAAAGATGAGGTGGTAACGGTAATGTTGGTGAGTGGTTACAGAAAGAAGGAGATATCTGCAAGTCTCAGGCCCTGAAGGACATGCTGATAATGCCAGAGCCTATGACGTGCCAGGTACTTGTGTGTATAAATAGTCACATTGATGTGTAGTGTCATTGTGGTCATGCTTACCTTGAGAACAGCTGAATCTAATAGCCCTGTCTCTCATGGCACAGCCCAAAGATTCCCTCACATGTCTTCAGACATGGGAAATAATGAGTCTGATGTTTAACCCCTGTGACAACAGTTGGTCTGCTCCCCAAGGATTTTGTGACTTGTTAGATCTCTCTGGTCACTGAGTGCAGGTATGACTATTTGGAGTTGGATCGACAGGGTTGTTGGGGAGACAGGAAGGCAAATCCCTTATTCCAGATGAGGTAAAGTCCCTTGTTTTGCCCTCTCTGGGTAGACAAAGGTAGGGGTTCCTGTGCAGATGGCAAGGAAGGCAGCTAAGTGCCTGTGTTAAACAGTCCCTCCACCTCCCAGACCATGAAACTGAGTTTGGGCAGTAAGGTTGAAGAATCAAAGAGAATTTATGGCCAAAATATTATTTTGGGGATTTTATGAAGAACATTTATGAAGACATTTGAGGCACATAAATACTTGTGCAGAAACAAGGCCTTCCTAATCTGCTCATCTGCAAGGAAGCTTTCTAGCTGCTATTTTGTCATCATCACATATACATTTGGAAGGAAGATCTGTTTGACCTGCTGGCCAGGAGAGGATGTCTACACTGAGTGTGTAGTTGAAGGCTAAATCTTAGAGTAGGCATGTAAGATCCAGCTGAGGTCTTTTTCTATGAGCTTTCCACAGCCAAATCACAGGGGTTTAATGCAAACCCCAGGAGGCTGGTGTTAATAGTGCAGGTCATCTCACAAAGAAAGCAGATAGATTTTCTCAGAAAAACTATCCATCAATACTTGCATCAAACCTTGTAACTAATGCAAAACAACTGTAAAGATTATTTGGAGTAGGGTGGACTACTTTTAAGAAAACATAAAGGCAATCTTAGGCTTCAGTCAGGTTGAAAAAAAACAGTACATTGTAGCATATGTTCATAAGCAGTGATTTTCTTTCAAAAATGATTCTTCCATTTTCTCCAGGATTTCTAGAGCCACAGATCTTTTTGTCCAAGGAGAATTTTGCAAATTAAATATCTTTTCTTAGAGTAGTAGGTTTGTTTGGAAACATAAGGCTTTGGGGTTTACAGCATTTGAACAACACTGCAACAAACACTAGTTGACACTACAGAATTATTTTTACTGCCTGAGGATCACTAGAGCTTCTGTCATTCAAACCTTGGATAGTAATTGACTTGTCTTAGACATCTGAAATATAAGTCTGCTAGCGGTGTGGAAAAATGATTGAGTCTGGTGCATATGATTATCCTTCACTGGATTTCTACCAAAACTTAATTCTAAGGAGAACTGTCTTTTCTCCATGTGCTCAGCTAAACTAGATAACTTTCAAACTTTGAATAGCTTTAGTCTGTGTTAAATTCTGGATTTCAGCAGTCATTTAATGGCTAGCTTTTACAGTTGCAAAAGCTGTGTTGTTTTTAGGCTTGATGACAATCATTCTTGTTCCTGTTCTCCTGCTGGAACAATAATACAAACCCTGTCAAGGACAGTGCTATCCTTATATAGTACTTTCTGAGTATGTAAGGCACTTGCCTTTGTATAAAGTGGTGCAGAATTTGAAACTCACCTATGAGGTGGAATGCGTCCTCAGTAATGGCTGTTTACATCTCTGGTTGCAGTAGTGACCCAGTTGTGTCAGTTCTACAGAAGATTTACAGGCAGTGACAGAGTAGGCTGGATACCTGCGGTGGGGCTTTTCTCTGTGGGCTCCCAGCTGCAGAGGATGTGCTGTAACTGGTACCTTCTGCTCCTCTTCATCTGGGCCATTTGTTTCATTGAGTTGCCTTGATTGCAGTTTTGTTCAGCCCTGGGCTGAGAAACTGTGGCCCCTGCGACATTACCGTGTTTCTACAGAACAGTAGAGCGGGACAGAATCTCTTGGTGGTTGTCTGATCCCACCAGCCATGTGATAGATGTTTATGGATTTAGCTGTAGGACCACAAAGTAGTATTTTAAATATGTCCATACAGAATGTGTAGGTTTCAACTGGCTACAGCTAAGGGTGCGATTATATAAATTGACACTTGTTCTATTTTAAGACCGAACTGTGCTTTTTTTGGCCTGAAATAGATATATTTAAGTGAACTTGAAATAAGCCTTATTTAATACAAACCAGTTTCATCTGATCCAAATCTTGCAATACAAAATCTGTGCAATCTGCTCATTTAGGCAGCATCTGCTCCATGAGTGGGAAGTCTTTCTCCTACTGAAGGCAGAAGTTGTCCTTCAGACCACTTGGTCAACTTGAATTAATTGCTGGAAAAATATCACATGGGTTTGGGCACTGTGAAAACAAGCTGTGGGTTATATTTGTCCTGCAGGCATTAAGTTTTCTGTCTTTCCTTCTTTTATCACTTGACCTTGAACCAGGGTTTTTTCCAGACTGATCAGCAACTTCTTTGACTTGGCTGTGATGGCAGAACAGTCAAACCCAAGTGCTGCTTTTCTTCTCTCCCTCCCATTTTTGTGTGTTTGACATGTGTCCTGCTGTTCTCTCACAACTTCTGAAAAAAGTTTACCATACTAGAAATGTGCCTTCTGTGCCAAGAGCTGGCCAAAAGGTGATGTCAGCCTTATAAAGTCCTGCGGCAGCAGTGGGGCAAAACCAACTAAAATCACATCTTGAGATTTAGTAGGCACAAAATAAACAAGAAATAGAAAATCCAGGACATGGATGAATCACTGATTTTCCACCTGTTTTTCTTATTGGTCAGTCTCATGAAAAGTTCCTTCTGCCAAATGGCGTTTGCTTCTCAGAATTGTCTTGTTTAGTAATAAGTAACACTATTTAGAAGCTATTTACTTCTAAAATACTGTTTTCAGGCTACTGGCATAGGCTAGCACAGAAAATGAACAAAGGCTGTTGAACAAGCAAACTGCCCAGTTGAATTCATTGTTAATATACTCATAAGTGGTTAATTTGATGGTCAATACATCCAGCTCACAAACTAGTGCAATATGTGGATGCAGCTACACAGATACGCAACAACAGTAAGGTTTTGTGGTAACAGTGGGCCATCTGATACATTCTTCAGGGGAAGAGAGCCTGAAGGGTGAATTGCCACATTGTGAAAGACTGGACATCTGATCCAGCTGCACTGTTGTAATGATCCCTCATGGGCGTGGTCAACTTAAAAGACAAGAAACACAGCAGTTTGAAGAGAATTCATCAAAAAGTTTTATGGGCACACTGTATTGACTGTGGTATTTCCTATCTTACCCACCTGTTTTGAGCTGCAGTTATACAGACTGCTTAGGATCGATCTGTCTCAGGATGTTACTGCTTAACTGTTCATTTTGGTTTTGTCTGTATTTGTGCTTGGTCTTTCCCAGCCATCTCCCCAGACAAACGTCATGAGACTGGGACTTCTAATTCTGTGGTTATGGTCGAGACATGTCTTTTGCTTCACTTTCCTCTCTGGGGACAAGACCAAGTCCTAGCATTTCCTGGATTGGACTAGGTGGCATGTCACAAAACCAGCCGTTTTGGTAGAATAAGGAAATCTGCAGCAGGAAGGAAGCCAAGCTAAAACACGCAGCACTCTAAGTAACAACAATTCAATCAGCAGACAAAAATTGTATCATAAATTAAAAGAGTTTGAAATGAACAAAAAATGAGAAATTTCCAGCACATGAGATTCAAAATGTTCCAGCAGGTGAGTCAGGAAAGGAAGGATCAGGTGATGGCAGCATTTGAGAGACAGAGAAAGAAATGTTGCAATAAGACTGCGTGGCATTTGCTGAATTTGCTCTGCTTACTCAGCAGCAAAGATACAGCTTCCATCCGCCCTTCTTTTCCTGTGATAAGTAAAAATTAGTTATTACAGAGAGATACCTGGAGGAAGGTGCTATTTTTAAGGCAATTTAATTTTCGAGAGAAAGACATACATTCTCTGAACCTTTCTTCAGAAGAAGCATTTAATATTTTTCTTAGGAGTTTCATCTGTGTTCTGAAATGCTGATAATTTAGTTTCTCTTTACAACCCCCATCTTGTTGGTTTGTAATCCAACTTGTAAAGTGAAAGCTGTCTGATGTGTTGTTTGTAACTGGCATCATGTAAAAAATACCTAGGGGTTGCTCATCTGTCCCTGTTGGTATATCTGATAAAATCTGGTGTCATTTATGTGTGCACAATATGTACATCTTCACTCATCACTTTTGTAACTGAACATAACTCTCACTTGGAAAGTACACAGGTACTATGTCAGCAAGTGGTTTTAGCCTGGAAATTACTTGCTTTTTTTCCCTCTGTTTTCAAAAGTAGTTTCAGTGCCAGTGGTGTGCCCTTTCTGTGTATCAGTAAGAAGCCTAGTGCTTGTCCAGTATTTTCCATCTTAAGTACGGCTGTAGCTAAAAGATGGTTGAATTTACCAGATTGCCAAGGTTGCTGTTTCTTCTGAAATTGGTTTCTTCTAGCTCAAGGGATCTCAAAAGCTCTCTGGAGCAAGCATGCTTTCTGAAACTTCACCTTGAAAGTCACCAATGCTTCCCTTCAAAGACTGCCTTATTTCTTTATTGGCCTTCTGAAAATGCCATAGCAAAAAACCGGCCAAAACCTGTGATCATTTATGCCACAAAATCATTTCATGTAGTTTAAGCTACTTACTTTGCACCATAATAACTGGAAAGAGTAGCAAAGGCTGGCTCACATGGCAGACCAGCTTGACAGGCTGCCTGGAAAACACAGGAGCCAAAGCTGCAGGAGAGTTTTGAGTGGTCCCCAGGTTGTCTGCAGAAACTGTGGCAAGCATCAGATACTTGCTGTGAGGAAGTCTGACAGGTACCGTTCTTCCGGTGTCTTGACCTACAATTACTGTTCACTAACCACTGCCTAAAAGTCCTAGCTCCCAGTGTTAGCCTTATCAGTATTTTCTAATATGAGAAAACTGAAGTAATAGTTGCTCTGGGATCAGCAACCCACCGAAACTGCAGAATATTCATGAAGTCCTTTGGTTGAGGATACGTCTGCAATTTGAGACTGAAAAACAAACAAAACAAACAAAAAAAGAAAAAAGAGGATGATGAGGAAACATCTGATGCTCTCTCCTACTGTGAACAGATTTCTTAGTACTTATTCCTTGTTTAGGCTTTTAGGCGTTTCACAGAGGCTTGGCGGGTGAGTCATGCTGCTGTCCAGCAATATGGTGTTAATTTGAAGCAGTTCAAAGTGTGGTATAATACCAAGGTAATTGGAAATCTGTGGTCCACACCTGACACTGTAATCCATGTGATGTATTTATTTTGGAGGAGAAAGGGAAATTAGTATGTTTGATTAACTCTTTGATTCTGAATTTCCTCTGAAATAAATTAAAATTTCTTGTATAGTGTTTTGGTTTGGGTTTTTTTTTAAATGAACCAAATTCATTCTTTTGGTAAAACAGGTCTTAATATCTAGGAAGATTACAGGACAAAGGAATGGCTGACTGGGGAGAAATGCTAACATAATGGTTATGTTAGCATAACATACCTGGTGGCCATAAACAAGCATTTAGCAACCAAATGGACTGAAATCCCATAGGAAAGAAGTAGTTAACTAAGCCTCTTGGTGGTGGAGGCTGGAAATCAGAATTTCAAGTGCGGCCGCAAACGCGTGATTTTTTTGGCAGTATGTTTCTTTGTGGCGTTGTGGTTGGAGGGAAGGTGTGTGAATTCTGTCAGTGGTTTGGAAAGCTTTTGTTCTTTTAAAAGCAGGTTAGACGGTGTGCTTGTTTCCTGCTCAGCAACAAGGTGATTCTTCTGCTACTGTTCTACAACACTGATGGAAGGGGTACCTTGACCCTGGAAAGTGAGATGGATTTGCTAAAGGGGTACCTTATTTTGTTGACTTCAGTAAGTAATCTGTGCACCCCTGACTGTTGTGCAGAGTTTAGATGAAAATGCTGATGTCTTTCATATTCTTTTCACTTCTGATGAGCAGACCCCTATGGTGATTTGCTGAGGGAGGGTAAGGGGTCATCAGAATAGATGAAAGAAGGGAAGATACTCTGTGACCTGCTCAGTCTGGAGTTTCAGTCCTCACCATCTGGTTCATGGACAGTGAGGAACAGAAGGCAACACATGACTCTGATCAGCACAGTTGGGTTGACCCCAGGTATTAAAGTGGACCAGGTGAAGTACAAGACATTCGCTTATGCTGAGACTGAGTTTCTCTGGATGGACTGAAAATCTTTGCTTGGGGAACAGCATTTGAATAAGACTTTTTCCCATCAACAAGATGGGATAACCATGATAGCCATGTACACAGATGCTGTAAATGCCAAGCTGTGTTATGATGTGGTCAGTTTGGCATCACAGAATGGTACACTTTATACAGGTGGCATACATTTATACATATATAATTTTCATAGTTTTCCCCTCAGAACATGTGAATAAGCACTCAAAGTGTTGCCTGTTTCTTGTACTCTGAGGTTCCACTGTGAGTCACCATCTAAGTCATTGTTGGACTAGATGGACCTTTCCACTAATATATGCACTATGTCTGATCTTATGGTTTCAGGCAGTTTTTTTCCATAAACAGGTTAACATTGCTTTCTCCCATTTATTATCCTTTCATTTGAAACCGATAGTAATATTTCATCCATGCTTCTGACTAGCTTTGAGTTAGTACTAAGTGGGGATTTAGCTCCTTTATTTCCTATTCCCTTGCAACAGCAGTGGCACAGACGCCTCTTAAGTCCTCTGATCTATCCAGGAGCTGTGAGAGATGGTCTTTCTGCATCAGTGACTTTCCCTGCCAGTGACTGACCTTTAAGAATTAGTCCAGAACCTGATGCTTCTGCAAATCCAGTGAATGTTCCCCAAAAGAAATTAGGATTATCCTATCCCAAATCTAAGTAGCAGTTTTGTTTTAGCATGGAATTGAGTTTATTATGGTCTTTTTTTTGAACTCTACAGAGCTAATATCTTCTCTTATTTATTCTTCCTGTTCTCCCCCTCCCACCATCACCCCTGCATGTGTATCTTCCATATAAATCCATATGGATTACTTGCCTTTCGGGAACATAGTGTGGTCAGGTGCATGTGGGCGCGTTCTGTGATAACGAACTCAATGTATGGATGCAGCTGAACTTTCTACAGGCTTTAGATTAAAACTATTATGACTTTTTGAGTCTTGAATAAGCAAAACATAAAATACAGGAAAGATCTGAAAGCATTTAGAGATTCAATTTTCATCTCTCTCACTTGGTCACATTGAAGCCCTGAATAAAAGTTTCATTTGATACTGATGATGGGAACAACCTTGAAAGTGCAGCTGAGGGCTTTGCTTGTGACTGGATAGTGCTTTCAGTCATCACCAAGGTCTAAAAATAAATCACACTTCCCCATTAAAGCCTGAAGGTGGTCGTTTAGTTATATGATTAGAAATAACCAAAGGTGTGTGGATGGATGAGCTGAAGATCAGCATTCATCCTTGAGGGGAAACACTGACCACGTAGAATCCATCAGCACTCCCAGAGTGGACAAGCACATTGCATAGGCCACTGCCCAGCAAGGAATGAAATAATAAAATTTCAGTGCAACTGAACACAGCTACTAGTGAGGCAGCCAGGAGGATTTCATTTGTGCATGCTGTTCTGTTGTCATGGATTTTGTCGGTGCTACAGCTTCAGTTTTCATCTTGCAGTTTGGCAATGTAGGGGACAAGTTACTTCCTCCTTTAAGAGCAATCCATTTACATGATAAAAGGGTGTTCCCCTAGTAATATCAAATTACCTGTTTTAATTTAGATTTTAAAATATAAAATAATCTCTAAAATATTAAATGAAATATAATACTCAGTATTATTTATCTATTACCCTGAAGAAGAGCACAGCAGTTTACCTGTTTTCTCCAAGAAAAGCACTGCAGTACTTGGGTTTGTTCCCCACTTCTTCACGATTCTCTTTTAGGCAACAGAAGTATGGCAATTCATCCTGTGTAATCTTTTTGCTTTGGGGTGATTGTTGTTGGCATTTGTGGAGCTGCTTCCTGGTAGTTTTGTTGGTTATGCAATTAAGAACCGTCAAAAATATGTACTGCAAGGAGCAGTTGATATACTAAGTATATAAAACTAACTTAAAAAAAAAAAGGAAGTCTTCAGACTGATAATGGATCAAAAGCAGAACAAAAACATACAGAAACCAATGGGGTTTTTTCCCAGTCACAGCAGAAAGTGTTTTATCAAAACTACAGATCTACCACTACCTTTTTTGATTCTTTTTCCTGGCAGCCCTTCATTTCTCTGTCAGAGGAAATTTTTTTTAATGACTAAAGAGACCAGCAGCCTTCTATTTGTCTTCCGATGGCTGCTTCTCTCCATCACTGCTATTTTGGGTAGGTTTTTTCTCAAGATAAAAAGACAACTTCTTAAGCAGAGAGTTGAACTGTTCTACTTCACTGGCTTCTATATGTGTTAAAGAAGTCCCCAAATATATATCTTGCTACCAGACAGAATGTTGCGTTCAGTGTGTTTGGAGTGGCTGCAGCATGACTAGGCAATCTCGCTGAAATCAGTGGAAAAAGGCAGCTTTGGGGGGCTTGCGTTTCCATTATTGATTTTTTTTTTTTCAAATTACTTGATGAAGAACTGATGTATTTTAAATATTTTAGGAAGCTTTTTTGTGTTGAAATATTAATTTTCTGTCACTAAAGGTTTAAAAGTGGGATGGCTGTTCAGAGTTTAAGCTATTCTTTCTAACCTGCACTAGCACATAACTCAGTCTTTAGAGAAACAGATGAAAAAATGAAATGTATTATTTCAGCCTTGTCATTCACGAGCTGTGTCAGGAATGAGGTATTTTGGGCTTGCATAATTTCTTACATAAATCAGTTTAGAGACAGGGGAGAAACACGCTGCAGCATTTGATGGAATAAAGATATATTACTGAGGAAAAAAATTGAATTGCCATTTTGAAAGAAACCACAACATATTCAACCAAAGCAGAAAGGGGGGAAAATAACCTCAAACTATATAGGTTTACAGCTATACCAAATGGGAAGAGATAGGTTTGTGATGTGGGCTCGTGCTCTCCTGTAACATAAAAGCTATTTATGTCCCCAAAAGGAAAGTTCCTAATATACTTTTGTATTAACATTAGTTAGAACCAATAAGCCAAAGTCTTAGCCTCACCTTGCAGAGGTACTTGGAGCTGCTGAGCCTGTGCAGCAAGAAGTGTCTGAGTGCTCTTCTATGCCTTCAGCTTGGAACATACATGCAAGTTAATCATAAATACATTGAGTAAAAAAAAAAAAGGAAAATTTGTTTGGAGTGTGTTTTTGATATTCCTCTGTGTTTTTGTCAGCATCATTCTAGCTCTAGAAGTGAAATGATGGTGACTTATCTTCATGGAGATGGGAACTGTACAATGGCACCCTTAGGATGTCTGAAGTCCTGTGTATGGACATTTTGATTTGAAAACAGAGTATCCTATTTTGATACAATTGATCCTCTAGAAATTTGGCAACAGTGTGTTTGTTCCAAAATAATTTCTTGGTGTAAGAAATGTATGTGTGCCTATCTTTGTTCTGTATTTTATTAAAGTGAGTGGAGTTTGTAATTTGAAAGTTAAGCTGTTTATAAGAGGCATTGGGCAGTGGTGGGGTGTCCAGCACTCCTTAGCTGGGCTTGACCTAAATATCTAGTTGTATAATAACAAGAACGTCTTCAAGCTTTGTATCACTAAACCTTAACGATAACCATGTCCAAAAATACAGCCGTGTGTCTGCCTTGGCACATGTGAACATTTTGCAGGTGGCTGAGAGCAACTCTAGGGATTGCCTAAAGAAAGCTGCAAATTCACCTTTTCCAGTGCGAGGTGCCTGCCTGGAGGGATGTGCAGGAGGATTTTGCTCAACTTCTCCTGCTCAAGCGGCATCCATCCTGACCATGGCATCAGTGTAGGGAGTTATAATCCTGAAGTGAAAGGGAGATCCTGCTTGGGTCAGTTTGGAAAGAGGAGGTTGACTTTTAACAGCTGAGGAGGCAATGGGATATTTCTAAAGCTGGGGGTCAATGTAGGTGTTAGCTGGCAGTGGCTGGCTGGCATGTGGAAGAGGTAATGGGGAAAGGCAAATTGCAAATATATTGGAAATCCTTTTCCCACAGCAGTTGTTTTCGGGCAGGTGGTGTGTATGTAAGCTGGCAAGTAAATAAAGCTGTCCCGGTCTTCCCATGTGGATATCTGTCCTAAGCAAACTGTCTGGTTTTTTGGACTGCAGAGGTCGTTAAAAATTTATTGGGATTTTCAGTGAAAGAGTAGATTTAAAACTTGAGTTAATGACAGGATGGTTTGATTTGATCTAATTATACACTTCCCTACATGAAGGTTTTAAAACCACAGACACTGTGAAATTTAGCCTGAGTTTTAGCTAGCCTGTTTGTCTCTCCAGTTCTCTCCATTTCAGGGAAATGGTTGAGAGGGGCATTTGGTTCTGTTGACTCAGATGTTTTAGAGTCTCTGGGCTTCAGCTGCAGTCACGCAGACCTGTGCTTGGGCACCTGGGATGAGGCTCAGGCAGTACTGCCTCAGCTGTGTTTGGGCACTGGGAACATTGGCTGCACAGAGCTGCTGGGAGGTGGGTGCAAGGATGAACCCTGAGAGCGCTCTTGGAGCAATGAGGAAAAGCAGTGACTTCAGAGATGGACAGGCATCACTGGACTGTCATGTATGACAAATACAAACAGAAAGGGACTGGGCCCAGTGCTTCTAAAGTGGGGTTTTTAAAAAAATGAATACTTTCTGAGGTACAGTTACTGCAAGCATGTTTTCTAGTATATATGGCACTAAGCCTGGCTCTTCCCACAGTCTACTAGTAAGTAGCAAAAGTGATAATGACCTTAAAAAAACTACTAAATGCCAATCTAATGTCTACTCTGGTTTTTTTTTTCAGGTTGATTTTTATTTTGCTACGTACCAGTGAGGATGACGCCAAAACATGAAAAACAGGTAAGTCATGTCTAAGCTTTAATAAAAAAGGGTTGAAGTTTGGCAGTTGTGGATTGAACTTCTTTAAGGTTCACGTGGATCAGAGAAAATTGGCTGCATTCTTCATCCTTTTAGTTGCCAGGATACAGAATATTCTGAAGTGATGCAGTGCCAGTTCCTTGTGTTAAAGTTTGATGGAAGAATCAGATATTCATTTAGAGCAAGTGACTGTGCATAAGGGGCTCAGACACAGTGACAGGAGAGAAGAACTTGTATGGAGTCTTCTTTTCATCAGTCTTTAGATATTTTCTAGGACATAATGGTTGGAGCTGGGTCTGAACTCTGATTACCAGCTGTGTGGACCACAATTATCATACTTGCCTGTTCTATTTTACTCATTCCAGTGAACACCAAAAGTTTCAACAAATTATTTTATCTCAGCTTATAGTCTCTTATCAGCCTTATTACACAGCACGTGTGGAGTGAAGATGCCAACACCCCCAGTGTGAAAAGCCCCATGTCCTTTGTGGCTGATCCTTTTACTGTCAGGCAACCTGATGGGATATGCTGTTTTTCTTGGAAGCTTTATGGAAAATGACTCTTCAGGGATTATTGACTAATCAGATGTGTAACAAGAGCACAAGGTTATCACCTGATACAGTCCTGAGCACAGAGATTTGAATTAAAATGCAGCTGGAATGATTAATGTAAATAATCAACCAATGTGAGATGGTTTTTATTCCACTTCCTTGTGTTAGATTTTTCCCTCATATTAAAAATAGATATTTCCATGTCAGATTTCCTATTTCCTAGTAGGAAAATGTTAAAGAGACTTTTCAGAAAGACAAGTTTTGTGGTCAAATTCTATATAATAAAGCTTCTGATTTACCCTTGTCTCTAAACAATCCATTGCATTTTGCAGAAATATATCCAACAAGAGAAAGGAGAGAGGGGGAAGAAAAAAAAGAGAAAAACTAAAAGAGAAGACTTCTTGTGTTTGCTTCTGCTGCCTTTTTGGTGTGTTCTTCCTTTTGAGGCAAATCCAAATGGGAATGTTTCGGTTTTCCATAGTTGTGTCTATGTGACCTCAGTGCTGCCCTTTTACTGTGCTATCAGCACTCATGTTCTTTGCACAGATCTATAACCATGAGGGAGAAGGTGTAAACGAGATTTAGGTGTCACTTTGGCCATTTTGTCAGTGATGCTAACTGCTTGGACTACTCCCAGCCTTGAGGACAAGGTAGCAAAATACCATCAGTGCCAGGCTTAAACTGGCTGTTTTAGCCAGGAATTAAAAGGCACATCCAGTCAGAGAAACTGCTCTGCAATTCCTGCTTGTTAAGTAGTTATGACTACTTTTGCTGCAGATTTGAAAATTCTTAATATTCGCGAGGATGTCCAGGCCAGCATGGCTGCTGGGACCCATATCAAAGCTATAGTATTAGCAGTTTGGACAGGAAATGTTTTGTGTTTAATTTAGCAGTTTGCAGGGAGAAGGAATAAATGGAGATGACACTTCAGTAGCTTTCTGTTGAGTCTATATTGTGCCTAGTGCAGTAGGCCTCCATGCCCAAACCTGGACACTTTGAAGTGTCAGCAGTAAATTCTGGTTTGAGAGAATTGTTGCACTGAAGTGTTACAGGACACATATCATTCTTGAATGCATGATATATATGCATGTGTTGTGCCCCTCAATTAGAAAAAGCAAAACAGCACAATCAAGCAAAAAAACCCAAACAAAACTGAAAGTATATGTAGTGTTGCATAATAACTAGATCTGCAATTCTGGAAAAACCAAGCAGCACTAGGCAGGAGAGGGAGGCACCTTGGAAAGAATTGCAGCTGGCAAACGTAAAAAGTCCCTGAAACCTTGTCTCTCTTTGGGCTGAGCTTCCCATGTTGTACAGCTGGTCTGCAATCTAGTTTTGTGACAAATAATTAAGTTAGTCTTCAAGTGGGCTGTGGGAGGAAGAGGTCAGCATCACCTCCCCCAGGTGGACAGAGGATAGATGTGTCTGTTGAGAGTATCCTAATTTTTATAGCAAAATAGGGAGGGAGTGGAGTATAAACAGAGGATGAAGGCAATTATTACCCAGAACTGCTGTAATCTTGTGATTGTTTGTGAGTAGTGAATGCAGGATGGACTGAGCATAAAACAGCAATCTCACAGAGGAATATTCTGCCAGCTGACTCTGCTTGGACCCTAACATAGCCTATATGTGAATATTGGTCTTTACAAGCCTACTTTTCTAGGGATGCAAAAGCATAAACACCTTTTCTGTGAGTGGATCGTCATTTATACTGGACAGTTAGGTCTGCTTTGATTAAATCAATACTGTTTTCCCTGAGGGATCTTGTATCCTGGAGAAGAATTAAAGGTCAAAAGATAAGGAGTAGTCTGTATGTGCAATGACGCTGTTTCAGAGCAGCAGAACCTTTGCAAGAGGAACTGGGATTAACACTTCCTAGATTCATGAGGTTTCTAGGGGAAGTAACACTAGATCTTGAGAAAGGCTGTACATTATTTTTTATTTCTAGTTGCCTAATGTTTATCTTGCTTCATTCTAAACTCAGTATTAACATTCTTTGGTAAATAAAGGGGAAAAAGGAACTTCTGCTGAAATCCTGGTGTGTTAAATCAGAGCTGACAATGACTGTATGAGGACTGCAGTTCGCTGAGGTGCTCTGCTGTCCTGCAGATCATTTTTGCTCTGGGATCAGTGCTTTACTGCTTAGACACCTGCCTGCCAGAGTGCCTACAGCAGGTCTCTTTAGTAGGTAGAGTGTGAAGGGCTTTAACTTCCTCTGTATTGAAATTCAGTGATTAGTTAAGTGTGAGTTGAAAGAGTACAAAACTTTTTGTGTAAATCTTGTGGTCTGGAATGATTTGCCAAGGTAAGCCGTAGCTAAACCACAGCATATCCAATAGCAACTTCAGTATAATAAAGGTTTGAAAGAAGTATTTTACTTCAAAGACTATTTTGATTATATACAAAGGACAGGGTTATAGAAGGTTACATGGAAATGGAGTAATTTGGGGAACCTGGTCAAAAGGAAGGTCAACAAGAAACTGATACAGCAGTAGATGAGAGGAAAGGGACTGAGATCAGGTTATAAGCAGGCTGACTGCAGTTGTGACTCCAGGGCTGCAGCAGTTGAAGGGAGGAGGAGAGCAGCATCCTGTTGGAAGCTTCGTGGCATAATTCCTCTTCTTCCTCTTGCAGGACTGATGCATTTAGTGCTCAGCAAAGAAAAGACAGTGTGTTTAGAAGTGGTTGCAGCTCTGGAGAGGAGTGGGACACAGGGAAATAGGAGTTTGGGGAAGACAAAAACTTGGGAGAACCTCAGACTGTGGATATGAAAAGATGTTACAGTGGGTATGAAAGTATGTTCTGTCTATATATGCATACCAAATATGATAGACAGTGAGGCAGGTGGAGAAAAGCAACCAAAAAAATGGTCATCTCTCCCGTGTCCAGCACATTGCTCATGATCATCTCAGGAGTGGGAATAACTTCCTCATGTCTCCCACTGGTGTTCTCGTAAAAGTAAAGGCATGACCCTCAGCTGGTGGAAATGATTACAGCTCTGTTCATTTGTTCCTCTTGTCTCACACTGGCACGGGGTTTAAAAGCTGCAGAGGAGAATTGGCCCTCCAGTGCTCTTCAGTGAGGAAAGAAGCAGCAGAGGATGTGGGAGCCTTTCAAATGGTCTTTCTTTGGCAAGGTACTCATGTTACTCCCCAAGATCGTATCCAGCAATAATGCAGATGACGCTGCTGTGACTAGGAGCTGGACTAAGTGACAGAAAACTGTGGGTTGTGTCCAGCCATCAGGCACAACCTGAAGCAGTACCACCTGGAAATCAGAGTAGTAAATAACTTAATCCAGACCTTGAATACCTCCCTGCCATGTACTGAGTGCAATGGCTGTTCAGGGAAAAATATATCTTTTCCTTTCAAGGTTGTCATTGTTCCCCTGTTGGTCCGTTGAAAGTTGCCATTGGTGACGTGTTGAAGTGTGTGGCAGGGGCAGAAGACTTGAAGAGAAAAGCTTTTATTTTGGTATCTCTGGTTTGGGCATGGGAAGACACATTTTGAGAGTTTTCTAGTTCAAGATTTCTTGATTTATGCAAATATGTACTAAAAAAGCATGTTATTTACCAGAGACACTGTCATTCCTCCCACAGCTGAATCCTGTACCTGGAGATCTTGTGCAGTGCCTTTCTCTCGGGGGGGAGTGTATCTACAGTTTAAAGTGATATGCTTTTCTTTAACTGAGTCATTGCTAAGTGATTGGCTTAGCTTTTTGGGTGAATAGCTTATGTAAGCAACTTGAGTAGGGCAGCCTGCTTGTTTGCTTTGGAATAACGGGGACTTAAGCACAGTTTTGACCTTTGTATTTGAAAGGAGTCTTTTCCATCTTAGTATGAATATACAGATTTATCAGGCTTTTTGGTTTTCGTTTTCTGTTTTTTCTAAAATACAAGTTTTGATCATTAGCTGATGATACTTGGGAACATTTAATTCTTCAGTCTCTTCTGACTCCTGTTAGGGATGACTAGTTACATTACAGTAATTCACACAGGCCTCTTTTTCTCTTTTGGAATCCCTCTAAGTTATTATATAAATGGAGAAATTACAAGGTAATAGACAAGATATGACAACTTCTACAACAAATACGCTATATCATTGTCCCCCTGAAATGGGGAATTATGCTCTACAGTGCAGCTGTGTTGCTTCCTTGGACAGGTGGATGGGCAGATTGGAACAGAAGTGCCCAGGTGCTGCATCTTCGTCGCTTTGTAAATGTTGATTACAAGTGTGGGGAAAGCCTAAAGTACCTGCATAGTTCTCCTTTACATGTGCAGCTTTGAATATTAGGTTTTTAGTTTGTAGCTACCAAGACACATCTCCCGTGCATGAAACATGTATGAGTTTTCACAGTATTACTTAATCTGAAATACTCCTTTTCAGATAGCAGTTTGGCAGGGAATTTCCCAGACACATGGTTGTAGCTCAGATGATTCATTGCTTTTTGCTTCTCCATTTATAGGGTTGCAAAATTCAATAAAACAGCAGTTTAGCTTTTAATCTGAGCACAGTAGTTTCTGGAACAGGAGAACAATCAAGAGAGTCTTTAAGTCTGCCTTTGCTTTCTGAAATTAATTGCTTGATTTTTATTATGCCCTTGCAGGAATTTGTAACTGTCTTGGTGAGAGACCCCAGGACACAGAAAGAAGACTCATGGCATTCTTACATAGACTATGAGATATTTATACACGTAAGTATAAAAATATCACCACAGATTCTTTGTGCTCTTGTTGCTGTTTCTGTCCAAGCCCGGGTTGTCTTTGGGATATTAGTGGAATTTTCTGTATACTGCTTCCGGAAGGCTGGAGGCTATTATTGTCCTTTCAGCAACTGAGATGCAGTGGAACAGGTAAGGTGAGTTGACCAATAGCCATGTAGTAGGTCTGGGAGGGTTGGAAGTTGGACCTGTTTTGTTCACATGTGCATTCCACTATGTCTTGCAACAGAGATGATTCTTAGCTTTACTTATCAGCCAGAAGACTGTCACAGTCAGTGACATCTTACTGTTATAGAACAATGTTGAGTCCAGGTATTGGTGGGAAAAATCTTTCTTTTAGAGTAATTATTTGGTTATTTGTACTTCAAATTCTCCTCAGTTCTTTTTGCCAGGTTATTTGGTTGCTGCAAGGTGGTTGTTTTCAGCATACCTTGGCATTCATATTGTGCTAGTTTACTTGTGCTTGGATGTGTCAAATAACTGCATTTGGGTTTATGATTGTAGTCCACCATATGTAATGGAAGTGCACCTAGAATTATGGTTCTTGTGTGCCTTAAATCTGTCCTATACCTAATTTTGTTTTCTTGATTGTTCTTTGGTGGATGACGTATGGAAGGTATTATCCTGATTTACCAAATCTAGATCCAGGGATGTTAACTGCAGTGTGAAATAATTTTTTTGTGAATTATATCTACTAAAGGTAAAGAATTGGAGAGCACCAAGTTACATGGTTAATGCTTGGCACAAGACCAAAAGCATTTCCTTCCTGTGTGTGGAAGAGTTAAGCATTCAGTGTAATGAAAGCAAGCAGTCAAATGATGACTTATTAAATGTCTGTGTGACAAGTACTTCTCTCCTGTGTAGCAATCAGAACTGTGAAACTTTTACATTTTGCAATTTGCTTCAAGTGCTGGTTCCAAATCAATTATATTTTTGATTTCTGGTAAATAGAAATTCTGTGGACTTGGCAGGGTGAGTGCTATATTAGTTTCACTGGCACTGGTGCCTCTGAATAGAAGTGTGTTACTGGTTTTCTCTGCAATTGCTAAGTTGGAGAGATTGCATTTAGACCCAGTGTGTCATGATTCAACCCCAGCTGGTAACTAAGCACAACACAGCTGCTTGCTCACTGCCCACCCTGCCCCACCAGCAGGATGGAGGGAAGAGAATTGGAAGGGTAAAAGAGAGAAAACTCATGGGTTGAGATAAAAGCAGTTTAATAATTTTCAATAATAATAATCATCATCATCATTATTAAAAAGGAAAACAACAAAGAAAGAGAAATAAAACCAAAGAAAGACAAGTGATGCAAATGGAAACATTTGCTCACCACCAACCAACCAATGCTCAGCCAGTCCCTGAGCACTGGCCCCAAGCCAACCTCCACCCTGGTTTATTGCTAAGCATGACACCATATGATATGGAATATGCCTTTGGTCAGTTGGGGTCAGCTGTCCCAGCTGTGTCCCCTCCAACCTCTTGTGCAACCCCAGCCTGCTCACGGATGAGGAGCAGAAAAGACCTCGGCTGTGTGCAAGCACAGCTCAGCAATAACAAAAACATCCCTGTGTTATCAGTGCTGTTTTCAGCATGGATCCAAAACACACCCCATACCAGCTACTGTGAAGAAAATTAACTCTCCAGCACTGGGCATCTGTGAAGCTGTTAAGCTCAGCTTCCTGCCATCACAATGCCAGGGCTTTTGGAGACCAACTCCCTAGGTCAGTCCTACCATCCAGACTTCTCCGTGGATTTAAGTTATTCTGTCTGCCATGCTCTTAAGCCAGCTGAGTTCCTCTTCTACCCAGCTCCTAGAGCATTTGGCTTCTTAAACTGTGAGATATCCTGGATACTCCTCTATTCCAGAAAGCTGTCATCTTTGTGCCCTCTAGAGTCTGCATCTTCTGGAGCTATGGCTCCTGACAGGCAAGGAGGGTAGGTTGGGCTGCTGGTAGTTTTCTGATAGAGTCTTGTGTGGTAGGTGGGATTTCAGCTAAATGTATACTCCATGGGAAAATTTGGCAAAAGTATTTAATTTCCACAAATTGTTTCTCTTTTGATGAATTGTCATTTTTCCAGTGAACTAAGAGTGTTCTTTGGGAATATTTCCAAATGCTGCTACTTGCAGAGAGGAGTCACATTGGTTTCTTTGGTTTGATATAAGTGAGATTGTACACTGGAAGACCTCTATGTAGCTGTTTGCAGGATTATAACTAGAATAGCTAAAGATGATCTTTTTCCCCTGCAAAGATTGACATTATCTGCTGAGACTTTTTTTCTGAGGTCTTTTTTCCTGTTAGTGTAAGTTGTACAGTAATCCAAATCGCTTCCTTTTAAAAAGGAAGCAAATGAAAAATACTTCCCTGGGAAGCAGTAGAAACTGTCACCAGTCCTGCCTGAGATAAAGCAAAGTCCTTAACATAAACTGAATTAATGTCAAGCTTTCCATTTGTGTCTTGGGCATTATTATAGAATCTCAGATGTGTTTTTAATACCATTCCTGCACTGATTCACAAAATAAAATGTTTTTTTATTTCCCAACAGACAAACAGTATGTGCTTTACAAGGAAAACATCCTGTGTTAGACGTCGCTTTAGAGAATTTGTTTGGCTTCGTCAGAGGCTTCAGAGCAATGCGGTGCTTATGTGAGCAACTTTATACATGGCTATTGCATAATCTGTCAGGCAAGGAAGGGAAGGATTGTTTCGTCTTAATTCTGAGAACCACAGAAATCAGATCTGAAAAATGTCCTGTGTTTCTTACTTGGACAAGTTCATTCTGTACAAGGCATTTTATGTGCTTTAAACCCAGAAGAATGTGGTTTGTACTGATAGCCTTTGTTTGGTGAGGTCCCCTCTAATTTGTAAGAGATTTGATCTGTGTTTTCTTTTGCTATGCACAGGTAGCAGAAATAGCAATCTAGCATAGGTGTCTGCACCTCCTCTCTGCACTTCTTGGGTCTGCTTAGGTTTTGCAAGCATCATAAGAGACCCAGCCAGACATGCATGCAGGTTTAACAACTGGACCAGAAAAATCAGATTAATTTATTTTCCCCTTTGAGGTGTGTGAGAAGCCCTCCAGTTTCTCAACCTTGTGTTCCCAAATTGATTTCAAGAGCTTCTGGAATATGACCCATGATTTTCACCAGCTTAGGGTTGGTATTTGCTTATTGCATTTTTCTCTACTGTTTCGTGTTTGGTTTTAACTGCATATTTTCTTCCTGTTAATAAAGACAGCTACCTGAACTGCCATCTAAGACACCCTTTTTCAATATGAACAATCCTCATCACGTGGACCATCGCCGTCAGGGTCTGCAAGAATTCCTGGAAAAGTAAGTACAGCCTATCCTAGAAATGTTGGAATTTTTATGAGGTCATCAATTTCTGGTTCAAAATAGCTCATCTCTGGTACTTGAGAGCCACCGTGTGGTCATCTGTATTGCTACACATTTGGTTATATTTTTTATTTGCACTGTCATATTTCATACATGTGACTTCAGCTCTATTGGTTATAAGGAAGCATCAACTGGGGCTTTTCCATTCCTTTTCATTGCATTGGTTATAAATGCAATGTTTTGGATTTAATTCACTTTGCAATTGTGTACTGAGATTGGGAGATCTTTCACTGTGATGTCTGTTTCTAGCTTTCAATAATGACCTAGATATTCTCATACAAAGATGCAGACTAGTCTCCCTCTTTATGTTCATGGAAAATCAGTGTCTTTGGTGGGCTAAACCCCTGGGAACCTGGAAAAATTCTCAAGTGAGATCTCCTAACACAGAACTTTTCCATAATGCAAATTACTTTGTTTACCAGTCCCACTAATATAAGCAACCTCTAGCAGCTGTGAGGTATAGCTATATTTTCTATATTTTCAGTATAGCTGCAATCTGTCTAAAATCATTCATCAGGCTTAGCTGGAGCCTGACCTGTGTTACAAGGCAGTACTGTGAGTTTCAGTACTGCATCCTTCAGTCCCACTGCTGTAACCACTTCACTTTCTGCAGTGGCAGAGACCCTGTTGGTGTAATTTTCTGGTTTTTCTCTGCCGTTCTTGTAGTGCCCTGGCACTGCTGGAATGAGAGCAGGCTGCTCACAGCTGCTGGGGCAGGAACTGTGCATACATCTGCAGGCTGTCTCGCTGCTGCTCGGGGTAAGGGCATGGTGGAACACTGCAAGTAGAGACTATTCATCTTCTTTCCAGTCAGTGTGTTATAAGCCTCCCTAACAGATTACAAATCATTGGTCCTGAGCTACATTTGTTAGGCTTAACAGCTGAAGGCAGGGAGAGCTAACTGCTGCAGGAATTGTATTCTGTATACAGTTATATAGGATCTGTGGCCAAAAGGTCAGCCAATAAATACTGGTTGAAGGCATGTGAGACAGGGAAGGGAAAGCAGAAAATGATCAGAGGTTTTTTTCTGCATCTCAGGAAAGCAAAACAGTGAAATGGAATGACTGTGCTCATAGAAGCATAATAATGATGATGCAAAGGGTGTGGTAGCTCAAGTTCCAGGGTCTGAGCAGGTCTAGCTTAGCTGTTTTGCCCCATGGAGTAGTGCATTTCAAAAAACACTCTCATTTTAAAATAGCGAAGAGGCCAGTCTGGTAACAAGGTACAGTATATCAGCATCAGAAATGTTCAAAACCACTGTCAGTGCTTTAAAAGGCAAAACAGAGAGGTAGAGTCTCTTAAAACACATCATCATGCTCCAATTTTGTGGATGTCTGCAGTTTAAGTGGGTACTGGCAGCAGAAAACAACAACATATGGAGCATTTCACTTTGCTGCTGTTAGTCCAGGACTGGGAAAAGAGGCAAACTCAGTTGTCAAGTAAGGATTTAAATGTTTGAATGTGACTACTAGAAAGGTATCAGCTTTCTCTCAGCCCTGGGGAATAACTGGAAGGAATTTTCAGAGGCTGTGTTGTGGTGAATTGGCCTGGCACCTTACATGCTGTACCGTTGCCCTCTGCTGGCTGGCACCTGCGTGCTGCTGCTCTTCACAGGAAGCATCTTTCCAGTGGCTCAGCCGTGCTGCCATGATGCTTCCCCCCCGCCCCCATTTTATGACTGAATCAAAGGATGATTCTTTCTCTGAAATTGAATTTGTGGGACTCCTTAAGAAGTGTGTGTATATATATAATATATAGGTATAATATACACATATATTTTGTAGATGTGTATGTTCTATATTTATAATATGCATATATGTATAATATACATATATTATGCATATATATATCTATATATGTATATGCACTTGACTTTACTGAAGCTGTGGGTCTGGATGCTGCACGTTCTGTGGTGTGGCCATGCCAGGTGAAGCAGAACCTCTCTGATGTGTTGGAAAGGCGGTGTAACCCGAAACTGCAAAGCTGAAAGCTCCATTCACCCCAGCAGTCACTGTGCACAAGCTCACAGTCCCACCAGTGTTTCTTTGTGGCAGCAGGAAGAAATGGGATTCGAGCCTATGTGGACCTGTCAAGGGAGACGTTTGCAGGTAACAGTTTTAAATGCCCGCATGCGATGCAGGAATCCCAGCTCGTGTCTGCACTAGGTGCCTTCTGATGTTATCAGGATCCAAGCCATCTCTGAAAAGGGGGGTTAGATCTTTCAAAGTCTTGGTTTGTGCCCCGTGCCTGTTGCTGCATGAGCAGGTTGCTGTAGTATCTACCCATGCAGGAGCCATGTGCCTGAGGAGCAAGGATCGAGCAGCTGGAGGCTCTCTAGTACTCAGCTTCTGGCCCTGGGAACACCTCCATATTGCCTGTATGTGGATGGCTACAGAGTTCTCTTGTCCTCCTTGGCTTCTCACTCCAGGACAAGTTAGCAAAGGGCAAGGTGCATACTTAGAGCCTTTGTGAAATCTCTCTGTGCTGAGCACAGTAGCATAAGAATTGGGCCAACAGCTGGAAACTTAAGCAAAGCACTAGATTTTGGTGAAATCTGGAAACAGGTGTCCCATTTAGATTTGGTTTTGCTGCACAAATGCAGGGTAAGACCTACTTGTCTTACAGGTTATTATCTCTGAGTGATGAAGAGCTGTAAGGCTCACTTCTTGTCTGGCATAATTTAATATTTCAAGAGGCCATTTGCATTAACGGAAGTCAGCTAGCCCCTTTTCAATTATGAATTACTCAGTAAGAATAAGGAAAATTATGTGTTTTTCCTGGTAACTATCCTCATACTTCAAGGATGCCTGTAAATTCACAGGAAAAGCTTATTCTTAACTTAGAGGTCAATATTTAAACACTATCTTGTGATACTAGGTTCTGTAAGATCCTCTTTGCTTTCATCCCTTTGTAGCTGTACAGGTTTAACTTTGGGATTTAGATTACCCCCACAGAAGATCATTTGGATTTGCTTATGAGAAAACTAATTAACAAAGATATTTTGAATGAAGTTGGGTTCAATCACTGACTTTATTTTTTTTTAATTGAATAAAGTTGGATCTCAAAAAATTAAGTGATTTAGGAAAAAGGAGTACTCTTCCATTAGTTTTCAGACATGCAGTTGGGGTGGAAGACATAGCAGGAGTTTTGAGAAAGGAAGTGCTTGGATCCACAGGAGATAAAGGACATCCACAGTGTTGGTGGTCCAGAGGGCCATGCATTGGGCTTGCTTGGTGCTGGATTGAGCAAGCCACTCAAAATTTGGCTGCCTAAGGCAGAGCTATTCCCTGAAGGTGGCTGGTGTTTTGCCCTTTTCTTCCCACCTCCCTGCCTTCCCCACTGCAATCCCACAAGCAGAAGCTGGTACAGGATCAGAGGTTTCTTTTGGAGTTGTCTCCACTGGGTGCTCTCTCAGGGATGTGGGAAGTGGGAGGCTGGCTCCAAAAGGGATGGATGCCAGCTTGCTCCTACCAGGGGCTCAGGCAGGAGTGTCAGCAGCTGTGGGGCAGGTGGATCTCCTTTGGCAAGTGGTGGTTGCCTCTTTCCAGTGGAGCCTTGCTAGTATTTCCTATCTGGTGAGTGAATAATGTCTAGCAGGCATGTGTCACTTAATCTTTTCCTAAACACACACATTATCAGATACCCAACAGTTGCTTCGCAGTTGCTCGATATCAGTAACATTTCCTCCCTTATAAAAAATGAAGGAGGAAGCAGAGTCGGCTTTTTTCTAAGTGGGAGCTGGGGCTTTGTTTGGTGTGGGCTGGGGCTGAGGGGCTGGATGCTCAACAGAGGGCACCACAGCACAGGCCGTCATCCCTTGCCTCTCAGCTCCTTGGTTTTTAACCCTGCTCTCGTGATATGATGTAAATGGGCAGAGTAAATTTGTCGAAAACAAAACCAGAGTGTTAACCTTCCACACACATGCAAGCATGCATCTGTCATTGTATTAGGTTACAGGAGATACAGGAAATCTTTAGTTAGGATTAAGTTGTACTGTTCAGCCATATGTTGTTCTCCTCCAGCAGAACAGTGTATAATATACCTAATAAAATCATGTTGAAGAAAACCAGATTTTGGACCTTATCCAAATAAGACAAAACACATGTTTTGTCTTTTGTAAATATTTTTGCCATAACACAGGGAAAGAGAAATATTCCTTGTATAGTATCCAGCATTTCCTCAAAAATGACATTATTTCTTCTGGTTGTGAAGTGGTGTTTTTCGGCCCTGCTTCCTTAAAGGTCTAGAGATCATGAGCATTTACTGAAAGCTTACAAACAAAGATTCACATGACTGTGAATAAAAAATGATTTTATTATCTCTAATTCTAATGTAGACCCTTATCCTGCAGCCCCCTTAATCACATAAGCAGTCATTATGCATGTGAGCAATCTGGCCAAGAGGAGTGAGATCTCTGACAAGTAATGACTACTGATGGGATCAAGACTTGCAGGATTTAGCCTTTCGTTCTTATTCCAGGCTTGCATAGAAGGTCTGTTGTTCTCCTAAATATGCTCAGTCAGTTCATAGGAATTATTACCGTGAGCCGTGACTCCTCCATTAGCGCAACGGCAGCGAGTGCTGATTTACATCACTGTAACCATAGCCTTGTGCTGACACCGGCTGCAGTAAAAGTGTTGAAGAAGCACTGGGAGTGCTACTGGTCATGTTGAGACTGCGCACGCGTTCAGCCTCTGTGAAGACATCCCAGCATTAATATTATGATGCTCCTCCCTTCCTCTTGCCTTTTTAATTTGTTAGGTAGTGGTTTGTAATTTTGATTTTTAAAGTCCTTGGAGCCAAATCTGTTTTTCAGATGTACAGCCCTTCACACAGTGAGTCCCCAGGACAGTGAAAGCCCCAGAGTGCAACTACTATACCAGCACTTAATGCTACTAGTACCATCTGGTGACAAATATATGGTTATTTCCTTGAAGAAGGAATATTTTGAACAGGAAAGCATAACATTTATGGGCAGCACAGAATTTATTTTTCATTTTCATTGCTTGGAGAATGCAATTAAAAAGCAGTCTAACCTGTTGGTTCAGATGGGGTGGGAAAAGCAGGAGTTATTTTTTAATTAAGAGAAAAAAGAAATGCTTCAAGAGTACATCCAGGTGAGAGATGTTCATATATTTGCTTTCAGTATGGTTTTAAAAGATTTACAAAATGCATTGAGTGTTTGGTCACATTGTGAACACACACACACACATACACACATATATATATGTATGTACCCCCCCCCACACACACATATATATATGAGTGTGTGTGTGCTTAGCTTTATAAAGATCTTTCCATTTCTTCGCCTTGGTTTCTCTACACTCCCTTCGCCTCCAGATGGCACTATGAAGCAGAAAAGAAAATTACTGTGAAATAATGAGTCCAATGTAAAGTAAAATTGGAAATTGAATTATAACTGCAGAAAAAGGAAAGTAGCCTTGAGGTCCTGATCAGTCTGTACTCTTATCACTTTTGTTTGCTGTTCCATATGTTAGGTTACTGCTGAGTTAATAACAGTGCTTTAGCAGTTCAAGGCTTAGCAGAATTGTACTGGACATGAAATAAAGCTAAAATGAATTTGTGTCCAATATCATTGACATTAGTGCTCATTACTTCTCTGGTGTAATGCCTCAAACCATCTTAAATCAATTTTAAAGATTAGCCGTTATTTTATAAAGAAAATAAAATACATTTCAAACAGCAACAGAGCTGTAAGTGTAGTGTAATCTCATGAACAGTTAGTTACTTGTGTTTCTGCTGGTTGGCAGGAAACTTTTGAAGGTACGGCAAGAGGAAAATCTGTGAAACTAAATGCCATCCACAGAATTTAATGACTTCGCTTTTTGCTTGGTTACTTGGTATTAGACACGCAAATGTTAGAATTGCAGAAATGTGCATCCCCTCATGGTGCCTGTGAGAAACAGTAACAGTAGTTACTCTACAGTCAACTCCAGCATGTTATTTTTCTTTTCTTTTTCTTTTTTCTTTTTTTTTTCTTTCTTTTTGAGGGGAAAGGAAGAGGAAGGAGGATATTTATTCCCCCAATTGCATAAACTGTAAAAGTGGATTTATTGTCTGGAATGATACTTTTACTTTTTGTTGCAATGTTTGTCTTTGTTTGGAATGTGTGTTTATCAAGAGTCAAGGCTGAAATCCTCTTTTAGTGGCTGCTGAATGATGGCTTTTCAAACTGTAATCATGAAGCTGTTGCTGTCAAGGTGTGTGGACCTCTAAATTCTGTGTTTTGAATCATTTTTACACAGCATTTGCTGGCTTCTAGGCTACAAAGTTTTTCTGTGTATTAATACACTACACGCCTTGATTTTTACACATGTCTATTTGCTGTGTTTGTTTTTAAGTAAAATTGTGAGAATTTAGATGGGATTAAAAAGTCTTTCTCCAGGTACGAGTGTGTGCTTATTTTGAACTTCAGCAAAATCTGGTCTTTCTGAGACTGAATTTCAGTAGTACCTGGGTAGATCATTAGGGTCATTGCAGACATTTCCTCACTGGAAGGTGTAAGAGTTTGAGTTATTTGTTTGAGACTGCGTGTGTGTGTGTTTACCTAGGCCAGTGAAATGTGCGTGTGTGCAAGTATCTCGTGTTTTCAAGTAGATACCTCTTATTGCTTATTTTTAATTTGACAGATTTTATAGGCTTGAATGAAGCCAAAAAATCCTTTTGTGTGTTTATTAAACATTATTGTAATGTTGGCCACTTTAAAGAACAGTTTTCAGAACGTATTTGTGTTTTAAAACATTACAGTCCAAACACACCATTAATCTTATTCAAGCAAAGGAACTAATCAGTTATACTTTTTATTTTAGTCAGAGTACCTTTAAAATGCAATATTTCTTTCTGCTCTTACTAGTTCTTACATTAATATAATCTCTTGTTTCCTGTTGCATAGTAATATTTTTTTGGTGAAAATGGGTAGAAATAGGTAAATATTGACTGACTCTTAATAGTTTTGAGTTGTTTAAAGATATTTTAATAATTTTCTTTGGTATGGTCATAGGCTCTGATGTCTTTATTACATGAATAAAATTACATGCACATATAAAAGAAGTCTCTTGTTAATCATTCTAGGATTTACATATTAAAGAATTCCTTCTGTAAAGAAATGTTGAAGAAGAGTTGCATATCATTTTTTTTTTTCAAAATAGTGATCATGATCCTCAATTCTGAGGCTTTGAAAAAGTAACTCTGCAACTTTCTGTGTTACTGGAATGGATTGTATTTTGTTTACTCTCATGTGTGTTAAGTAAATACACTGTGCTAAATTTATTTGGAGACTTAAAATATATATGAACCAAATATTAAAATGGACTTTTTAAAATAATAGCTGGAATGAAATAAAATTTAAGAGTCCCTGAAAACTGTTTGCAAGTAAACTGAAATCGATATTCAGTATTAACATTTTCATTCTAGCTTAAATATATGCATATTTGTAACAGAGTAAATAATTTTGTCTAATGTTGGCTCTATTGTTTACAGGTATGCCAAAGTCTTGATGTTGCACGTGTATGAAATCTGTTCTGTCTACACACTGTCTCTGTACATACTTCTTTATTCCACCAAACAAATTGATGACTTGTAATTTTTATAAAAGTTTAGCTATTAAAAGAAAAACAAAAAAAACAAACAAAAAAGACCAAGTTTTTGTAAGAGTATATGCCTCCAACTGCCTAAAATTCATTAATTGATCCATGTGGTAATAACAGATGGTTAAATGGAAGAAATGTCCTTGAAGTTATTCTAATAGCAGATGTGCCTAACTATTAGCTTCGTGTTTTTACTCACCTAAAATTCCAAATAATGCAATAAGAAAGTAACACGCACCTAATCATTTTAATATGTTCGTTACCTTCTGTTACTGATTTAGGATTCATCTGAAAACTTAAAAGCAGGACATAATTTAGAATTCGTTCTGAGAAAACAGTTTAGAATATATGTGTCTGTGCGCAGCTTATATATAAACATTTGCCTTTTTTTCTTTTTCCAGGATCCTACAAGACGCATTATTGCTTTCAGACAGTAGACTTCACCTCTTCTTACAGACTCAGCTTAGCCCAGAAGATATGGAGGCTTGTGTGTCTGGACAGACCAAATATTCTGTTGCTGATGCGATTCACGAGTTCGCCTCTTTGAACAGACGTTTTCCTATAGAAGATGAAGAGAGAAAAAAAGGAAAAAATGATGCAGACTCTGATTCAGAGAGGTGATTTCTGTATTTCCTTACTTTCTGAGGTTATATATCCATACGTACACACGCGCATGCTTCACTTTTTTTGTTGATGTAATACTAAGATAATGAAAAAATTAATTGACTGAGATTTTATTGAGCTGTGACAGCTCATCATAGAAGTCTTCACACACACCTCCACACTGAATTAATGAATGCAGTAGAAATTCAATTATCTGCATTCTGATTATGTGAATTTCATTTAGTCAGACTTGAATTATTCGCGTTTAAATTATCTTGCTAAAAAAATATCCAACTGCACTCCAAATGGCTAATTAAAAGTCCAAATTTCCTGTCTCTCTTTGTGACTGGAGATAATTAAAGTTCTCCTCTGTTACTCAGGCTTTGAGTGTGTTGTGAAAACCAATTTCCTCCTTTTATTTTTTTTTTTTCTCCCCCCCTCTCCCCTTTTCTGCAGTTCATCCTCCGGGCTCCGACCTAGTGATGACAGCATTTCATGTGGATGTAAAGCAAGCCCAGCTTCTGAAGAATCATGAAAAATCATTCCTCTGTTACTATCTTAAGGACAGTACAAAGCAGTTCCTGCTCTGTTTACTGGTTACGTGTGCCACATAAGCAGGGCTGTCTGGTAACGCGTACCTAAAAGACCCATCATCAATACAACCATATGTCCTTACAAAATAGTCAGAACAGACCTCGATACTATCTTTTTGTTGGTTTTTTTTTTTTCTAATGTGTCTTGATTCAGGTCTACATGTTACCTGTTTATGTTTTTGTGACTATTAAAATCTCAGTTATTGGGTAAGTCCTTTTCTGGCATACGTGGCAATTAAAATATTTCCCTCAGTGAGTGCATGTCTTGGATCAGAAAAATAAAGATAACTTAATTCCTCATCTTAAAAGTTGGTATATCGTATTAAACATATTCAAAGCATCTTTTTGTAATTTGCAGCAGAGAAGTTTCATCTTTAGAAGTCATTTAACACTGGTGATGAAATTACACACCCCACCAAGGTACTCACTTTTTAAAGTAGCTCAGCAACATCAGCAAAACAACATTCATACAAACTATATGCTGCTGACAATTTGAGATATAAATAAATACATGTTTCCATGGTCTTTCTGTAGTGTTTACAGAAAGCCTGGTTTTATCATGCGCGAGTACTGAAGGCAAAAATTTTCGAGTATGGTTGCTTAGAAGTTTAGAAATATAAATAAAAATTACATAATTTCTAGGCTTGATGGAGGTTCTCAGTTCCCAGGGAATTATGGATACTCATTCGCAGTGAAAATCCTGGCTAAGGCTCCTTGAAACTGATGGCTGAATTTTGCAATGACCTTGCTAAGGCCGGGATTTCACCCAACATGTTTTACTTTTGGCACTTATATTTGAAGATGCTGGGAGAGATGTTTTAGTTTAGCAGCTGAAATGGAGAGGTGATGATAATCACATAGCTATAACACGCTGTACGGATGTTGTCCTCTCCACTCTTTGGGAGTAACAGGAGCTGCTTATTTCATTGTGGCTGTAGTTAACACGTTGGAATATTGACTTTTTCACAAACAAAAGGCAGGCTTAAACACAACTTCGTAACCACCAACACTTATTTTGATTAAATGTCAGTTTTGCTCTTTATTGTTCACAGCAGCTGCGTAGTGTCTTGTCCCAGATTCTGTCAAAGGAGTATGTTTCACTGTGGTGTTGTATTTATATTTGACATTTAACTGCTATTAAAAAGAGCTAGGGGGTCTGATCACCCTAGCAAAGCTTCCATTAACTTCAGTGCTGTAGTTACCGGCCTAGAAATGAATATAAATACATGCTTGCTTTTTTTTTTTTTTTCTTGGTAAGAATTATGTGGTTACTTTCAAAGAAGGAACATTTTAAACCTGTGAATTACAGAAACAATGGATTATTAAATGGCCAGCTAATAAGGGCTAGCATAGACATGTGTGGGCATGCTTTTTTAAAGCATCCAGATGGGAATCTGTGTAATTTTAGAACCATGTTTTAATAGCCTTGAGAATAACATCTCTTAGGTAACTGCTTTAAGCCACTGTATTTTGTTGATGGCAGCACTTTTTAAAGACAAATATCCATGTTTCTTTTCCTTTGGTCTTACTGATTTGCACAAATGTATCTATTCACTTTCTCAGCTTGTGTGTGAGTTAGCAGCAATGTTATTTTAATCTAAAAGTGATAACATTTAATTAAAGCAACAAGTTATCATAAAAAAGTAGCTAAAAAATAGCTGTTATTGCCAGGCACAGATTTTGATTTCTTGACTTCTCTTCTTTTTTTTTTCTTAAATAAGTTGGCACATTACAAGAAAAATTGTTTAGCAAATTTATTTAAAAAGTGGGAAGGATATAAAAACAAAAACTGGAATAATGTCTGAGAAGGATACTAATGTTTTTATTTAACACAGTGTGGTTTTTTCTTTTGTTTTAAAAGACTGAGCTAAACTGTTGAAGCACTTTACAGTTCTGGCCTCCTAGGACATCTTCAAGATCTGCAAAAAATTACAGAAACACAAGGTTTGGATAGCCTTTGTGGTGGTTTTTTGATTTTTTTAATTCTAGGAGCTTATCTGTAGGCCAGTGAGTGTTTTTCAAATGAAGATGTTTCTGAAATAAATATTTGTTTTCTAATAGCTCTATTGTTGTTCTGTTATTTTCTCGTCACTCTGTTAAAAAATTTTAAGACTACTGTAACAGAACTTTCTTCTCTGCTTTGACAGAGATTTGTTTAAATATTTATCTTTTGAATGTTGCTTGTGTAGCTAGTATTACTGGAATTTTTTGTATGAAAGGGTGAGGAAAAGTATTCCATGCTCTCTAGTATGTCCACTTTCTGTATCAGCTGTATGTAATGGCATATAAATGCTTTAAGACATTTTGTTTTATTTGGAACATTAAATATAACTATTACAAATTTAAATGTTAAAAAAAAGATTTTTAATGTCCTTTGTGACCTCAGTGATTTGGTGATTTCTCAACACTGGCATGCAGTTTGATCAGTTGATCACTGGTATTTTGATTCTCATTTTTTAGTTTTAAATAATGCTGACATTTCCTGTTAGTTTGTTTTATTTTTTTTTTAACAGGCTAATATCTAATTTATAAATTAGAAATAGTAATCAGATTACATTCTGTCTAATTGCAGTATTTCTGCCCTCAAAAGCTGTGCTTTATCTTTTGCTTAGAACTTTATATCCTCATTTTTATGATGATTTCCTAAAAGCTTTTAAGTAATTAAATAAAACAAGTTACTGCTTTCTAGCTCATGTTTAAACCTGACAGTGAGCTTTCCTTTATTTCAATATCAATATCCTAATCACCTTATGACTTATCATGTGTGATTTACTCTTCAATTATTTTTGTAATATGTACATATATACACACATATGTAAATACACTATATATATATACAGTGTGTATATATGTGTGTGTGGAGAGAGAGAGAGATACACACACTGTGTATATACACACACCCACACTGTTGTGCTTGGGTTTTCACTTCATTTTGATTTTTACAAAAAGAACAGCAAAAAAACACCAGAAAGATGAGAAAGATGGTGTATTGGGAATGAAATATGTTTAAGTAGCAATGCAGATCTATAGCATTGAGGAAAAATTATACTCAAAATGCCTCACTGCAAACTTCAGTGTCCAGGTCTTTTTTTGACATGTGATATACCGATATTTTTTTTTTTCTCCAGAGGAATATTTAAATTTTTATAATTATTATGAATTATTAAAACACAGTGTTTGTGACTCGCTCTGTTGTAAATTACATAGTGCAGATAAAGTCAAAAGAATAAACCTTCCATGTTCCTGTGTCGTCTCCCTGTAATTGCAGGACTAGGCACAGGACGAAGGACGGGACTTTACCCTTCTTCTCTAGCTTTTACAGTGTTGCAAAAATGTAAATAATGATTTCCAGTCTCAGACTGATTCTTTTCACGAAAGGCCTAAACGCTTTAGGAAAGACACCACTCTTCTCTTCTTCGGCGTTAAAAATGCTGTATAACTGTTTAGCTCGCTTCTTTGCCTTCTGGAACAAAACCTCCTTAGAAATTAATTCAAGTGGCCTTGTAAAACAGAAATCGAACTCTCGCCTTTGAGCTCGAATCCCGCGGGTTTGACTTGGAGGCGCCCATAGCATCCGTACCGGCGGGGATGGGAGCGGCAGCGCCGGCTGCCCGCGGGGCTCTGCCGCCGGTGCGAGCGACGAGCGCGGGGCAGGACTTAAAAAAAGGAGGGAGGGGGGAAAAAAAAACAACCAACAGGGGAAAAAAAGGGAAAAGGCAGGCAGGCAGCATCCCAGACCGCGCTCCCCGCTGCGCCCCGGCCCGGCCCTTTCCTCGCGCCCTGCCACTGCCCTGCCTTGCCCGGGGGACGCGGAGCGGGGCGAGAAGCCTTACCTGGGCCGCCGCGCTGTCCGCCCCGCTCCGCCCCGCGCCCGCCCGGGCCGGGAAGCGGGCCTCCCAGCCTCCATCCGGTAACTCCTGGCAACGCAGCCATGGCAACGGCGGGGGCGCGAGGGCCCCGCGGAAGGAGGGCGGCACCAGCCCGCCCGCTCCCCCGCCGCCGCCCGCACGGCCACCAGGGGGCGCTGTGCGCCAGCGGGAGCGCGCCGGCGGGCCCGGGCCGGGCGGGGCCCGCGCTGCGTGCGCGCTCGCGTGCGCGCTCCGTGCCCGCGGCCCCCCTCCGCGGGGCGACCGAGCCTTTTTCCTTTATTTCTAGATTTTTATGCTCCCCATCAGCCCCCCGCCCCTGAGCCCCTCCCGCAGCCGCGCAGCTCCGCTATCGGGCGAAACAAGGGAGGTGCCCACCGCGCTGGGGATGGGGCGCAGCCGGGGTAGGGAGGGGCTGCACCTGCCCCCCACGGCTCTGCTGTGTTTTTAAAATATATTTTACGTGTTGTTTATTTATTTATATTTTTATACAAAAGCAATTAGGGCGCAGCGCAGAGCAAAGGCGAGACATTTGCCAGCCCCGGTGGCAGGCAGGCGGCTCTTAAATGGAGGCCTTTCTGCGGAACAGCAAGAGCCAAAAGGCCTTGTGTCACCCAGTTATGTAAGACACAATCTCTCCTGAAAATGCACAATGAATCGGGAAGGATTTATGTAATTAATTGACCAGTCTTAACCTGTTATCGTGATGTAAGGAATTTGGAACTCATTAATTTGGGCCCTGACAGATTTCATATTAGAGCTGGCAAATATGGATTGAGCCTCTTATTCTTGTAGCAGCTGGAATTTCCATGACAGTGAGGATTAGTGAAGAAGACCTATTGCTCAAGTCAAACTGCCTCTTTTGTAATCAGCAGCCCTGCTCTGCATTAAAGGGGTAATGGGAAAGAGGAAAAAAATAAATACCCAAAGAAAAAAAAAAAAGAGAGAGAGAAATGTATTCATGTATGGAGCAAAGCAGGGGAGGGAGAGGAGGGATATATCCTGGAGAGCACAGGCACCAGAGCTGGATTTTCCCAGCTCCGTGGCAATGAAAATTGCCACAAAGGCAGCCCTGGGATGATGTATAGGGAAAGTGCCTGAAGGTCTGTAGCATCAGCATGGGCCTTGCTGCCTCGGGCAGACCTTCAGGTGGAGTCTCCTGGGAGCCACTAAGCACCTGAGGCTGCAGTACCAGAGGTTCTGGTAACAGGGTCTAGGCTGCCAAGAGCTGGAGGGATTTAGAGATAGAAATGTCATGATACTGGGGAAGGCAGGAGTGGGAGGTACCTCTCTTTCAGCCTGGACTGTGACTCCCTCCCCAGTGGGGAAAAGGATGCTCAGGGTGGGTAAGAACCAGGTCCAGGGACAAGGACAGGCCTCCATGCAGCCATGGCAAGTGTGGCTCTGCTGCACATGATATGCCTCAACTTCAAGACAAGAGTAAGAAAACTCCCTTTGTCCACTGGTTCCTGACATGGTTTTTCATGGTGCCTGGCTGGGGCGGGCCCTCATCCCATTATAATTTCTTGGCATTGGTATAATAGTATTAACATTGAGTGCAGACAGTATGGAAACAGTCTAGGAGCTTTTATTTTCTCTCCTGGCAACCTGTTAATGACTGCCCTGGTAGTGAATACAGTTGTTAGCCAAGACATTAAAAGGTTTTCATGATGCATCATCATATTTCTACATGCTAAGTGTTTCCCTACTCTTGTGATAAATGCTATGCAGAGATGGAGGGGTATTTTTCCTTTTCTTATTGTTTCTTTTCTTTATGCCCTTTGATAGTTGAACATTTCCCCTTCATGATTGCTTAGATCTGCCATTTGCTTCTGTGGAGAAAGGAAAAGATGTAAAACAGGGGTTTGGACAGTAAACCCACAATTGTTTGCAACGACTATAAGGGCAAATGCAGATTAAAAATAAAACACAACTAATAAGGCCTATGTGGCTTGAGTCCTCTGGATATCTTTGGCCATATACATATTGTCTTGTTGTCCATCATTGTATTGGAATGATTACACGAATCACAGTACCAAAACTTGAGCATTCAGTCCTAAATTTGGGAATCTTCCAAGAGTTAAGCCCTTAGTGCTGGAGTCCTCACCACATTGTAAACTCTTTGAAGAAGGGCTGCTGTGTCTTGGGCATATAGATCTAGCTCCATTGTACGCTTCACATTGCTCTTGTAGTTGTCAGCTAATAATCTGGATCATAGTTTTAATCTCCTCCATTCAAAAGAACAATTAAACCCAATCCAGACCAAGAGATTGCAATTTGATTGTGCTCCTTCAAAGAATGTATTTTATTTTACTGTCTCCTGATAAATTAAAAAATCTTCACACGTGTCAGCTATCACACATTTCCCCAAAGGTAGGGAATAATTTATCTTCTGTGATGGTACACCAAACTCAACCATTGTCTCACTCAGTTTATCTTTGCTTTTTTTAATGATCAGGAGGAGCAAACTACTCAGGTAGTGCTGCAGCTATAGGTTTTACTAAAATGTACTAAATTTTTATCAGTCACAGCTAATTTCCATGTTAAATGTGCCAGCATATGCCTGAGCTTAGAATTATTTCTAACAGCAATAAAATACATTGTAAAGTTTAAATGGATGCTGTAATTACAAGTATTTGCACTTTCTCTGATTTTTTCCCATGGTTATATTTAAAACATGCCTGAGTGGTAGAACTTTCCTGTGGCAGTGATGATTTTGAGTGCTTGCAAAATTACTCATAGTGTCTTCTCCTTTTTTTTTTTTGCTTGTAAGTAAGAAAACAGTCATCAGCTGAGATGAATATTTTGTCAGATTCTTACGTTATTTTTATTCTTTCATGGTTAATCAGAAAACAAAGCCAAAACATGATACAGAAAACTGAATACAGAAAAAAAACCAGTTAAGCCTTCTGAATAAAAACATATTTGCTTCAGATATTTTGTAACTTACAACAATACCAGTACAAATACTAAATGCAAATTTCACAGTAGAATTGGTTAAGACATATCAAGTGCTGGTTCAGTTGAAGTCAGTGGTGAAAACTTCATGCTTCTTATGCTGAGGGTGAAAACATTCTATCTTCTGAAAGGCACTCAGATTAAAAATGACATTTTTGTTTGAATAAATAGGTGGCCTTTTAAAATGTGCTATAGTTAATTTCTCCCTCAAAACAGAAAAATGTCTGCTTTGAAATAGAGAACATTTTAAAACAATCATTTTCAAATATGGTGCAAACTCATTTTTCGTTTGTGAAAGATAATAGGTAGTAGATGAAGTTCTGGATTTATTTTCTCTTTTTGGTGTACTTATGCTTATATTAAGTCATGAGTCTTCAATGTGTGGTATCATAGGATCATAGAATGGGTTGGGTTGAAAGCAACATTAAAGATCATCTAGCTCTAACTCCCCTACCACAGGCAGAGACTCTTTCCACTTGACCAGCTTGCTCAAAACCCCATCCAACCTGGCCTTGAACACTTGGGGGATGGGTTGTCAACAACTTCTCTGGGCTGCCTATTCCAATGCCTCACCACCTCACAGTAAAGAATTTCTTCCTAATATCAAATTTTAACCTACCCTCTTTAAGTTTAAAGCCATCACCCCTTGTCCTAACTGATCAATAATAGTGATGATAAAGTGGACTGTGAAGTTTATCCTTTCTTTTTTGTATGTTTGTGCTTTTAAAGTGCCATGTATTTCCAGTTGCTAAAACCTTGCATAGGTTCTTGTTTCCTGTTACTTGAACAGGTGATGAAAACTGTTTCAAAAGACAGTATCTCCTTGTTCTTCAGAAAGGGAGTACTTGTGATTTTTCTGAAGTCACACCTCTGAGCTGAGCATCAGGAATCTTGATTCTGTTTTATTTCCTATTTAAGCAATACATTCTTAACAGGTTTCTGTGAGGAAAAGGCAGTCAGCGGCCATAGGTGGCCAAACATCTTAAAAGCTTGAGTTGGATGAAGGTGTTAAAAACTTGAAAATGCAGCCCTGAGTTCTTCAGAGCACTTCTCACTTGGGCCTGGATGCTCTGAGATATTTTAACAGCTCACTCCCTGAGTTGTGTTCATCTGGATATGTGATTACTTCTTGGAGGCTTTTTTCCCAAATTTTGGGCTTGTGTATTTATCCCTGTGTGGGGATGAAAACAGTCAGTGTGGGGCTGAGAGATGGGCAGGTCTCCCAGGAGGGAGGCTTCTCCCTATTCCTGTCTTGCCCTTGCAGTCGACTTTCAGCATTTGCTGGTGGCCCCTGTCTGAAATCAGATTCAGAGTCACAGTAACTGCTGGTTTGACCCAGTTCTTGCTTTTTTGAAGGCAATGGCTGTCAGGTAGTAAGATACAACTTGATCTGGATCCAGCTTATCCCTTGAAATTGGGCTTTAATGAGAGATCTCAATGTGGGACAGGAGTTAACCCACAAGGTCCAGGTTCCTGTGTTCCCATTTGTGTCTGCACACCACCTTTTACTTCCAATGATCATTTGAAAGCTCTGTGTGTTGAATTATGAGACTGAAGCACTAAAAATGTGGGCAGAGCTTTTCTCAGAAGTTAACATTGGCTTAGGGAGATTGGTTCCTAAACAAATTTAGTTGCTTTGACTCATTCCCTGAAGAAGCCCACCACACCCCTGATGTTCAAGGGTCTTGATGTTCAAGACCCAGTCCTATGACAGAAAAGTAACCGTGTGAATGTCCACCTTGGAACAGTAGTACTTAGCTACAAGAAATAACTTCATTGGAAGAGTAACCTGTTTATAGTAATAGGATAGCTTCTTATTGCATGGCAAGAAATGCCTTTTAAGTGTTGTTTCTATGAATCTTCTATTTTATTACTATTTTCTGCTCTCCAAAAGACCTAAAACTCTTGCTACTTCTAATGATCTAAAGCAGTGGGAGAGGAGGTGGGATATGACTGCCTACCCATAAAAATACTGCCAATTTGGTCACGCACAAAAAGAAGTATAAAAGCAAGTTTTGATCCTGGATGGTTTGAATTTTACTGGGAAGTCAAAGCTCCACCCTGGCACCAGAGTCAGCACATCATGGGCTGGATATAGGAAGTTAATAATTTGTCTGTGTTTAGGATAAAGCTTCCCCGTCCAGAGTTTCAAAGCCTTTTGTGATGAGGAATTAATTCATCCTTACAATAAACAGGATCTACTATTTTACAGCTGAGGAAACTGAGGAACAGTGAAGTGACCACAATGATGTACCAGGCATCTCTCACAGATAAGGGAAGAACAGTGTTCCTCCTGCTGCTGGGCTCCGCTGCTTTACCTGATGAGAGAGACAAAGTGCCATGCTCTTTGTGAAAATCTCACCCCAGCTATCAGCATGTAGCACTTCTAAGAGGTAGCAGAGGGGTCCCAGTTATTGATGTTTGATTTAAAACACCTGAAAGGCTTTTTCTTTTACTTCCAAGCACTGTGCACTCCGGCACTTGGAAATCAAACTCCCTCTGGCATCTGTTGCATTTGAAAATTTTGGGCTAATTATCTTTGGGGTTGCAGTGTTCAGAACAGAAATTTATGTCTGTTTTGTAAAAAGAGAGTTACTCAGTCTTCTCACTAATTAAAAAATCAGGAGGAGAGAAGAGAGGCAATTAGGGTACCTTGTTTAGCTTGGTTAAATAAGCAGCACTGACAGGATTTTCTCTGAGGGATACTTGGAGAAGTGCTGTGGTTTTGTTGCCATCAGATGGTGTTAACATTGGAACTGGACTGAAGGAAGTGGAGCTGATGTTGACTGAAAAGTATAAGAAAGATTGACTTTGGCCAGATCTTTCAGTCTTTACTCATCCATCCATGACAGTACTTACTAAAACAATCTGGAGCCGCTAGCATGAGTGAAGACCATTTGTGCGAATGAGCACAGCAAACTTCCCTTACCAAAGTTGTGTTGCCTGTTCAGCAGATATCCTCATGGTGTGAATTTCTTCTGCTGATGGGATGTATGGTCTGACCTTTCAAAAGTAAAAAAAGTCTCAAAAATTGTCTTAAAATATAAGCATTATAGGTAAATACAATTTTTTTTAGATTACGACAGCTCATTTAAGTAAAACCAAGAAGAATCTTTTAAGGTTCATATTTTAGTTTCTGGGCAGATCTTTTTCTTGAGGTGGCTGGTGACTGAAACACTTCACCAGAAGGCTCTGCAAGCCTATCCTTAATTCTGCATTGTTTGTAGAAAGAGTCAATGACTTCTGAGAAGGAGATGAAGACTGTGCCAAGGACAGGGCATTGTGCTGTGCTGGAGCTCTACTGCATCTTCCCTCCCACTTTGTTCCTTACTAATCACAATGGCTTCCTACAATGCATTTATCAGCACAGGCCACTGCCTGTAAATAAGAAAGTTCTTGTCCTTTCCAAAAGCCAGAAGTACAATGTTATCTTTCCTCTTTCCCACAGAAGAAAGCCATTAGGAAATTCCTTGGTTTAGTTTGTCCCTCCTTGTTCCTGGATAATGTTGGAGCCATTGTAAAAAGATGAGGCTTATGTTTCCTTCTGAAGATGGCAAACTCATTGATGCTTTGTATTGAAGAGCTGGATGTGCCCTGATGTGTTGCATCCTGTAAGGAGAGGAGTATTCTGGGCTACTTCAGGGCTTGGGATTCCACAAAGAATTTTGCTGGTCTGAGAACCAAGTACTTGGTGTTTTTCTGGATGCAACACAGGGAAGCAGAGTCCTGAATGTTAAATTTAGTGAAACATAATTTGGAGAGCCAGTTCATGACCGTGGTGGTGATGTGCTTGCACTAGTTCATAACTATCAACTTTTGCATGCCCTGAAATTTCTTTGCAGGCAGTGTCCAAATTCCCCTGTGGGAATAGCTCAAGAAGGAGAGACCTCAAAGATTTGGCTTTGTAAAGTGAAATGTAGTTCCTAGAGAAGGATCTTCCAGCAGTTCTCTGTTTCTCTGTTTGCCATAGCTGGGAAGGCAAGGAGGAGCCCCTGGATGAAACCATCCTGCCACAGCTGAGGGAGACTGGCTGTGGGTTAGTGTCAGGCATGTCAGCAGCAGGAAAGTCACTTCTCTTGCTCATTCCCTGTTTGCACCACTTTGATGTGGTTTCACCCTGCCCAGATTCCCCCCAGGAAATGGTGCTTTGAGATCTGCTGAGAGACATGTGCTGAACTCTGCCACTTGAATGCATGACTCTTTGCATTCCAGCTCCCATGATAGATCTGGAGAGTTCAAGCTTCCCTCTCACTTAGGCAGGTATTAATACTGTGCACATGCAGAAACTCTACAGACAGATAAAAGATTTTACTTCTCATGAATCACAGATTAACAACCAAATCACCCCCACTTACAGAAGTCATCCCCTGGGGTCAAAAGAACCATTTGTGTTAGCAGGAGAGGCAAGACCTCCCAAGATGTGCCAAAATGATCCTGAGATGAAATTGCTCTGGTCTTCCCGGGAGGGCCTGCAGCATCTTGCAGGGTCGGCTCCATAAATTGTATGTTCTTCAGGGCAAGGACCTTGCCCTGCGATTTGTCTGGGAAGCACGTGTTCAGTGCACCATACTGCAAATAATAAATAACCACTTTTGCTGCTGGCTGGGCTTGCGCTTATGAGTCAATTCTCCCTCCTGATTCATTTCTTATTTCGAGATACCAGCAGTGCAGTTTTACTGGAGTATGTCAGCGCTGGTGTTAGCCTCTTGCTCATGGTAAGGCAACTGTCATCTCCTGTCTGCAGCATACTTTACAGCACTGAGGAAGAATATTAATAAGATTCCCAAAAGGCTTGCTGGCACTTTTGGTGGAAAGGTTTCCTGCAATGGATGTGTAACAAAACTCCCAGGAGACAGATGGAGAAAACCCTCCCACTGAGAAGAACTGGTGTCATCCCATTTCATTGTCTCTGTGTCACTGCAACACTCCTGTGACTCTTGACATGCTGCTCTGTGCTGCTCTAGCTTGTGCTGCTCAATGTAATTTCCTTGGTTGAACATCTTTATTTTAGAATTGTAACAAGGTATTAACTAGTTTCCCTCTGCCTAACTGTTGGCTGTCAGCGGTTTAAGTAACAGGATCCTTCCTTTTCAGGTCAGCTAGACTTCTGGTTTTGCCATTTGATTTTGCATTACATTTTAAAAAAAACTTCAACCTTATATGCTATATTTCCATGCAGGTTAAGGGCTCAGGATCACATCAGTGTGTGTGACAAGGAAACCAGAAATACACTTTGTCAGTGAGTAACAAAACCACTTAGTCCAGTAGACAAGAAAAAAAGGCAGACGTAGAGAAGCCCAACGTCAGGTGATGAGGCCTGACATTTACTAGATCTGTTTCTTTTGGGGGAGCTGGCAGAGTTTACTTGTTTACTACAAAACTGATAGGAATGCCCTTTGAAAAGCAGTGGGCACCCTTGCTGTGGTTTCTTAGCCGTGTCTCACTTGCTGCCATCACACATAAACCTGTCTGGGAGGTCCTGGAGTGTGGCCACCCCTGCCCTGCTCTGGTGGGACACTTTGTGCTCTCACTGTCCCTTGCCAGGGTTCACCCTCCTCTCCATGAGCGCTGTGGCAGGGTTCAGCTCTGCCAGAGGCACCTTGTCAGGGTGTGCCTGACATCAGTGAAAGGGGACAGGCTGCCTTTTCCAGGTCTGCTCCTGAGGACACCCCTTAAATGCAATGTGGGCATCCTCAGTAAATCTGTGGACATAAGTAGGGTTGCTTTCTAAATTAGGAGATAAAGTGCAAAGAAAGAAGGCTTTTAAAGTAAAAAATCCGTGATATTAATCTTTGAAGACCTCCCATTAGATGCTGGCAACCGCAAGCCAATCCTGCAGCTGCATTTGCAGGTCTTGACCTTTGTTATTTTTATCTTCTTTGGGTTCAAGGAGACAACTCTTAAATGGAATTAGGAGTCTATGAGCTGGCTCTGTATTTGTAAGCTGATGCTCATCCACTTGACCAACAGATTGCCATACTTTTTATTGCTTCTTCATGCATCATATATATATATTTATACAGTTGAACAAGCGTAATACTTTGGAATGTTCAATCAATATATCAACTGCGTCATCCAGACTTAGCTTTTAATATGTAGCGCTGATATTTCTTGGTGTATTCAAATAATAAATTCCTAACTACTGCATAAGCCACACTGAGTTTTTGTTTCGTTTTGTTTTCAGATTGAAAATCTGAAACCAGGAAGCCAATGTACATGAGTTGGCCTGTTCTGAATCTTTGTCATCTTAGACAGCCCTGCTTATTGCCAGCTCATTTCGCAGAGATCTATTTCAAATCAACTCATAAATTATTAATAGTACATGTGTAGGTCAGAGAGACGCTAACCCTGACAATCACACCCTAATATTCTCTCTTTAGCATCAAAAATAAGAAAGGGGATGTGAATAATCAATATTCAACAACCATGGTACATCTCATACAGATATGGTATATGCACTTAGGAAAAAAAACCCCACATCTTTGAAAAACCTGTCAGGCTGGCATTAATCTTGCATGATGAATAATGTGGCAATCTATGAATTTTTAACACCTTTAAAATGATAAAATTGTGGGATGTGATATCCAAAAGTAAATTTGTTCAAATTGGAGAATATTTTTGATCAAATGGAGATATTGAATAATGTGTAGAAAAATATTTAAACATCAATTTAAATTGCACAGCAGGCAAGACAGTTTGTACGGGTTTGTGACTGGGAGCAGCTTTCCGTCACAAATAATTCGCCTGCAGATTTAATTATAACTCAAAGCTTAAGCAGTAACTCTTCTGAGAAGAGCCCTCACTCTGGAGGCCCTGAACAGCTCTTGGGGCTGTCTGGCAACTCTTGCCCCCCAGCCATCGCTGGCACAGGAAGGGCCACATAGTTCCTTGCCTTGCCTGGTTCCTGCTGTGCAACACCCTCTACAGAAAACGCCACCAAATCAGAGCAGGATGCTTCCAGAGAGGATGTAACACAGCAGCAGAAAGGGGTAGGAGCAGAATTTCCCCTTTTATTCACATTAGGGCTGAATCCTGGAGGTACTGCACACACTGGGCTCTTGGCTACCCCCAGGCACTGTCGGCCCTCCCCAGTGAATAGGATCAGGCACTTGCTCAGCTGATAGTGCTTGGTGGAAGACGGCAAGTTTGGGTTTCCAGTCTGGAAGGAAATGAACCACTAATACATAGGAAATAATGGAATGGATGCTGTTTTACCTGAAGTTCAGTACAAATTTGTTGTTGACATTCATGGGGACAGGATCAGACTTTATATTTGAAGCTGCCTTGCTCTGAGATTGCCTGACAAACACTAAACCAAAATACTTCATTTAGAAACTGTCAAAAAGGAATTACTAACATTTTATACTTATTAAAATTGCTATAAGTGTTCATGTAAAGGAACTAGAGAGCAGCTGGACATTTTAATTTTCACTCTATACAAAATAAAAATGACACTTTAGAACTTTACCTGTTTTTTTAAATCCTTCTAATGAAAGCATTTTATTTTACCTCATTTTTATTGGATGGAAAATAAAATGTGTTTGTTTCCCCAGATTTGAGGAGAATTAGCATGTATCTGATTGTTAATATTTGATCCTTCTTTAATTATTTATGGTATCAAGGAATGAATCTGTCAAGTAAATAATGAAATGCGTACATGCAGCATATGTAATTAGGTTAGGTGCATAAATCCAGAGTGTTCACTTTATAGTTGTCAGTGCAAAATTTATTAATAATGAGAAATGCTAAGTGAAGAAAATTCCTAACAGTCTACTCATTAGTGTAGGTTAGAACAGTTGCTGAAAAGGAAAGTTATCATTCCTCTCTTATTGCATTTCATCATTTCAGAATGTTAGTAAATCCTTATATATTTTCCTCATCTCTGCTGTAAATGTATAAGATCAGTCTTTAAGTTGTGCTGGGAAGGTGCACTTTGTCATCACTCTGCAAACAGACAGCTATCAAAGTAGAGGGATTTTGCAGCTTTGTGTAATTTAAAGCCCATAATGTTATACCCCAGCCTTGCTTTCCTTAGGACACAGGAGTTCCTATATGTTTAAAGGGGATGAACTGCACTGTATTTGCCTCCTGGTACTTTAGGACTAAGGGTGGTGAATGAATACTTATACACAACCACAAATGTGACTGTACATTTGTAAGGGGGATAGGACACAGACAGCACAAAATGGTGGGTGATCCAGCCCATGTTTATTTGTGTTGTGTGTCATCTCCTGCAATAGCAGAAGTCACACAGCCATAGTCTTCACACAATGTGTCTGCCTAGAACATCCATGTATTAGAAAAGCTCAGCTTTTAAAGGTCCAAGTTCGTAGCCAGTTGTAACAAGTGTGAGACCATCTATTACAAGTGAAGTGGTGCATCTGAGTACTTTTTGGGCCATGGTTGATTTGTGTGGTCCACACAATCACAAACCTTAATGCCAAGGGTGGTGACCTGAGCGAGGAGCTGTGTGGCTGCGCCTGCACCCAGGAGTATACAAGCCACACTAATAGGCTTTAACAATGGGACTATGTCCCATGTCACTTTTACCACCCCTTTGCCTTAGCTTGCTATCAAGTTGTTTCTGCTTTTTGCAGATTAAGGAGAAAATGGTTCTAGTTAATAAAAAACAAAACAAAATTAATCTGCGAGTTTATTCCTTCTGGGGTCTGAGAAAAATGTCTGAGAGAGATGAAACACCTGTTTGAGACAGAGAACTGTCATTGTGGGACCACAAAGAACATTTCTCAATCCCAAAAGGTACTTTTCAGAGCTCCCTCTCTGAAAGAATATTTGATTGCTAAATGTATATTTAAAACAATATTTCAATATCATTTTGAAGCTTATCATTATCACAAGCACTTCATGGGCTAATTCTCTATATGCAAGGATAGGCATTCACCCCAGCTCACTTTTGCTGTGGAAAATTAGATATCTAGTCTGAATTAGTCATCTGGGCTCCCTCTACACTCATTGAGATTCATCGCAGCCTGAAACTGGCGCTCGAGGCTAAGCCTAAGATACAGGAGGTGAATCACTCTCTGGAGATGCTGTGTCTCTTCTTGGGCTGCAGAAAGCTGATACTGGAAGCCTAACTAACTAAATGAGATGAGCTGAATCCCACACTATGCATCTGTGCTGTATCTGACTTCTACCCATGATCTTAAAGGGAAGGTTATGACACGATGACCCCAAGGTAACTGAAGCTCTTGGAGACTGACCATGCAACCACAGCAAAGTGCTTATGCTGGCTGTGCCTTATTTCTCCAAAACATTAAAATAAAAAGGACTGGATTTGCTGATCAGCAGAGGCTGACCTAAGTCTGGGCTATCACTGAAAGCCCCCAACCTGAAGCTGCATAACTGTATATCCATATCCCTCACTTCTGCTGGCCTCAGCATCCACATAGCACAGCAGGCAGCTGCTTTGAGAGCTGATTTGGCTGAGCACAAGTCTTTGGGAGGTGTTGCAGGGTAACTTTTCATTTTTAGAGATCTAGCTGACCATGCAGCCCCACAGTCACTAGTGCTGGCACAAGGGAGAAAGAAGATGGGAAGGCAGCAGTTGCCAGTGTTGTGAAGTGGCAGGGTTGCTGCTGCTGGTAGCAGTGCAAAATTAAACGGATTGTGAAATTGAACCCTGAGCAAAAGGATGCTGACAGCCATTCATTAAATTTTGTATCACGCTGTTAGATTTTAATCACAACATTCTGGATCAGAATCACAAATCCTCTTATCTGCCGTAAGAGCTTCTTTCAAGCTTAACATTTTTATGCCCCATATAGGATGCAACAATATTCATCTCTGCTAGTCAAGCTTAGAAATGCATTAAACTGTCCAACCAGAAAATCGGGAACAGGCATTTAGTGATGCAAAATGGTCATTCTGCAACCTAATGCCTAAGGGACAGATCAGTCATCACAGACTCCCACTTCTGCCTGAAAAGACCAATTAGGTGACTCTGCCTATTCAACTATCAATACAGGATTGCTCCCAACAGGATATTCCCCTGTGCTTTACCCACTCTAATTTTAAATTACTCAAGTGCCAAGACTTCTATCACTTCCCTGGGGTGACCATTACACAATTGAAGGCCTCACCGTGAGGAAATGTTTCCTGATATTCTGTCACAATTTTCCTATGCTTAGACTCATCCCTTTTTGCCTAGTTACACATTCTTGAACAGCTCTACCTTCTTTCATAGCCACATCATTGCAAAACGTAATGAGAGCTAGCATCGTCCTCCCTGCCTGCCTTTTTTTTTTTTTTGTATAATGATTCCTGGCCACCAAACACATAAAGGAAAAGTCAGTTATTTCAACCACTGGTACCATTATTGGTGATGTTCAGGTGCTGAGGTGCCCTGATCATTCAGCACTGAACAAAGTTGCTCCAAGAGGAAGAGTTTTCTGCACACATCCTTTGAGGAAGGATGATAAAGGCTGAACAAAGGGAAGTCTAGGAAAAAAACCCACCAACTTCAGGTGTTATGTACTACTGTGGAAAGAGGAGTTTGCTGCTCACACATGAGTCCCCTAACAAAAAATAATTAGGATAAAACTCCTCAGAAGAAGACCTTAAGGCTCACTCTGTATTTTGAGGTTTTGGTAGATAGGTAAATGTCAGAGCTCAGTGGGTTCCGACTGGTTCAGGCAAGAGGCAGCAGAACTCTGTTGCAGCCCAGTGTTCTCAAGCACTCTCAGGTGCCCTTGCTCCAGGGAATAAGGCTTGTGTGCATCTTGTGTAGCAGGAAAAGACTTGTCTCCAAACACCTTGGGCAGACCTCCTCCTCAACAGTCTCTTCATGCTGAATAAAGGGACAATAATTATTATATTCCTGCTCCTTTCATTTGAATCAATGCCATTCCAGATTTTGGGTGGATTCAGGATGAGCTTACCCAAAGTCGTTGCAAGACCTTTAAGCCTGCTTTAGGTAGGAATTCTTTTTGAATTTTTCGCCCACACAGTGAGTGTTGCATAGTCAAATTGTTCATCTGTTTTATCAGACAAGCAGAACTGTGAGTCTGATATCTTTTAAAAAAAGATACAGTTCTCTGATTAACTGAAGAGTAATAGCATGAAATTCTAGTCTCCAATAAGTAACATATTGATGCTTATGTCTAATTTAATCAGCATCGGGGGGACGGGGGTGCCTATTCCTTCACCATCAGTTATGCAGCAGTTCAAGGTGATAAATCCTATCTGCAGAATGATATTCCGTCGACATTTCTATAATATTAATTAGATCACCATGTCAGGCTGTAAGAAATTTGCTTAACATTCATTAGAAATTTCTTATAGATAGATAGGCATCCCTCCCTCCTTCTCCCCCTGCTCTTTCTTTCTTCTGTGATTGACAGATGAGGTCAAGATGGAGGCAGCCCCCCTTCTCTCCCCATGCCTGAAAAGCCAGGTGACCGGACTCCATAATGCATGGGGAGTGGGAGGGGAGGATTATGCCTTGAAGAGATATCCTATTAAATTGGACAAAAGCTCATCTGCCTCCAGGCTCCATCGCCAGGTCTTTTGAGCCTGTAGCCAGCACGCAGAATGCAGGCGAGTGTACAACGCAAAAGCCATTTGCATTACCCTGCAGTCATTTTTATATGTGTAGGTAATGAAGTTGTCAGTGGAGCCTCGAGTGTGGCAGAGCCTGATATTCAAATAGACCTGCCAGCTCTCCCCCCTCCTTGCCACCACCCTCTGCTCCCCGCTCTCCCCCCATCCCCACAGCTGATCTACTGACTCCCTGGATTACTGCTTCACTGGCTCCCCAGTTCTACTGTGCTTGCACTCTTGCCCCTGTCAAGAGCTTTTGTTTCCAAGTCAGGGAACAGGCAGCTTCAGCTGCCTGCGCACTGCTGCCCGCGCTCCCACGCTGACCCACGTGCACCATGCTGCCTGCACACGTGGAGTGTCATGGGCTGCCTGATGATGAGTGGCAAGTGCCCTGGACAGTCATGCCATGGCCCTGCCTGCAGCAAGTCTGCAGCAGCAGTCCTGCCGAGTTTGCAGGGAAAGCTGCCCAGGGCACCCATTTATCCCAGCTTGAACATCTGGGGCATTTTGTTGTGGTCAAACAGAAGAGAAAGGCTTCACATTTCAGTAGATTCTCTAAATGAGGTGTCATGTTCGTGGTTGGCATGCCTACCATGCCCTTTTGCTGTGGAGCGGCAGAGCACGATGCAAACTGTGCATGCAGCTGGAAGAGAGACAGTAACCAAGTGGTACACAGCATTTGTGTTCACCAGTGCTGAGGGGATGTTGGCAAAGGGCCTTGTAGACCTACCTTGTCCTCATAAAAGAAACCACGAGATCATAATAACAAGGCAGTCAGAACTGGTGTTTGGTAAATTTTACGTCCATTTTGGGGAGAAAAAAATTTAAAAATTCCCTGTGGCAAAGCTGCCTGGTAAGCAAAACGTTTGACTCAACCCCATTAGCCTTGGAAACTAGCTTTTACTGAATATGGGGCTAGGTTGTCCGCTGGTGTTAATTGGCACAAACCTACTGAAGTCAATGGAATGACAGTGATTTATACCAGGATGAAGGCTTGGGGAATGGATACTTAAAAGGAAGCCTTCCTTTTCTCTGCTTTCAGTAACTGGACCCACTAGTGGTCACAAGCCTGCAGGAGCCAATCATACCTTCTAGGCTTAATGGAGACATATCAGTAGGTAGGTAAGCATCTGCAAGTTGTCAAATATACATTGTGGAACTGAAGACCATTAAAAAAAATTCATCATTCTGGTAAATATTTAGCTGCCTTGATAGTCTTATTTTTGGATCAGCAGCTCATTCATTATTTGCAGAAAAGGATACTTTCTGTGCTCTTATGAAAATGATCAATGATCCTTTAGCACAGAAGGCCCTCGGGATTAATTTATTTTGTAAGCAGCGTGCTAAAAAGACTGGTTCAAGCATTTTTTAAAAACTTACAGGAGGGTCAAAACCACAAAGGTTTCAGCAGCAGCATTTTTTTGGCCTTTGTTCTTACAATGAGATTTTGAAAGATTCCCTGGAACCCCAACAACCTACAAATTTTCGTGGCATGTTACATCATTGTGCCACTGAAATTCATATGCCTTCAGGAGCTCCTTTTTGAGCAAACCGAAATGTACGTAAGTGAACTTTATGTTTACAGTACAACAGCTAGCCTGCAAGTATTTCCAGTGTACAGGGCTATGCTGTAAGCACCAACCTGCAGATTAAAGGCTCCATGAGTATAAACTGGCATGATGCACTGTAAATGATTCACAAATGGAGGAGTCCCTAAGTGTGCATTGACTTGCTACACCATAACGTCTCCTACAGAGATTTTACAGCATCGTATGCCAATGATCCATGGATTAAGGACTCCCTAAGTGCACATTGACACGATAGACTGGAGCTGTTTTGGTCTATCGTGTCAATGATCCAGTGATAATGACAGTGTCTTGTGCAGATCCTCTGAGACCAGAGTTGTTTTGGTTCCTAATGGAAAAGCCAAAATTGTCCCACTTAAGTCATATTGACTATTTTGGGTGCTACAGGAACATGGACCACGTTTTCACAAGGTTCTTTTCCTTCACATTAATTGAGGAATGCCTTCAGTAGTGCAGTTCTGTAGTCTGGGTGACTTCTGTGTATGTACATGCATATATGGGTTCATATAAAAAGCTATGGACAAGTGCAGTTTTATACATTATATATGCATATATCTTTCTTCATACAGAGAAGGACTCTCACACTAAAATTTTGTCACTGTCATTAAGGATAGCAAGGCTCAAACTGAGGGAGAGTCATCCTAGATATAGATCAACTTCCTATACAAAAGATCAAAGCTCTCCCTATTACAGAGCAGGATGGGGAGAGGACATGAAAAACCAAACCATAATAATACCTAATTATTCTGTTATTTGCTTTTCAGAAAATTCCTCTCCAACAGCTGTAAACCTTTGCTTGAACAAAGTGGAAAGTTGGGATATAACGAGTTTAATTTGGTGAACCTGTGACCACCGTGCAACTGGGACCAAAACACAGCCTTTTCTAATATGTCTCAAACCCAAGAGCTGTGGTTCAACAGGTTGGAGAAAAATAAGACTGTGTAGTCCTTGGGCCATATCTGTGGAGACTATGCAAGAGAAGAAGACAGGAAGGCCTTCAGAGACAGGTAAGAAGAGAGTCTTAGGGAGTGTTTACCATTCAAATAGTCTGGCACTTGCAGCATCCTGAATCACCACTCTCACCTTCAGCTATTCGAGATTTAAAATTGCTAGGGCAGAGGAAAAGTTAAGATGACAAAAAAATCAGGTTGCAAATGCAACAGCAGGAGAGGCAGAGTCAAAAACCTTTTATAAAAAAGAAAAAAGTCTATAGTGAAGGCAGAAAAAGGTTGTCTCGGGGCCATGATTATCTATCTGCTCCACCTAACTGGTTCTACCTGATCCCATTCAAACAGCAGAACTCCTGGACATGCAGGTGAAAGAAATCAGACATCTAAACCACACTTGTGTTGGGAATTTCTCTTCTGAACCTGATGAAGCAGATATTTCAAAGGAGATTCCTGAATTGGCTTTGCATTTTGAATCTTGGAGTTGTTTCTTCTCCAGAAGAAGGAAAGACACAGATGGCAGACAGAAAAAGGCCAGAATAAACACTGTGCATGTAATGGGATCATGAGGAGAAAATGGAAAAGGGCAGGTGCCATGGATACAGTGAGTGCTGTTTGTGCAGAAAGAAACATGGGCACAATTATGGAGAGTTTCACTGGAACAGCAGTTGCTAAGTACAGAGCACTTGTCCTGTTAATGCACGTAGAGTGGGCCAGATGATTTTTATCATTTACAGGTACATTTGTCTTTAGTAGAAAACGTATTGGAGAGCTTGATTATTTTAATAAATAAAGGTGATTCTGAAGGTTCCAGGAGATGATTGAAAAACGAAAATATAAAATTTTAAATATACGATTAAAATTGGAGTACCATCAACCTCGACAGAGCTATCTCAGAAGAAACTCATAGTACTCTGAATACATTTAATTGAAAAGAAGAGCAAGTCTTTTATTGTGGTTACAATTTAAATGAATACATTATACATTGACAACTGGATCATTTGGTAAAAGGCTGCCTAAAAATGCAATATATTGGCTTTTCAGGTCCACCAGTGTACCATTTTCTGAAATGTTTCAATTCCTTGATTTCTGACAGTCGAGAAGAGGTACATATTAAGAATATTAATAGTGTTTCCATCTTCTGCATAATTTTACCTTCATAGAAAGCAAAGTCTGGCTTAATTTCATCTTCAGAGGTAAAATACATGCTACTGAGAAAACTGAAAAAAAAACCCTTCGGAAAACTGAGAAAGGTCCAGAGATCATCACTGGTGTTTGGTAGCTTAAATCCAAAATAGCTTTTACTGTTTATAATCCTGAAATTACAAATTCCATGAAGTTTACCATTTTACTGGAAGATATCACTTTATTTATAGCACACATATAACTACTTTAATCATGTTTAAGAGGATGAATTGTGTGATTTACTAGTGCATGAGGCAAAAGTTTCCCCTTCCCAGGATATTACTAGCTGATTTTCAAGAGTGAACTACTCCAGTCTCCCCATTCCTAGAAGTTCCCTTTCCTTGAAGGCCTAACAATTTTTGATGACAGGTGTGGAGATTTTGAAAAACAGAAATTATAGCAAATATTCAGCATGCTAATGGTTCATTTCAAGAAATACAAACTAGAAAAGTTTGTAAGCAATTGTTCAACCAGCTTCTCTCTCTGCCACAGAAAGTCAACTGGTAGATGGAATCTAGTGTAAGGTAGTCACAAGGGGGACCCCTGCTCAGACAGCAAGGTACAGATGCAGCAGGAAATCAGGGTATTGGGTGACTTATTTTGGGCTGCAGACTGGCACTCAGCACAGTTTGCAGAAGGCAGAAGTAAAAGGGACACTTTCTAAAGAAGTACTGTGAATACAGAAGAATTGGGTGATCTTCCAAAATGGGAATACATCTTTGGAAATGCTCTTCACAACACCCACCTGTGACTGCTTTGCAGTCTACCTCACACAGATGCTTAAGAAGCCCATCTCAGCTGATGATTATCCCAAATACTGGGGTGATGTTCTTGTTGCATTTAAAGAGAAACCATGAGACCTGATTCTAGATGAGACAAACTATGAATTTCTTTATTACTAGCACAAACACTCTAAGCACACCCTGTATGTATATATTATATACTCTGAATTCATCCATCTTGATAACTATAAAGACTTTTTCTGGTCAAGAACTTTCCTTCTACAAATTTTAGCTCCATTTTTAGCCAACCTTCCTCTTCACTCCTTTGTTCGTAAATATGCACATTGTGAAATTGCACTATCAAAAAAAAAAAAATACTTCCCACATTATTTACTACTTAAAAAAATAATTATATGATTGTTTTGGTAAGCTAACCAGAATGAGCCTCTTGCATATCTTGCTCTGAGGCACTTTCACCAGTTCCTGGTGTATATAGAAATGAACTAAATATTTCACCTAAGCTGACCGAAGTCCAAGGAGTCACTATTGTATGTTCAATGGGGCTGGGGTAAAGCACAACAAACGGTACCTATTTCTATAAAGAAAGATGAAGAGTGCAGGCAGCAGGAAGACACAGTTCTACATTTCTATTTCCTCCCCAGGCATATAAATGTTTAAATTTTTTTTAGCTGTTGATAGTTATCTGTGCTATGTGTACCTGAAAAAGTAATGTCACCCAACAGTAGTGGATGTGCAGGATAAAATAGTCAGTGCTGACCACACGCTTTATGTTCTTCAGGGTTTTACTTTAGATGAACTCTAGCCTGACCCTGAGGACTGAACACCCATTAGTAAGTGTATCAGGTACAATCCTGAAGCTTATCTTCTGGTTCGTTTTCCTCTAAAATTAGTTCAGTGCTCCAAGACAGTTTCACAGCCTGACCCAATATGAAGTAAATGGGGACAGTCAAGAGATTTTTGCTTCTGCTTCTTCTGGCCTCTGCTACAAACTGAAATGCTGCCATTGATGAGCCCTGTTAGAGTCATTCAGCCTTCTTCCAGCTGAATCTCAGCATAAGCTCCATGATTTTATCTCAGTATAGTGCATAGTCTGTATTGCTTAGCACAGCCCTCAGCTATTGCTCAGAGAATACCAGCACCTGCAAACCACTGTCTCTGCACATCTGGGTGCATGATACTAGCAAACCCCTCTGGGTTATGGCATCCCCAGTACCTACTTGCTTTCCACATCTGCCATGGCCTTAGCCTTCTGCCATAGTCCGCAGAGTTTATTCTCAGTAAGAGACCTATGAATAAGCACACACATACACACGCACACACATGCACATATAATTTTACAGCAAATTCCTATTTTTCTGAAAATGTTCCATGCAGAGATGCTTGGCATACTTTCAGTAGCACCACTTAGTGTCTGAATAGGGCTGAATCTGCCCTCATCAGTAGCTGTAGGATGCACTGGGGACAGCCACTACCTATCTCTTGCTGAGGTTGCTCCTAGATGTACTGCACACTTCAGCCAGTTTGGGGAGAATACTGCTTTTCTTTGCAATATTAATGGGAAATTATGCAAGAATGTAAAACCTAAGATGGATCTGATGCAGCCCATACAGAAGTTGAAAGGCCAGAAGAAGAATAATTATATTATCTCTCCTTCTTGAGAAACCTAGAGAATGCCAATTACTACTGTGGTCAAAATCACGCTGCAAATTAGAGCCCCATCTCTCAAGTCGTTAAAGAATAAAAGAATGTGGCCATAGTCCTGGTACATATAGAAGAATGCACAGTCCAAATAGGAAATAGATGCAGAAATGAAGGGAAAAGGGAAAGGAAAAGCTCGTTCTTGATTTCAGTTTGGCAATCAGGATCTACTTGGATCTGAATGAGTCAGGTCAGGGAAGGATATGAGGCTCGTTTTTCCTCAGAAGTGAGGAAGGGAAAAGGGACATAATTGGGCCACTAAAGAATGAATGCAGGAAATACACCTGTGCCTTAGAAGTGGGGTTTTTTTCTCAGGTGGTAAGACTCACTTTTCAGTGGGTTTCTGGAGAGAAGAGCTCCTCAGGGACTGGGAACACCTTCTGACACACTCTGGGATAAAGCTGCATGAGATGCATATGAAGATGGATGGGGTGAAACTCAGTTATCATGGTTGTCTCATTCCATCGGAGATGTCCTTAGCCACTTCAGGGGTCAGTTAGGGCTGGGTGGGCTGACACAGGAGCTGTGGGAGATCTAGACCCATCTGTAGTGGCAGCTGAAGGCTATCCCAGCTGCCCAAGGACATCAGCCCCCTTATCTGGGTAATAGAATAAATCCCACAAAAACCACACATCTTGTTGCAAAACTGGTGGTCTACATGTGCAATTTATAGCTATCTTGAGAATCTTTCATTCCTGTGCGCATGCCTGAGATAAATACATCCTGAAAAATACCCCGAAAAATACCCCTTTTTTCTTTTTTTTTTTTTTTTAACTTCCAAATTTTGACATTTGTACCCTTAGTACTTAATTTTGAGATTAAAGGAACCTGGCTTCTTTATGCAGATGGAAACTATACTGAACTTTTCCCTTATGAAAGATCTTTCAAACATTAGCTGAATAATTTTTGCCCATTTGACCATCTAAGTAATTACTTTAGAATGTCCTCTCCTGTACTGCTTTGCTAGCAGTCAGACCTCTACAATAAAATATTATGTTCAAAATATATTTTAGGAGAAAGGTATATAATCCTATTAACGGATTTCTTTAAATTCTCTATATGTGTTTTGCAATGAAATAAGCATATCTGTAGCAATATCTAAAGTTCTGGTTCAGGATTTATGCACTCTTAATGGATGGAGATTATTTCTTTGGATAATGTAAATATCCCAAAGATTTAATGAAGCCATAAAAACATTCATTAGACTTCTGTAATTAGAATTATAGCTGTGAAAGCTTCAGTGCTAAATATACTTGCAGTATTTAATTGTTTCAAATTTTTAGTAAACAGATTTAATCCAGGGGAAGAACTCAGAGCTGTGGAGGTGGAATTCACCTCCAAACTCCTGAGAGGGCTCACCTCCTCTCAAACTGGGCAAATAACCCATGAAACTACATTTATGGAGATCAGCTCCTCCAGGCCACCCACAGCCTTCCAAGATCCTCTCTTTGGGGGCTGCTGTGGAGCATGCCTCAATTAAATGTCATCTCCAGCTTGCAACAAAGGCTCAGATAGATCCATCATTTCTCAGTCTGATGTTTCCTTGATATCAGATAAGGACCACAGTTATGTTTTGGAAATCACGTGGAGGTCTTGCACAACCATGTGTGTGAATGTTGGGGCTGAATCTGGCCCTAACTTCTCACTGTAAGTGGAGTGAGGTAACGCTTTTTAATGAATGTTGCAAACCAAGTCATTTCTCCAGTTCTGGGTTTGCTCAGGCCACTTTGCTCTCATGCAAGAGTTTTCTCTGTTTTCTATGCAAAGAACAGCAATGACACAGAGCCCAGTGATGACGTCTCAGAATCCAATCAGAAAACCTGCATAAAGATGAAAGGTCTTACCAACGAGAAGTGAGCTTGCTAAACTACACCTTTCAATGAATTCAGACAAAACTGAAAAATGTTGTTGATATCAGATCCTTAGGCTGATTACTGAAGCGTTCGATTTTTCAGCATGTCAATTCATCACTGTCTACCTGGTTATATTTAACACTTTCTCCTGTTTCCATCTTGCCTGCTGAGATAGGCAATCTCTGTCACACGGTATCTGCTTCACCAGAAGGTCAATAGACCATTGTGGAGGCCCATGGGTCCTGTTCCCAAGTCACCTTGATTCTCTCCATGATATTGCTGACGGCAGGTGGAGCTTCCATGTCTTGTGGCATCTAAAATATTAATGAGATTAGAGCTCCCATCCTTCAAACGGTTCAGTGTTTCCTTTTCAGTGCTTTGCAATTATGCATCCAGTCCACAGAATGCAAAGCCCCTGTAGCGATGGTTGCTGTCCTGTGCTGGTATTGCCCAAATTTTATTGGTTACACTGGTGCTCATTTTCTTTGAGAAAGTGCCAGTTTGCATTTTAAGCTAGCCATAGGTTCAGAATTTTTTTTGAAAATAGTAGCTTTGGATCACTCAGTCTGGAGCTGAGAGGTTTGGCTGTACATACAGAGTTTATGTTTTGTTACAGCTTATCTGTTCTGGCCAAATTATGCTATATATATGGAAATGGTGGCTCACAACTTCCATGTACACTAGCCTGCTTTTGGGGTTTTTTGGGAGGAGTTCTTAGGCTACCCTAACTCAAGCTTGCCAAAGACTATCTGTGGTACCACAGCTGTGGTATGGGACTGATGAGGATTAAACAATCTTCTCCTCTGCTATTTCTTTGTCAGTGAGGGGACAGAGCAGGGGCACAACCTCTTAGGTTACCTACCTGTTTCTGTCAGATTATTTGTCATTATATCCCTTGATCCTGGATGCATATGTGTGCACAAGTGAACATAAACAGCTTTGAAGATCAGCGTATAAATCGGTTGTTGACTGATTAAAAGGCATTTATTATTAGAACTTGCTGATAGTTTAGCACAAAGTGGTTTCACTGGCTTCCTGAATGGGGATTACTTTTTCATTGTGAGTCTTGAAGGAAACTCTGGATCTGGATCATTCTGGATGTTAGGGAAATCACTTTTTGATATTTGGCTTCTCTGCTCTGTAAAATGATAATCACACAACTTGCATAGCTTTGTAAGGAGCTTTGAGATCTATGGGCAAGACACAGTATAGGCATTCTAAGCATGATTTATTTCCTTGCAGGGCCTATCCCTAAATGGCTCATTGAAGAAACAACATTTATAAATATGCATAGCTTCCTGGTATAGAATTTTTTCTATTCTTTTCAGATATACAGGCCAAGATGTTATTATTCACTTTTCCATTTTTAGAATCAACAATTAAATTACACTGCACTGCTGTGTTGTAGCAATTAAAATAACTACTGTCTATTTGGCAGTTCTTTAATGGGAAATGAAATTCACTTTTAGACATATATCATGGTAATACATATATCATATGGTATACAGTTTAGATCATTTTGGAGCACAGTAGCAATATTAGTTCTTATTCCCCACCTTACCATCATTACAAGCATCAATTTTGTTAATTAAGAATTTTAAGCCCCATGAATTTATAGTACAATTATGTTTTACTTCATAAGTAGGTCTTTACCCTTCTACAACTATTAACAAAATGTCCACTTATATTATTTGCTGGTGGTTACAAAGGCTGATGAAATTTCGGATGAAGATTTACCCTTTTGTCTAAGCTTTGCTCGCTGTGTGTCAGCTGTTTGTCAGCAAAACATAACAGTGAAGACTTTTGACTTAAATCTTTTTTTTTTTTTTAAAGAAAAGCCAATTCATCAGGTAGGAAAGACTGCTGCTCGCACTCTCAAGTCCTGCCAAAGACAAATGGCTGTAAAAATTTAAAATCAATCATTAACAGATTAGCTGTTGGTCTAAAGTAAATAGCAATCAGCTTATTAGGCATCAGGCAGAGTGAGATAAAGGGGAAGAGTTATTGAAAATGAGGATGTTTGCTGGGGCTGTGCTGATGGAGCAGAACAGGGAAAGGCTGTTTCTTTGTTGCTCTAATTACAAATGGAAAATAACCTACAGTGCTGAACAAGTGGAGCTCCCTAGCTGAATTGAATGGAGCATAGTTCTTATGTTCTACGTCATGGCTTGATCTATCTTTATTATCAGTATTTTGCACTATTTCTTCCCTTCCCAAAAGGCCCTGCTTGGCATTCTCTTAAACTGAAGCAAATGCAATTTTTGGCTCTGCAAAGAATGGGTGTTGGGGGGAGAGTTGCCACGGGAGAAATGCCCTTCTCATCCAATAATATAATTTCCATACAGGAAATTCCTCTCATATGATGATGGAATTTTGTTCAGGACAGGGTTTCAGTATGGTTAAGCTACAGATTGCAGGTGACTAAATCACAGCCAGCTTTATGCCAGGGTTGTATTTGGACACCGTGAAATTCTGCAGAGCAGATAAATTCAGAATACAGCAGATGTTGTAAGAGGAAATGGGGAAGGAGAAGGAGTACAGGGTCAAAAAGGCTGAGAAAACAGAAACAATAGCAATTGGGTAGGAAGCAAAGCTGAGGGGGAAGACGACAAACAATAGTTGAGAGTAAAATGAGATGAGGAAGCAGAAAACACAAGTAAAGTAGGAAGTAGAAGGAAATGGCTACAAGTTGATGACAAAAGCTCCCTTTCATCATATAAACATTGAAGTGTTTACACAGAGAGTAACTGACCATTAGAATGATTTACCTGGAGTGGGGGCCATTTCCCCATGACTGAGCATGCAAAGTCCAGACTAAGATGCTTTTCTAACAAAATAGGATATCTGAGAATTGTCTCTTCAGTATTTTGAGCCCAGTAAATAGAAAGCTGGTCTGTTTGTAAAGACATCTGGAAATGGCACCTTTCTATTAATGACATGATTCCACATGTTATACTTGTGAACCCTCAGACAGTATGACCTGAAGGCAATCTCAGAAGAATCACTGCCCACCAGCCTGGTGCAACCTGTGGTCAGTCCCTTGTACCCTGGGCATGAGGTTACACATTGTTGCCTCCTTCTTGGCATCCACGCTCTGTGACTGACCTCTGCCTCTTGACTGCATGGATGCAATGCCGTGTCAGCTCCAGCTTCAGTCCCTCTCAGCTAAACTGGCAACACTTGAGCCAGCTTGATTTGAGCAGGGGCCCCTTCATCCAAGCCCCAGTATAGTTATATCCTTCCCAGTTACATGTTTGGGGCCACTGTTCAGCCCTAGAGGAAGACAGGTGGTGTCCACTGATGTCCTGGTGTCCTGGTGTCCAGGATGATTTCTTGTCCTGGTGCAGAGCTGTAGCACTACAAGGGCACATCCTCATCCAGATCTCCTCTACCAAGCACAATACAGACCAGACACAAAAAAGTGGGGATCCTTTCTGCACAATTTCTTATTAAAAAAAGAAAAAAAGGAAAGAAAATAAGACCAAATGAGTAAGCCTCTATGAGCTCTTATTTTTTTTCCTTAGGAAAATATATGTAGGGCCTGAGAGAAGAAAAACTATTTTGGTACTCTTTAAACTTTTCCATTAAATAGCTATGGAAAAGCAGGAGTGGGGTTATTTCCTTTCCGCCTTTTACATTTATTTTTTTTGTCTTTTCCCTGTTTCTAGTGTATAAAAAACTCAAAGCATCTATCTTCCGTTCATTTTCTGTTGCTTTTGCTTTATTTTACTGCCAAAGATATCCAAGCAGAAATTCATAAAATGACATGAATGTGATTTCAACAGAAGGAAAAAAGCAAGAAGGCTCAAAAAAACACATCCTAATGATTATTTGCCAACATTTGCACAGAAAAGAGCAGTCAACTGAAATGACTAAGTAGCAGAGGCCTCTTTTCCACATGCTGAAATGGCTTAGTAAGTTACTCAGAACAAAAATTACTTTTCAGCTTGCAATTTGTGGAGTCCTGGGAGCAGCCCACACCTGGGGGCGACAGAGCTGTGCCAGTCTGTTATCCTTGAGCTGTTTCTTCATGTACCAAAGAGCAGAGGGGTGATGCTACTTTCTGTCTACAGCAGGAATTTTTTTGAATTATTTACAATGGATGGAAGGACAGCTGCAAGGAGAGGACAGGGATGCTAGTGCAACGCTGCCGACATTGATCCTGCCAGGAAAAAGAGCAAACTGACTTGCAATATGGAGGTGGTGTTGCAAATGTAGAGGGAGGAACATTTTCCAGTGTCATCTTCAACCTAAAAGAGGGCTCCATGCATATCACTCAAGTGAATGCAGATTATAGTGTTGTCTAGGGGTGGCATATCTCAGGATAGATTCTTGTCTTCTTCCTTTCCTAAGTATTGGTGTCCTCCACTCTGCAGTACAATGGAAGCTGTGCAGTGAATTTTTGTGCGTTAGCAAAATTTATCTCCCTGAAGAAAATTGCCAGTTTTTCACTGGATCGCTCATAAGAACAGATCAAAAGCAGAGGAAGGGTGGAGAGCTAAGGACTAGCCCGTCACTGGGATGCCCTACAGAAAATTGAGGAAGGCAGCTGCAGGACTGGCTCTTAATAATGGAGAAAGACCAGAAGTAGTTGACATTAAGACTGTAAAGAAACAGTTACACTGGTGACACATATTACACAAGGACTGACTTACTAATTTTTCCACCCACATATTCCTTTACACAATTTTTGCTTCTTTTAATTAAGTATTTCAAGAGAAAATAATGGGATCTTAAAGTCTCCTGTATTTTGGAAAAGGTAGTAGTAAATTGTGCAGTTTTGACCTTTTCAGCTTTTTGTAATTTGATTGGCTGTCTGTTCCTCTCCCTCCACTATTTACAGCTGCAGTGAACTGTGCAGAAGGGGTAGGATGGCTAGCCAGCTGAAATACGGAATATTTAAAAGGTTAAAATGCTGCAACATGCTGGTGCCTTTCACAGAGTATATAGGCATTATAAATTTTGCTGCGTAGATCACATAAAGGATTGAGAAATTAAATGACTTCATGAATCATTTTTTGTGGGACAACAAATGTGACCAAAATGGGGAAAAATGGTATCACTCTGACCCCAGATCTGGGAAGCATATTTTTTTTTGTGTTTATTTCTGCTGCAGTAATAGATGAAGACTCCTTCCAAAGTACAGGATCATTTTAACAGATGCTGAGTATCAATGGGTACCACAAAGAAAACCTGCCCCAGAAAGCTTGCAATCAAAGCATCTTGAATCCATTCAACAGGTGACTAAATAGAGGTGGTGACCTTCTTAGGACTAAATATTTCTTTTTTAGCATACCAGAGGGAGATCTTAAGGAAAACACAGTATACTTTGGAAGTAATTCCTCAGCAGATGGAGACAGTAACACAGACACTATTAGCCATGTAATGAATCTAGAGGGTATCTGATAGGCAATGCCAAATAATTTGGTACCCAAGCAATTTGCTGAGGAGATCGACAGAAAGGTAGCAGGGAAACAGGAAATCAACAGAATCTCAGACCAGGACGACAGCTGAGACACTAGTAACTAAAAGAAATAAAATCTTCAGGTTTTGTTACTTCCCTTTGTCATCAATAACGAGTCTTGTGAGCAGCAATCAGTTCTATGCAAGCTTTTCTCAGTGGAAAAGACTGTTTAGGGCAAATGAGAAGAAAGGCTTCTCAGAAAAAAAAAAAAAAAGGCAGCAAAGCTTGGCTCCCCAATCATTAATTTCTTTAGAAACAAAAGATCCATAAAAATGTTTACTTTGTGTGCAAGACAAATCCAAAATGTGATAACAAAGAGGGATGGGGTCAAATAAACTCTAGCAAGAAACTTTTTGGAACCGTGAACACTGTTAAGGGAGATTAGCAGTGGCTGGACCTTTGTGCTGAGGCCGCAGGATTGAGGCTGAGTCTCAGCACCCTGCTCTGATCCCACACATGGCTGCACACAGCAGGGGGAACACAGGAGCACTGTGGGTGATCAAGTGGAAAACAGATAGAGACAAAAAGATGTGATGAATCAACTGGAATTGCAGACAAAATTCAGAATTGTGAAAATTTTTCTGTAGTTCCCCATGCTCTTGGAATTCGAAAGTTTTATCTTATTCAAGTTGTAGCTCTGGATTAAAGTCAAAAGTGTAGGGAGAAAGTCTGTTACCACACTGAGATATTGGGAAAATGTCTTCAGAAAGAAATGGCAGTATTGCTTTTGATCCATCATTTGAAACACACGCATGATCTTGAGGGATTTCTTTTCTGTGGTCATTAAAACTGAATGTTTTCATTGATTTGGAAAGCTTCTTTCTGGAGAAGCTGCAGCTGCCGGGACAAACAAGCCTCCATTCTGCTGTGTTGATCCCTCTGGGAGCCAGGAGTGATTGACAAGGGGCTCTGGTTTGGGCAGACTTCTGCCCCAAGGTACAGGAACTGGTGCTTGCATTCAGCAAAAGCAGCCTTTGCAGCACTGAGCCAGAGGGGATTTTCCTCCTTTCCACGAGCATCAAGAGGCAGAGAAAAGTGTTTCCAGCCTGTCTGTGATGATAGGGCATGCAGAGACAGCCCATGAAGCTAGTCCCAGCCTTTTTCTGCTGTCCCTAAGGTGGCCTCTATCCCATCCTCCTTGGGCTGTTCTCAGCAGCAGCAGCAGGAAATCTGTGCAGGAGACAGCATGTCTCTGGAGTTAGCTGGGGGATCCATTGCTTGAGGGACAGGAGGTCCACAACAAACAGCCTCATCTCCAAAATCACTGAGGAGTGGAGATGGGTTGGATGCTGTGGGACTTCTCATGCCCAGGCATCTTTGGATGTCTCTGCGTGCTACCTCCTGATGCCTCACCCCTGCCCCTGTGGAAGGGGGAAAATATATTGCTGTCATCCCCAAACATTACAGCTGACTTGAAGGCGCAGGGACCTCATCAGCCCAGGGACCCAGCTGCTTGCCTTCTCCTCCCCCATCTGCATCACAGCTGCTCTAGGGCAGCCTCCTACATTTACCCTTCTCTTCAGGGAAGACAAAGCAGAGGCAGACTGTGACGCTTTGAAGGTGCTGGGCTCTGACACTCTGCTGTAGTGCCCCGCTGGGGATGATGGTGGCTTGGTTTGCCTCGAGGGCTGATGTCCACTCCTGCTAGGGCGCTGAAGCTGTGGAGCCCTCACCTCTGCCCCCTCTTGCTTGAACAACCAGCCTATCCACAGAAAAGGTATAAACATTAGAATACACACGTGTAGCTGGTTAGATCAAGGTATAATTTATTGAAACCATTGATTTAGACCCCTTGGGTGGGTTGTGCAGTGTCTACAAGTGTCCAGGCATGAGACAGACAGTCACAGACTCGTTGAGAGGGAAAATTTCCCCTGTAGGTAGTGTTGGCCCTTCACCAGGCTGGAGACCCAGACAGAAACCATCCATAGGCAAAAGAGGAGAGCTGCCCTCTGCACCTTCTGCCCACGAGGCAGAACTGTAGATGGGTGATGGCAGCCGCTAAGTCTGGGAGGGCACAGCCCCATGCCCGGAGGGCACTGCCACCCCCCCGCCCACAGCACCGGGCTGCTTCATTTTCATCCTCTGATCAGATATATTTACTTCTCGGGTATTTCCCTAACCAGAATTGACTGCACTATAATTGCCTATTTCTTTGGTCCATTGGCTGTTAACCTTGAAGCGCGTCGGGCGGAGGCAGGGAGGCCCTCCCTGTCAGGCCTGACCCCGGCCGCGCCACGGGCTGCCATGACAACCGCGACAGATGTCACCCACGCCGCCCAAGCCCCCCGGATGGGGAAAATCGATCTTGCGATGGCGCCGCCGCACACAGCCACCGACCTGCCAAGTGTTCCCGGCTCAATCATTTGTTTCATCTAGCGAGGAGAGGAAAACATAAAAGAAATGAAATGAATTTGACCTCTGTCTTTCGAGTGACTCCAGTGCTGCGTTGAATCCTAGCAAGCGCCTCTTATGAATTTGAAAAAATTACATTAGGAATAACATTTTGAAGTGAAATGACTCTTGTAATGTCAACCCTCCAGAAACATGTTATTTCAAATGTCAGATACCTAGCAATCGTTTCCTATTTTGCGGATGTGTCCGGAGGTTATCTTCACCTCGGGTGCATTTCAGGTAAATTATTTTAAAGAAACTGCCTGTGAAGTACAGAAAAAAGTATTGTCTGTTTTTTCACACAGCTCCAGTATGGAGACCTCCTTTGTGGCTGCAACAGAGCATCTCTGTGACGAGAAGATGATAAAAAATGCTCTGAACTGACAACATTTCTCCTTTATTAAAACCATGCCAAAGTGGAAGGACTTTCCCAGACTGGAGCGGAGTTCCCTGACATGGCAGCAGGTACGCCAGTGATGGCAGAGGATTCCGGGGACAGGGAAAGGACCCCCATACTTCTCTGAGTTGCCTGGGGTTTGCTTGCAGTGTATACAAATGATTTAATGACCAAACTCTACAACTCTGTGCTAACATTTGCCAATGTATCAATGTCATCCTGGTGAAGTTACACACGAGGGTTTGGTTCATGCCTACTGCTGAATGGGCCTGCTGGCAAGTTTTAGAGGCAGCCCCTCTCAAATCTGTAGATGAAGAAATGTCTGTGATAACCTCGTCCTTAAAAAAAAAAGGAAAAACAGCACACCACTGAAGGTGATAATAGTGAAAAGGATGTCTTAAGATTTTGAATGTGATACGTCTGTCCCTCTAGTGTGGGATATTTTATTGCATTTTTGCCCTCAAGTGAAGCTGATGGGAGCCAGGCTTGCAATTTAAATCAATAAGAATCCTTTACCATGGCCATAAAATACTTGGTTAAACCTTTGAAGTGGCCACAGTTGAATGCGCAGTGAACACAGCATAAATGCTCCTTGAGATGTATTGTGTTAGACCACTGCTAAAGTGGCACTCCAAGGAAGTGGTGCCTGAGCACATTCTCAGAGCAGGGCAGAGCAGTCCATCTTCTGTGGGGTGCCAGGGGGGCTGCTGTAAGTCGCTGCTCATAACTGCTATGCTGCCCCGCACTGCAGATGTCCAGCGTTGGCACTCCTAGCTTGATGGGTTTCCTGCGGTTGGGAGTTAGGCTTGAAAATTCCATAATGTGTTATTCCACCTCTTGGAAATGGCTGGGGAAACAGGAAGCAACAATGACTGGATCAGCAGTGTTTCCAGGGCCAGGGCCTCAGTTATGTAAATCAGCATTTTTGCACCAAGGAGCATGTCTGAATGATCCCAGCTGAGGTGTAGTCTTTGCAGGATAAACAGTGACTGCATGAATGTATGTCTATCTAGCTTTTGGAGCGTGCATGCATGTAGGCATCTCTACATGTACCCAGGTAAAAGCCTATGTAAAAGTAGAAAGCTCTCTGTGAATATCATGAAGCATTTGATCACTTAATTTTTAATATTTAATTCTTACAGTAAGGATATCTTTCCTGTAAAAAAGCAGTAGCAAAAAGTTTAAATCTGTACCCTGATTTTGCAGTTGTTTATGACAAGTCTTTGGGATTCTTTAAGAAGGAATCTATATTTTTTTCCTTCTATTTGTAAAGGAGCTTTTCATTTAAAGAAACCAAGGACCAGGCACTACTTCATTATTGGATAAATTAAACTGCTAAAGCCTCTGGCCCAGTGGCAGGGGAGGAGAAGTGGATGAGGTATATGTTTTAAGGTCATAAACGACTGGTTCTTCCAGAGACATACGGAGTATATTCAAAAGCAGCATTTAGTGTACATACTAGTAAGAGCACTGTATGCTCTCTGGGTGCAGCTGTAGAGTGGGTCCTGCACTGTGGGTCCACCCTCAGGCTGCCGAATCTTGCCTGATTTAGGACAAGCAGTCCAGCTGGCTGCACTGTTCTGTTTCATTCCCTTCAGTGAGAACTGGATCCAGTCCAGCGAGATTCAGCTCTTCAGCCAATATACTAGGACAGAAAATACAGTCTTTCTTTCTGTCCTGTACATTCAGACTTTGACCTTATGCTACTCCCAGTGTACCTTAGTATTACAGAGGTAGCAGCAGCATGTGTAGAAATACCATATGTGCAGCAAATTGTAAGAATGCAGGGTAAAAAAATCTTCAATGTATGTTTTCTACAGCAAATGTTAGTTGTAATAGATCCTATGTCTAGTAGGTATGAGTCTTATTTTTAAATATATATAAATTAGGCTCAGCATATTTTCACGTGCTTTTCAAGTTTGGAACTTGACTCAGACATTTTTTCTTTGTTATAACCCATTTGTAATGAACATATGTGTTTCTGCAACCCCAGGAGCATGTCAGCATTGTCACAAGTATATTCATTGTCAAATATGATGACCTTCTCTGTCAGTTTGTGTGAGTAAAAGTACTTCTCCATATACCCACATTGTAAAACACAGATTATTCATACAGATGCCATATGTTTCTTCTGCACTGAGAAACATAGTATGTGTGTTGTTCCGCAGTATTTTGATCTAAAAATAGCTGAAAGAGGTGGTTGATGTTATGTTCCACTGAGAAATTTTGCTCAGATCTGAATAATTTTCTCCAGTGAACTTCCATTGCCTTTTCTTGCTTTTACTCAAGCTATGTCCTTCCACTCCTTTTAGCTAACCCTGTGTCCTGACGAGAAGCACCATGCATCATGCTTTGGTGTCTCTTGCTCTGGATGAATTCAGCAGAAACATGCCCTTGGGTCCATTAGGAGAAGTAAAACCCACAAATTACCTAGATAGACTCAAAAACATTTCTTATATTCCAGAAAATACTGCCAAGAGCATATCCCAACTCACAGTCCAAAATTCTGTGGTCTACAAGGATAAACAATACAATGCGGAAATAATCAGATGAAGGAGGATAAAATGTGATTTGTTTCACTGTATTACATCTGACAGTATGTATTTGTCCTAACTCACATCTTGTTTACTAGTTAGGCAGGATTAGTTTGGATATGTGATTGCGGATTTCAAAAAAAAAAATCTTCCAATTTCATCCCATTGCTGGAGCATCCACACACTTGGGCACAGACACCTGAGAAATTTTCCGAAAAAATATACAGCCAGACTCACTGTGAGTTTATCTGTTTATATTTCTCTCTCATCTTATTGCTATTTTTCCTTGAACTAGACTTGTAATGAAAGGCATTTCTCTCTCATGGGGCATCTGACAAGAAGACACACAGAGCTTTCTGACACGGTCACTGAATGCCTCCCTTCAGTCTCTGGCTCACACAGACAAGACTGTCAAGAGAGAGAGACTAAATAAAGGTCTAGATTTTACCATCTTTAATTTTATATAGTGGGCCTTTAAAATTCAGGAAGGAAATCACCATGACTATGCTATTTCTTCCCATGAATTTTACTGTGAGTACATCAAACCATAATCAGACATGATAAAACAGAAGGACCCCCAGCCCCTGCTGTTTTTGATGGGTAAGCTGCCTCAATACCAGTTCCAGATTTGGGTGCAGTTTTCTGTCTTCATCCATAGAAGGAAAAAGAAAAGATGAAATAAGATTTTCAAACAGGGAGATTCTGACTGTAATCTCAACCCCTAGCAGGGACACCAGGGGGGCATGTCCTACAGCAGAAGAGACTATTTCCTTTTATTTTTGTGTAATTCAACATTTTTTCATTTGTCCCTCATAGATTTTGCTGCCAAACCTCACTGGTTCTTAGGCAGAACAACTGTCAGAAGGAAATTCCTGAGGAGCAGTGCTTATGGATTGTCCTAGAGCATTTCATGGAAAGGTCTCCTGGTAGTCACAACTTGTTATGGCCAGCACAGTAGCCTATAATCAGTCCCCCTGAATTAGACAGTGCATCTGTCTTACTTGTTTGAACAGTATGTAGATGTCCTTTTCCTGCTGACACAAGCATAGGGTGAGGTTCTTTTTTGAAGGTTCAACTTTAAAGCCACTGCTTTAGGTCTGGATGCATGGTCTGAGTGAAGAGCATTACACATACAGAGGGGCAATGGTCAGAACCATCTGCAGTGAGTATTACCCTCTTGGCAAATACAATGTAATCATCTTTTCCTCTAAATTTGATAGATACATCTCTATAAATTGGTGGTTTTACCTAGTTCTAGCCCTTGTGGGCATGATCCTCTGAGTGCAGGTATGCCCCTCTAAATTAATCTCTGCTTTCCCAATTCCTTGGCTGCTTAGACAGTTTTCCCTAGGCCCTACATGCAGGACGCTCTAGCAGCATCCCAGGAACAGTGGATCAGCAGGAAAGGATGTTCTTAATTTCAAACACTTCACTGTTAGCAAATCACTCTAGAAAGTACACAAATCTTGAGCACAACTCTCCTGCAGTCTAATACTGAGGAAGTTGTAAGCCCAAGAGTCAGCAAGTTTTCTTCCAGCCTGCTTGCATTTGAGCTCTGCTTTAATTGCTCCATATGCTTCTTCTTCCAGACTTTACCATCAACCTCCTCCTTAGCTGTGGTTGAGAGTGTTGTCCAAAGACAAAATCCAGTAAAATACATTTGTTCCCATAGGAAAGAGCTTTTTACATCTGATGTCTTGTTTGCTTCTGCAGTAAAATCTATGTTATAATCTACAAATGAGTTTGCAGTCCGACACACAGTGACATTCTTCAATGAAGGTCACAGCAGCATATAAAGGCATTGACACAAAACACATTTCATAGAACAAAATGGAGTTCACAGTTTGACATAGACATATCTTCAATCTGTCATGCAATTTTCTACCTTAACTTGATGGTTAAAGTAACTGGCCAGGTGTGAGTAGGGAGGCAGCCTATGTCTCTTCAATAGCTACAGTAATTTCCTTGTCTCTCCTGAAACTTGCCCCTGTTCCAAGATGATGGCAACACTGGTCACTTGTACGACCTTCTGGTCGACGCAGTGACAAGCTATTTCTTTCTCAAGTGAGTCCTAATCTCCTATTATGCCACAAGTACACAGGCTACTGTGATAAAAGCTTACAATCTATGACTCCTGGTCAAAACAATCATTTTGGTAGCTGTTCCCTGTGGATTTGGGCTGTGACATGCGAGGTGACTAAACTAATCCCAGGAGCAAAGGGATTCCTATAGTGAAATATGATTTAGAGGGCATTGGCTGGGGTTTGGAATTCAGTACCTGATTGTTAAGACTAGTCAGCTCTGGAGTTATCTGCCTTTTGTTGTAGTCTTGTACTCGACTTCTGAGTTGCACAGTTTTCTTAGTCTGGGAGCATTTCAGGGTAGGTGTCGCCCATCAATTTGTTAGGCATGTCCAGCACTTCTCAGGATTTGCTTCTCATAAATCAAAGTTATCTGATCTGTTGTCTTGACACAAAAGGATAGTCTACAAGGTGCAAAAGTTTAACTTTCAATCTACTTGCAACAGCCTGTTGAGACAGGCTTCTCCTAGGCCATATTCATTCGTCTGGGAACAGTTCAAATGACAGGATTTCACAACTCTTTTGGGTCAACTTTGTAAGAAATCCTTCTGTCAAGCTACCTGCCAAGCAGAAGATCCCCTCTGCAGCTGCATGATCATTTTCATCCATTTAAAAGGGAAAGGAAAAGTATTGCTATTCCAGTTTTGTGGAAGAAGCAGGGAGGACAGCTGGGTAGCTAGCTTGCTCTAGGCTCCACAAAAAGTTTGTGATAGACTAGAAACTTGAACATCTCACATAACTCAGCCATCATTTACACTGTTTTGTCTAATTATGTCGTGTTGTACCTAGTGAAGGCTTCTTCTCCAGCTTTGAAGCTGACTCTCTTCTGTGGTCAAAAGTGAGGGACATACAAGTTTCATATGGTGCAGACCCTAATTCTTAACTCTGTTAAACTCATCTTAGCACCATAGAGCATTCCAGCTCTGAGTTAATTTAAAACAGCTAGATATCTAGCAAGTAAAAAGGACTGTAGCACACAGTGCTGTTGTGTTATGCCTCACTGCTGTCTACCTCCTTCTTCTGAACCCATCTTGGTATGTCCCTTCTCGTTAGCCATGGAACTGCAGGCAAAGCTGTGCAGAAGGGTATTGTACTGTCTTAACTGCCTGTGTGACACACTGTCCCTGCACAGGGGAATTTCTCCAATGACCTTATCCATAAACTTTAGGGTCACTTCATGATAATTACGCAGAATAACATGTATGAGAATTTGGACTCTGAATTCTGAATTTCTTGTTGGCGGTGATAAACCTTGATGCAGACCTGGTCATATCTGTGGAATCAGGCTAAGTTAGTGATTCTGCTTCTTCCAGGAGGTCCAGCAGATCTCTGACCAGAAAAGAGCACTGTCATAAAGCCTAGAGTTGTTTGGGTTCAACTTCTATTCAGGTACAGCAAGTCATGCCTATAAAAATGAACTTGCTTGATCTGTCAAAGATCCTATGGCCTCTGCAGACATATTTCCTTGACTACTCCATTTCTAGAGTGGATATTTGCCCTTGCTAAAGTTGTCAGGCTTTGTTACTGGGCAAATCCCTACAGCCTGCTCCAGGATCCTCTTGCCTCTTCAGAATCTGAATTGTCTTTTCAAGTGGTAATCAGAACTATGTCTGTGTCAATGGATCCAGAAACGTATCAAAATTCATGAGTCTGGATATGTGTTTCACTTATATGTGAGAACAGGCTGAAAGTGGCTTCTTTTCTGCTTTCACACTGGATTTTGTAGAAAGAAAAATCTAGTATGTGGGCCACCAAAGGATATGTGCATCCTTAGCCCTATCCACTCAATGTAGGAATTGCCCAAGTAGCTGGATTTCAAGGAGACCCTTTCATACGACATGTCTGTGATACCTTTAAGAATATAGTTTATAGATCTACCACCCTGCAAACTGTTATATTCTAGTCTATATCTGATCTCTTCCCCTCTCTGACGTAATAGGCCATCTCGCATTACAGTAACTTCCTCCCATTTACCTTCAAGTCAGATAATAAAGGGCCTTTATTCACTTACAATGGATCTAAAATAGTAAAATCTTACTGTCTTCAATATGCTGCTTTGAGTTAATCAGTTCAAGATCAATCCCAATTTATTTCATTATTTTTTCCTTACACATCAATCCCTCTTGACCTTTAGTTATTTTTGTTAGTTCTTTATGGGCATGCTCAGTGCGTAGAAAGATGTCCAATATTTTAAAGACTTGATTGTAAGGGTTCTTTAGATGGATATATCAGTTCTGATGGAAAGAAGTACAAGTCTGCTAAACAATCAGTGCAAAAAAACCCCATGAAGATGATATAGAGCTTTTTAGCATTATTTTTTCCCAGTTGGAGCATGTATGAACACTATTTGTAGTGCAGTCTCAGAAGCACTGTCCATGGTCCATGGCATGATTGTTCGGTGGCCAAAATAGCTTTGATTTTTTATCTTCAGACTTTTTTTTTTTAATGATGGGGGAGTCTGCTGAAGACTAGCTCTTTATGAAAATGATGTATTTTGTACTGTACTTTCATTTTAATGGTTGAACTCAATGATCTTAAGGGTCTTTTTAAAACTAAATGATTTTATGATTCTCTGATTTCTCAGTGAAGTGGCTGAAGTTGGTACAGTTATCCTGTGTATGCCCACTGACCTTTGTGGCACTTAGTTAAGTACATTTTTTTCTCTTCAAAATGTTCACTCCTTGTCCTGTTATCCAGAGACTGTCTTTAAAAATAAACAGCTAGCATCTTCTGATAATAGTTTCACTTAACAAGGAAATATTTGACTGCAAGATGTACATTTAAAATATAATAATTTCTTGCCTGCATGTTGTAAGATGAAAACCAAATCCAAAGCTAGGAGGCTGTTACATGAGGTACTTCCAACTACTACACATGTTTATAAAAAATAGAGGCTGAAATTATCTTATCTAAGCCATTCTTAACAGTTGTCCTGCAGAGTTATTGATCCTTGGCTGCTCATCTAATGAGCACACTACACATTGGACCACAAGTGCATTCAGTTTTATGTGTAAGTGCTGTAAATGCTATTTTCAAAGTTAATATATTATTTTTGGCAGCTTTATAGCAGCTTATTTAAAGTGTTATTAATGTTTAGAAATGTGATTTGGGGTTTAGTTTATGGGTGTTTTACTCAGTTTTAAACACTCTATCTCCTATCCTCCCCTCTGTGGTCAGGCTGCATATATATAATTTTTGAAGTTGCTTGCCTCATTTTGGATTTGTCCCTGATTGTTTCATTAATCTTGGTTGCTCCTTAAGTCACTTCTGCTACCATAGTGGAACATTCTGAGTCCTAAATTGCAAGTCTTTGTGAATTACATTAACAGGATCAATTTCCAGACTACAGGAACTGCAAAAAGCGTGTGGCTAAACCTGAAGTGTAAGGACCAGCCCTCCTCATGAGTTTGGGTTTGTATTCGGTCAGTGCCCCCAGACAGGGTGGGACACACGCTGTACCAAACCCAGAGCACCCCAGGGAGGCATTATAACCCTGTGGCTCCCCTCCAAGCCACAGTCTCTACCCTGTTTCCACCTTGCTCTGGAGGAAGTAATTTTGTTTCTGTCCTGGATTTCAGGAGAAGGACAACCAGGCCTTTGTTCTGTGGGTGGCCAGGAGCAAGCTCCAGGCTTCCCAACCCGCCTCCTCCTCCTCCAGAGAGAAATAAACATGCGTAGGGCAGCGCACACATTAGTTTATAGTAGGGGCAGCTGGCAGAAAAACTCTGCTGGGAGGTCTCACACCCTTCGGCTCTTTTGGATAACTGTCATCCTCACCCCCCTCTCTGCCTTTGATGGAGTGAGACCACAAAGCACAGCCCTGCTTGGCGAGCTGGGCTGGTATCAGTTACAGGGTGGCAATGTTGGGGCAGGTGTCAGAGATAGATCCTTAGGACCTGGTCCAGTGCTCAACCATGATTAGCTCTGTAGGCTCTCTGATACGGTAAGCATAGGCAAGGCCAAGTTCCCCACATCCCAAGAAAAGGGAGGATGTGGCTTTACTTTACACATCAACACCTTGTTGAATCAGCTATGGATTCTTCTGGGTGGACAGCAAGAGGTACTGTCACCCCTCTGAGTGCCTGCAGTGTCATAGTACGGCTCCTGAAAGAAGAGCTTTAGCAGCAAAGGACATCAGGTTCTGTGATTTCAGTGTGTTTAACACAGGGAGCCCTCTGACATATTCCTCAGGGTGAACTGAAGCCTTTTCCCTGCAGCACACTGGGGGCACCTTCTAGCGGAGCAAGTAAGTATGTGCTTAGTTCTTAATGCATGGAAGATCCCAGTGAGCTCCAGGCATGTGCTGAAATATGAATCAGTGTTTGAAGTGCTGAGCATCTTGGGGCTATCAAGCCCCAAATGGATCAATCCCAACACATTATTCAAATTGTGGGCTTCCAACTTGATGTGTTAAAAAAAAAAAAAAGAAAGGAAAAGAAAAAAAAAAGAATCATTATCTCCATTGCAAAGAGAGAAGAATTAAGGTACACAGGGAGGTTGAAGAACTTAGTCAATGTCAAGGCATGTGTCCTCAGGGGAAATCCAGATATATAACCTGTTTCTTTCTGAAACACACTCCTGTTCTCAACCACTTCAGTAGCCCTTCATGTTTCCACCCTGTTCTTGTTACAGCTGGTGATTATCACCAAAATGGAAATCTGAATGTAAAATACATTTAAATGGTTCTGCTGTTTGTAGCTTTCTGCCTTACATGCTTCTGTTGTGTCTATTGTTTCTGCTATTTGTCCCACATTTAGAGGACAAGCCAGTCAGTGGGTTAAGTGATAGAATGTTTTTCATCTTCTTTAAGTACGTCTCTATTAAAATGCAAACTGGTATTTAACCCCTTTTTGGAGAAAAGGAAAAAAAAGCCTCCTCTTGCAGATGCAGTACAGTCATGGTAATTTTCCCCAATTGAAACTCCTGACTTTGTTTCTTAGCATCATATACAGCATAATTTATAAAAGTGTGAGCAACTGCAGAATTGTTCTTCTAATAGATTCTGAAGATTCCAATTTCCATTCTGCCACACAAGACTGAAAATCCACTTGTGCTCAGTTATCTGTATCTTTGCCTCATCCTCAGACTGCATCAAAAATCAGGTTCAGGTGCAGGTTAAGAGCATGCATTTACTTCAGGAATATGGGACTTATTAAATATCTCTACCCAATTAACATCACCATATCAATAAGAATTATCATTATGTCCTGTCAATCAGGTGCTGAATTTTGCTTCAGGGAAACAAAACAATTTAAATTATAGTAAGTGCCCCCCCCTCTTTTTTTTAACATGCTTCTCTTAAAATTGGATAATTATGTGGCTTTTCATTAGATTCCTCTAAGCATAATAGATCACGATATTCACCCTTTGACCTTGGTGATGAATGTATCTGCTGAAAACATGTGACAAGCAGTGTTCTAATGAGAATAAAATACTGAATAACTGTGAGTCTCACATAATGAAAGAACAAAAGCAAGAAGCACAACTACTTTTAAGGCTACAGTGCAAAATGTGTTCATACAGCAATTCTGATGGATTGGAAAAGCAACCCTTTTTTATTTAGGATCGTACCAACAAACTTTGGTACCAGAGGCAAAAACAAAGGCAAGAAAAGACAAAGGAATCTTTGTATTCTGTGTAAACTCTGGAGGAACATTAGAAGTGGCCTCTATCTGTGCTGCCTAGGCAAGATGCTACACAAAGCTCTGCTATTAAGTTTTCCTAAACATCTCAAAATTTTATGTGTGTATTTATGCTATAAAAGAACTATAAATTCAATTGTTTCCAATAATTTAGAGTGGGGCTAAGGAGGTCAAATTCTCCCTCGTGCAAACAAGCACACACAGTAGTCAGTAAAGTTACAACACTAGTGATTACTATTTGGTGTATTTATAAAGAATTGGTTTTTGTGGACTAACAAAGATACTACAGAATCAGAGAATATGCCAAGTTGGAAGGGATCCACAAGGATCACCGAGTCCAACTCCTGGCCCTGCACAGAACCATCCCCAAGAGTCACACCCTGTGTCTGAGAGTATTGTCCAAACGCTTCTTGAACTCTGTCAGGCTTGGTGTTCTGACCACTTCTCTGGCAAGTCTGTTCCAGTGCCCAGCCACCCTCTGAGCGAAGAACCTTTTTCTAATATCTAACCTGAACCTTTTTCTAATATCTAACCTGAACCTCTCCTCAGTGCCAAAACAGTGAGGGGAAAAAAGGAGTGTTGGCTGAGTTAGAAATTGTTATCAGCTACTTATTTTTGTGTGTGTTTTGCATCTTGGAACCCTCCTGCCACCTTTCAAAAACATCTTCGGACCAGAGTTACTTACACCCACTTCTGCTGTGATCATTTAGACCCTGGTGTCACTGGAGCAATGACTGCAGCAGGAATGTTTGATTTAGAAGATAGTTATCTTCTGGTTTTGTTCTATCTCAGTTTTGCATGTGTTGGGTATTTTCATTTTGTTTGTTGTCTGGGAAATATTTATAATCTGAGTTATCATCTCTGCTAATCAAACTTTCAGTCAACTTCTGAAGAAAACCTTTTGCTTCTTATTTCTGGCTGGAGTTCATCTCTGATTCAAGGTCAGATGTTCCTTAGCATATAATAGAAATGGCTTTTTGTCTGAAATTCTGTCCCTGAAAAGACAGTGACTATGTTGCTGTAGACTTTTGGGACAAAGATTTAAGCTATGCCTTGTGCCAGGATCTCCTTTGAGTTATTCCATTATTGCAGTTATTGGCACAACATGATTCTGAACTGAGGACTGCATAAGAGAGAGATTTGGTCTCTAGTCTTTATTAACCTTCCAAAATATTTTGGTCTAAATTATTGCTACTCTTATTTAATAAAATGAATTAAATAATATAAAATATTAATAATGAACAACAGCTATAATTTCCGCAGTAGTTACGCAGTAAATCTCTGTAAGTAACTTCATCGGAGGCCAGACCCTCTGCTTGCACTCATGAGGAATTTGAGGGTTCAACTAAATTAGATGAAAAGTTGAGAGATTTGCATGGTAATTTGAAAACAAAATGAAAAGCCAGCGTAAGTATACAGTCCTATTTCTCCTTCCCTGTGTCTGTAAGCACCGTGGACAATAATGCACTTTAAGGAAATTTACAGGATGAAGAAGGCCCAACGGGCATGCTGTGCTGGTAAGCAGATGCATTTTCCATGCTTCCTACAGGATGACCTGGAGAGGAATCCCACAGAGGGAATGATGTGCCATGGGGCCCCTTTCCAGCAGGAGCCCTTGCCTCGAGGGTTTAAATTCCCCTGCCAGCTGGTCCACATGGCTGTGGAAGTGCTGGAGAGGGCTCTGCTGGGAAGAGTTCTGTCTTCATGCTTCCTCCTTGTTCCAAGACACTCTCAGCCTGCTGCCCCTCCTGTGTGGGCTCTCTGTGCATGTGGGACAAACAGGGGGCTGCAGGGCAAGGCTGACTTCTCTTGTGCTGCAGTGTCTGGCCCTCTGCACTGCACAGCAATCTGAATCACTCAAATATTTGGTGGTTCAAGACCCGGGCACATGTCTTGTCAGCTGTGAAAATATCCAGGGAGGAAAAGAGGGCATGCTTATAGCAAGGTCTAATGAAGAGAGCAATTTTTGATTTTCACGCAGGTGAATCATTAAAGGCAAAATAATCTTATTGATTGTTTGTTACAGTTGTCTGAATTGAGGGCTGTCTCCTCACAGATTGAAATTTACTGTGATTGATGAGATCTCATAAACCCAGATCAAAAGGAGAATAAAAATGAAGGATTGTAAAAGCAAATGACCCCAAATAAAAATGTTAGTGTCAGGAAAAAGTAAATAAAAATGTACTATATGCACTAACCAACGTGGTCTGCTTATCCAGTGACTATTATTTAAATTTACTGCAACAAGTATTTTGATCTTATATTCTAGTGAATCTCTCTTTAAAAAAAAAAAAAAAAAAAAAAAGCAAAAAGAAGGAAGGAAGGAAGGGAGGAAGGAAGGAACAGAGGGAGGGAGGCAGCTCCCAAAACCTTGATATCCTGAAACAAGGAATTCTGTTAAAGTGAACCTGCAGAACACTGTTGTGGCTGACATTATCTATATGAAGATGCTCCTATCTACAGGATCCAAGTAATGTTAAGTTTAGATGTATGTGCTTTTAGCTGGGTTTCCACACACTCTATAGGTTTTGGGTCTTACCCAAACTGTATGGTAACTCCTACAGCTTTTGCACAGAGATGGAATAGATATGAGGTGGGATGTAATGTTATGACTGAGCAATACAACTTTTTTCCTGCAGAAAAGATCAGTCTTGGTCCTGCCAACACTGCTTCCAGCCATGCCGTGCTCTGCCACCCCCACCTCCGAGCTGGCTTTGGTGCCCATCCAACCTTTCATGAAGATAGCTCATCTAAAACCACAAAATGTTAATCAAGCAAGAAAGGTGACTGTTTTCTCCCAGAAAAAAACCAAACCAAACCAAAACAAAAACCACAAACACAAAAAACAACAACAAACAAAACTGTTCAGTCCAGAAGGGAAAGGGAAAGGGAAAGGGAAAGGGAAAGGGAAAGGGAAAGGGAAAGGGAAAGGGAAAGGGAAAGGGAAAGGGAAAAGGAAAGGGAAAGGGAAAGGGAAAGGGAAAGGGAAAGGGAAAGGGAAAGGGAAAGGGAAAGGGAAAGGGAAAGGGAAAGGGAAATGGAAAGGGAAAGGGAAAGGGAAAGGGAAAGGGAAAGGGAAAGGGAAAGGGAAAGGGAAAGGGAAAGGGAAAGGGAAAGGGAAAGGGAAAGGGAAAGGGAAAGGGAAAGGGAAAGGGAAGGGGAACAAAGACAGACTGTAAAGTTTAGCTGTGAGAAACACTTTGACTGGAGTTTATAGCTTCTTAGACATCAATACAAGACACAAACATGTAAGAACTCGGGTTTCACTAGTTCTGGTGTACATGAAAGGCACATACTTTTTATGAAGCAAACCAAAGCTTATAGTATATTCCTATGTGCAAAACCAGGTTGGACTTAATAAAGGGCCAAGAGAAAGAATTCATTACTGCAGTCATTTCTCTTCTTCACAGTTGTGGTATCTATCTATTTATCTATCTATCTATCTATCTATCTATCTATCTATCTATCTATCTATCTGTCTATCTATCTATCTGTCTATCCTATCCTAGTGTAAATGCATTTTCTACAGTTGCTGGCCCAAAATTGTCCTGGCTTACATAAGGGACTAAAGACTTGCATAATCTATGACATGGTGTGACTCTTGAGGATGGTCCTGTGCAGGGCCAGGAGTTGGGCTCGATGATCCTTGTGGGTCCGTTCCAACTCAGCATATTCTGTGATTCTGTTACATTAGGTCCAAGGAAAATAATTTTCTTCCTTCTAATGTTTTAGCTACCAGTAACTCAAAGCAGACGTTGGTCTGGGCCAGGAAAGTGTCTGGCTAGAGAGAGGGGCTCAATAGCAGGGGCCTGGAGAAAAGGACTTGCATTAGGAACCATGATAATTGCATTGCCTCTTGCTCTGCACAAAAAAACAGTGTTCCATTGAAGGAACCTAGAGTCTGTACACAAAATAATGAAGGCATGAACACACCATGCAGAGAGGTCTTCATCCTGTCTTTGGGTGTGTTTCTAATGCTTTCTCAGCTAGGTTGCAACTTAACCTTCCTCTCTGCAAGTGCTATGAGCTGTTGGTTGACCCTGCAAGGAGGGCTGAGATTGCTGCCTGTTGGTCCCTCTCCAAAACACAAAGTAAGTGAAAAGAAGCTTCTTGGAGAAATAGATATACCTTTTTGGAGAAAAGAGGTACACAAAGACTGTAATCAGCCACACACAATTGCATGACTTGTAATAACTTCATGGATACCTGAGGTTTAACAAATATGACATCAGGAATGTGGTTGGAGTCTAGGGGAATTAACCAGGCAGCTGATGAACCTGATGGACTCTATTTCATTTGTGTTAATATTTTGAAACCAACTAACCTAAAGAAAAGTCTACCTTCTCATTATAAGATTGGCATCTTGAAGGATTTGAAATTGACTGATGCCTGTGTCTCTTCAAGCCCAGAATAAATAATGAATAATTATGCCAATAAATCATATAAATAATACAATAGCTGCCATTCTAGCTCATTTTATATCCTTGGTGTCCATCACAGAACCATTTTTTTTCCCATTCACTAAGCCTTTCCTTATTCTCCAGTGTGTTCTTTCTCATTGGTGATAGTTTTTGTTTGGACTGCACTATAAAGCTTAGCTATTTTGGTGAGAGTCGTGGAAAAAATCATCCAAGCAATTCACAAACCTGTGCCAGTAAATCTCCTGGTATAGACATAATTTTACTGGCAACAAAATCATTTTGCTCCAGTAACTTATGTTATTCTGGGAGGTGGGTGGTAGAATTTCATGTCAGTTGCAGCAATAGCAGGAATTCTGCCAGCTTTACTAGTAGGACTGGCTGCCAGAAGTATTTCAAGATGATTTTAACAGCAAACCATTTCCAGGAGGAAAAGTCCTATTCTCCTTCACCTCAGACTCTCCTTTACTTTTTCCTTATTTTTGCTATAAGAATCACCCACTGCTAACAGTAAGCGTAGTTGACCCAGTGCTAACAAGATTTCATGGAATACACAGATAAGGACAAACTGTCTCCCAGACAAGAAACCAGAAGTAGGTAGCTGGGTTGTTAATGTAAAGAAACCCTGATATAGCTCAGGGAAGATTTTTAGTATGTGATTGATAAATAACTCTGAGCTCTAGCTATGTTTGTGTCATTTATCTATCTACTGAGAAAGAAGTCTGTGGGATTTACAATACCTCGATAAAGGAACTTTTCATTGATTCTTGTACAAATTTTGAATTAAGGGTGGTGTTGTTTTGTGCAGAGGGAGAATGAGAGTATCATCTTTTCCTCTTCTCATAAGAATTAATTGGAAACTCCGCAAGTAGATGTTGATGATAGTTTAGAAGGGTTCTTCTTGTTATGGATTAGTCCCAAGGACAATGAAGAACTTATTCTCCAAAGTTTTCCTTGCTGCAGTGGTACATATGCCCCCTTTAAATGACACTATCCGCTACCTCAGGCTAGTCCCCATAATCACCACTTATGTTTCATAGCATTAAAACATGCACAACATTGCCCTCCAGCATCTGCAACACGTGCTTTTGTCAAACCCCCCTGATTTGCACTGGGGCTTAAGCCATTCCTGAGCCCTGCAGTCATGCATGGAGTACAGCCAGGCTGTCTGAGCCTGTCTGTGCCATCAAAGCACACAGCCATCCCACTGCTTTGGGGGTCCTGTGGCTGCTCTGTATCCAGCAGTGCATCTTCCTTAATCCTGCCTCTCAGAATCAGTTTTTCCTAATCATTCTTCTAAGTAAAGTTAGCAGCTATGCCCACTTTGGAAACAGTTTGCTTAGACTAAGAAGCTGTCACAGTGCTGAGAAAGCTGCAGCTTTAACCAGATTTCATCTTTGTGTGTCACTGCTCATGTCAAAGTATAAATGTACTCAGACATAAGAGTTGTCCTGCTTTGCCTGCCTTTGCCTAGTTCCGCTTGGTTAAGCTTGTTATTTAAATTGTTAAAATTGAGACATCGGCAGTAAATTTCAGAGGAGATATAACAATTATTAGATACAAGCAGGGCTCTTGTACTTGTGAACATACCATGCTCTCTATCCACACAGAATTAGCCACAAATAATTTACAGCAGTTTCTTTAAGAATGTGCCCCGTAATACTCGGATGGCATTAAATCACAGTCATTCCCAACTGGATCATATTTCCAACTTTAAGATAGATTTGACGCTCGTCAGAACTGTGTCTCAGCACTCCAGGGGACTACCTTTTAAACCTGCCAACTCTTGAAGAACGGATCTTTGATTCCCAATGCTGCCTCCTGGCTGAGACCTAAAAGGGTTGGTGTCCCTGGTATACCAGGCCAGACAGCACAGTCACCCCTTGGAGAGTGAGGAGGGCTGGGAGGATGTTTGGGTGACCTTGTGCCATTCAATTTGCGCAGCAAAATTACTAACGGTGGGAGAGGGTAGGGCTCACATCTTGCTCTGGGAGCTGCAAGCAAGAGGGGCCACTGCTGAGGCTGGAAAGAAAAAAACAAGTGTTAAGTGGAAGCTGAGAAAGGAATATCAAAAAAGAGGCAACATGCATATACGTACAAGTAAAATGGGAGACCTTTTGATCTCTTTAGGGATTGTAGAGGGAGTGAAATGGATTTTTGTTTTCCATGGGGGCGGACATCTACATGAGCTTCTCATTCCCTCAGAGGAAATTAATATAAACAGCTAAAAAGTTAAAAGGCAATGGGAATGTTGGACAAAAGCTGCCTAATGTTAGAAGTGGAAAGAAAAAGGGCTAGAAGAAGATGCCTGTGCTGCTGTTTGTTCCCCTGGGGAAGCATCCTTTTGGTGATGGCACATCTGCTGAGTACCCACAGGCACAAGATGCAAAGAGGTACCTGCAGATGCTGCAGACAGACACCTGTACCACGTAGATGAGCAGGGACTTCTGAAGCCCTCCCACACTTTAGGTCTTCCAGCACAGAGAGCAGCTCTGCTGTGCATTTCTACGGGAAGCAAAGAGTCATAGAGGGTCTCCCTTCAGCCCTGCATGGGACATCCAAGCAGCCAGAGTCCTTGAGTAGCACAGTAAGGGTCACCAGATTTCCCCCTTTCCACAGAGAGGACTGGAAAGCGGATGGATGCTCTATATCGTCCTCCCTCCTGCGCTGCCAGTTCCCTGCTGCATAGAAGAAGGGGAAGGCTAAGCAGTGATTTGTGCCAGGAGAAGACCAGGGTCACACTATATCTTTGTTGAAACACCTGTTAAAACAGGGATCAATGCACGACTCCTAGAGTTACGGCCTGGCTCCTGCCCTTTACTCACAGTAGTGTGAAGGCTTCAGTCTAAGCTTCTAGAAATAAGGGACAGCAATAATATTGCCATTGAATCCCAAGAGCCCTCTGCTGTAAGATTTAACAGACTCGGGTCTGTAAACACTGGAAGGTGACTGGATGGCCCCGGAGAGGGAGAAATGGAGAGGCTGGTTAGTAAGCCCTGTGTTGTTGGTTCTATAGAGATAGATCAAAATACTCTTCCCTTGGAATTTTTTCCTTATTCAAATCCAGGCAAAATTTTTGGTAGGAAGGGCATGTAGTTCTGAAAAAATAGAGGAGAGGAGAAGGGGGCTTGGACTCATTAGCTGGCTCTGTACTCAGGTAGTGCCTGGCAGTACATAGTCCCATCTCATTTTCACAGAGGCAACCTTGCACAGAGTCATGCATATTAGGTGACTAACCATGTCTTTATGGGGCAGGAGGGTGTTCCTGCTTGAAGTCAAAAACCAGAAGACTCATATTTCTGCTCAAGCATAACTTCTGCAATCCATCCAATACTCCGGCAACAAACCTCTGTGTGTTTTGCCATCGCATCCAGTTTGTGTTGGACACCTTGCCATTATTGTGGACGTACAGATCAGCTGGTCAGCACATGCACAACAGGTTGACCCATCAGACATGCCACTCATCCTAGTGCCTGTGCTTGTACATCTCTCTCTCGTCCAGTACACCCAGCTGATCTGAGCCACACTGAAAGAGCCATGGCAGAACTGCATTTCTGAGCATGTCTTGGTATATCAGGAAATGTGATCACATGAGAATTGCATGTTACAGGTTAGGGATGTTGGCAGTAAGGGCAAGGCATATTGACAGAAATGCTGGTGTCCTTGCCAGCAGTGGAAGCAAGGAGGGCAATGGGGGAGGAGATCAAATCAGAGGCACATTAGGAACTTGGATCTAGAAGGCAAAAACTAGAAGAAAACCAAGAGTAAAGAATTTAAAAGACTGTTTTCATCTGCTCCCACACTGAATAAAGGGACCATTCTTCTCATCCACGGGAACACATATTTTATTTTAGTATATAGGAAATTTTCTGTCTCGTTCTGCAAAGGTTGGAAAGATAATTATCAGTGAACAAATAAGGGACTATGCAGAGAATAACTACCTTCTGGGGATCTGATGTTTGGAGGAACTGGACGCAGAGATGTGGGTGCTGAGAGAAGCCTCCCCAGCATGAGGCACTGACCATACCAGAAGTCAAAACCATGGCAGAAGGTGCCATGCTGAGAGGTGAGAGCCTGGCACGTGGACTGTTCATCTATCCTGTTTGCTCTGGGGTGTCTGAGAATGGGACTACGCAAGTGGCTCTGCTGTCTTTGGGTTTGATTCACTCTTAGCTTCTGTGAACGAGATTTTAATCTTCTGGGTAAAGCATAAAGCACTGGAGCCGAACCCAGCAACTGTCTCCAAGTCTTACTGCATTACAGAGTGCTGTCCCTCACTGGGGTGATTTTCCAGGTGGGAGAACCCCAAGATCTCCTTTCTGAATGGCTTTTGCACCTTGCATAAAAGCAAAAATGTCAAGCCATTTTTAAAAAAAAGTCACTCATACAAAAAAACACTCATACAAAAATGACCCATACAAGCCTAAAGTGTCATTCTCAAGGGACTGCTGCTAAAAGAGCCTGCAAATGCCATTGGGCTTAGTTTTCATCTTTTCTCTCTCGGTTTGACTATGACATGTGCTGGTATTTGCCTTGCGAGATAACAACAGACACAGGACGTTTCAGGAAATACAAGGAGACAGCTAACCATAATATCTGCGACATTATCAAAGCCAGCATAATGCTGGTCTGAGCCTAACAGGAAAGCAGCAGTGGTATGAACTGGACACATAACTTTAGAAATGTCATGTCTCATTATCAGCAACGCGACTAGTCAATCCTTGGTTAAAAGTGACTGTAGGTCTATAGAGGGAGTGCAGTGCTGCACTCTCCCCAGGAGTGATTCAAATTTCCAATACGTGGCATCTTCACTTTAAAATATCATGCTAACTAGGTATGGTTGTTGACAACAGTCCAAAAATCCTGATGGCTGGATGGTACCTGAATGGAAGAGGAAAGCTTCGCTTTCATTTCTCCTGGCCTGCCTTCCTCAGCATTGTTCTCATGTGAGCCCCACCACGCTCCTGCTTCAGCTTGAGCACCAATAAGCACATTTTACAATTGTTTGCTGGGTTCAAAACACTTGAAACATTTCAAAGCACCTGACATCCTTTCAAGTTAGCTGCTAAAAAACCGCACACAAACAGAATGGGTTTCAGAGAAGCTCTGTCAATCAGCGCTCAATCTGTATGTTCTCTGAGACATTCCTTATCCTGGCTGATTTATTTCATATTAAAAGGGCTGTCAATCTGTATCACAAGAACAGGTTGAAAAAAAATGAGTGATGTCTGTGACTTTTTTTGTTTATTTAAAATTATATTCCCCCCCTCCTTCTTTCCCCCTTCTCATTCTCTCTTACCCACCCCCACCCTTATTTTTCTCTGCAGGTATGGCATGAGCGTTGTGTACCACATGCATTTAAATTAGAAATATATTTTGCAAAACGGTGGCAGACCGTTTTTTTTTTCTTTTATCCATCAAATATATCCCTTTTACCATCTGATGGCTTGGCAACAGGATCATCTCTCTTTCAGTTAAAATAAATGGGCCAGTAAAGTGGTGGAATATTCACTGTGCTGAAAAGACTTTACACTAGTTAATGTACACTGCGTGTTGTGGGTTTCATTAGAGGAGAATACTAATGATACACTGCATGTCTCCCCATGGTGCCACTTTATTGTACCAGCTGTATTATTGTTTTATATTAATATATTGATTATTGTCTTTTTCTCTCCTGTGTGTGTTTTGTCTCCTAACTTTTTTCTCCTGGCATTGCTTACCTATTGCATTTGGCAATTGTTTTCAATATCACATTTTTGGAATGAATGTTGATATTTATATGATTTCTTTTTGTTTTCCCCCATGTCTCCAAAGTAATTAATTTCCCTTGTTTGCTGCACAGGTGTTGGTATATTTTTCAGTGAAACTTGATAAAGAATGACACCTTCACATACAGGTACAGAGGGAAAAAGGATTTTTTTAAACTGGCATTTAAGATTATAAGGCGGGGGGTGGAGGGGTGGTATTTAAACTCTCAGAAAACCAATTCTTGGGGTTGGACACAGGCTGAGGAAGATCTTTTCCAGTTTGTTAGACTGCTGAAGTCATAGATCTTATTTGCTATAGCTGTGAGATAACCCTTGCATCTGGACTGGGTGACTGTTTGTTCCTATAAGAAAAGGAGAGGTGAAAGTTGAATTACCAGGAAGAATCTGTAATTTAACAATACTTGGAGTACCATCATTTTGATCCGTGTCAATATAGCAGCTAAACTGGTCCAGGTCTGGAGCTTGTAGGCACTATAGCAATATAGGTGATAAAGAAGAGTAGCACCCTGGTAAACCCACAGTTACACAGCTTTTCCTGTGGCTGAGAAAAAGTGAGTTCTCACAGCATTTTTAAAAGTGTCATAGTACACTGCTATCATGACTTTCTCACAGAGAGCTTGCTGATGATAGTATGTTTGTGAGTCACCTGAACACACCACTGGCAGTGTCAGGGAGGAGAAACTGGAGGTCTAACAACTGACCCATTACTGTAGGAAGTTAGTCAATAGCCCACAGACCCCACAACCTCCCTGCTTAAAATACTGGCTTGATTGGCTGATTGGTGGAAGACCCAAGGAGTCCTGTGAGCTTGGACTGGCATAGGAAAATATAAAGCCTTAAAGGCTCCAGGAGAAAATGTAATTTGGAAGAAGATGTGGCAGTGTGGCCAGCTGATTCATGTGGTGAACATCTAATGCATGGCCCTGCCCTCCTCAGGTGTGCATGAGGTGGAGCCAGCTGTGGCTGGCAGCTGGTCTGTAAGCCTGACAGCTGCCAAGTACCCTTGATATTCCTGCCGGGCTTGCGGTGTGGGAAAGTTTTGGTACCTCCTCCTGCCAAAACAGTGTGGATCAACCCTCTGCTCGCCACTGCTGAGCCCTGGGCAAGTGAAGGGTTTGCAGAGTGACAGACATGGCCAGAGCATTGTTTGTCCTGCTGCCTTGGAAGGGAAGTGATCAGCATTAATTCATTATTGGCATAGAAAAGGATAGCAAAAAGCTTCATTTGAAGAGAAGGTGCCAAACTGCTGTGTGAATCAGGTGACAGTGCTGGGTTTCATGGCCACAGTAGAACTGCCTCCTGTTGCTGAGCTGGTGTCTCAAGCACTTAGCATCTTTCCACCAGCACAGTGACCCCATGCTGGAAAATGAACATGCATTTGCAAGCCCCACTGCTACGGTACAAACAATGTGTAGACAAAATGTAAGAAAGGTAATCAGAGAACTTTGTAAATTCAACAGCAATTAAGAAAGGAAGATGGAGGCTTTTCCCAGCATGAAATAACAATCAATGACTAATAACTTTTTTGTTGAACAATGAAATGGAAGGAGACACAAAGACTACCATGTTGACTGTAAAACACTGGAATAATCCTTAGTGAGCCCCTGTGAACAAGTGTTTCCATCCACTTCATGCTTTTGCTACTCTGGCAGTTAAGACAGAAGGACAGGTCATTTTGGCAAGGCTTATTCTGTCACTAAAACTATTCTGGAGGGGTAATTCCTCCAGCCTCTTCAGCTCAAATTTTTGACTCATATTACCCACCAGCTCTCTCCATGCAGTAAGTTAGCATGACTTGCTGACTCCAATTGTGAAAAAAACAATTTACAGTCCTTATGGGTATGATTGACCTTGATGGATCGTCCTTAAAATGTCAGCATCAGCATTACAAAGACTTTGTGAGGGTGATTATAATGGTTAAGTTCACTGGTGGACAAACAGTTCATAATGGCAAAGGATTTATTTTGCTGAGACAGTGAAATCATCAACTCTCTGTGGCAAAGAAACTACCAGCAGAGAGAGTTTTGTGTTGATTTTTTTTGTGTTGTTTTTGTCTTTTACTGATACAGTTACACAAGGTAGGGCTAAGATGTCAAGGTGCTGTAGCAGCCTGTATTTTTCTTTTCCAAATTAGAGGTTAAGTGACCCAGTAGAAATTCAGTGGGAGTTCGGAAATGCTGACTCTTAGAGAGGCAAGATGCTGTCAATCACCTGATGAGTGCTTTTCCTTCTTGTGAGTCAGTAGCTCCTAAACTTAGAGCCTGGCACTAGCAACAGGCTGGAATTTCTGCCTCTCACAAGAACTGCAGTCCCTGTGCCCTGTCCATCTGTGAGTCTGTTTGCCACATCTCATTCTGACCATCAGTTTCCTCACAATCCTAAGAGAGCTGTACTACAAAATCTTGTGATTGTCTCTTTTTCCCTTGCTTCAGGTTCTTCTGTTTTAAATGTA
>NW_021940535.1:22257526-22347526 GCF_001715985.3 Manacus vitellinus | reverse complement strand
CACTATTTTCCTGTGCAAACCTGGAAAAATTGAACCTGGAATCCTGCCTTTGCTGCCTTTTTATCAGAAGGAAGCAGACGGGGTAGAGGGAGTTCAGAAAGAGCAACATAAAATGATTAAAGGGCTGGAGGGAAACAGTTGGGCATGTAAGCAAGGCATGAAAACTGAATGCATATAGTTTATGTAAGCAATATTAAAGGAGAGGGCATGATGACATAAAGTATAAATATCAGCAGGGAGGGGAATTATTTTAGTTGGTAGAAGAGATTACAACTAAAATAGAAGAAGTAAAAGTGAGAAAAGAAAGATGTACATGTCCTTAAGAGGAAAATTTTCCAGATAGTGAGAGCTGCAGGACTATGGAACAGTTCTCTAAATTAATTGGTGGAAGCTTCATCTCTGGAGACATTTAAATCTGGACTGTACAGAGTATTAGAAAATATAAAAATACACTGTAGGGAACAATCCTGAACTGTCAGGGGATGGACTAGATGACTTAATGCATCTTTTCCATTTCTAATTTCGATGATTCTATGGCTCATTAATTGCATATCGTACAAATGTAGTAAAATTTTATGGGAATTAAAAAAAAAAAAGAAAGAACTTACATTGTGGGGAGGCTGCTAGACTGAGTGTAGACATATTCCTTAAAACATATGAGACAAGTACATCTCTGGTTTGTTGCCATTGTTCACATTTTCTTTAGCATACTCATGCTGGATGTAGCTGAGTGCAGGATAGGTGACACTTTCCTGTGAGCACAGCTTGCCAACTGATGTTTCGCTCTCTTTCCTTAAGAACTTAAAAATGTATGGTTGCTTACACGGGGATGTACTGGGGCAGAGTTAAGTGGTAATCTCCCTTTGCAGAGTTGATATTATATAGGGCTCAGGTTTTTTCTGTTGAAATACACAGCAGAGCTTTGACTGATTTCAATTGTCCTGGATCTCAATGCTGTATTGGTAGCAATACCTGAATCTAGACCCTGCTAGAAAATCCAGAAGCAGTTTGTCAGTAAGAGGACAAAAACCATTTTGAGGAAGTCTGGGATTACTTTTTATAGGTCTTTAAATAGATGCTGGTCCTTAATCCTATGTATTACCTGTTCAAATGAAGTCATTATCCAGCTCAAGCCAACCTTTTTCTCCTCCCAGTCATGTCTCACACCTTAAATGGGAGCCTTGTGTAACAGTCTGCTCCCTCTTCAGTCTTTCCCACAGAATGAGCTACATCCCATGTTTTTCATGCAGGTCATCCTGATGGCCTCCTACCTCAGAAGAGGCACACCTGAGCAGCAGAGCACTGCAATCTCCCACCCAGTGTTGATTGGCATGATGATCTTGGAGCAGAGAAGAAACTGCGACATGGCACCTCAGCTGGGGATGTGCTGCCTCTTGGCATAAAGTAGACCTTGACATTGGCTTGAAAGAAGGAAAAATAATGCTTTTCTCTACCCATTGTGGGACTTCGGGAACACAAAACTGTGTCCAAGTTCTCGCCTCAGCTGAAGCCTTTGGTGCTCAAAGTCTTCATCGGTGAACTCATGCTAGGCAGCTCATGTGCCAGGCTTTTTTCACCTACTTGTCTAGAATAGTATAATAATGTTTAAAGAGCAGCACAGTTGGCTGCAGCTGGCCAGTAACTCAGCTTTATGGTATCTAAGCAGAAAATTGAGTGAGGCAGGGAATGAGGGTGTACTAGCACATACACATAACATATTTCATTTTACTAGCTGCTCACTAAACACAAACCACATCTTTCTCTTCATGTCTAAACATGCTGCTACGGAAAGTTAAGTCCTGTCCTCTTAATTTCTAACCTCAGTCTGTTAACTGACTCTGTCCTGAGCTGTCTCCCTGACCATATAAACTGCAAAACATTGAGTAAATCAATTTATTTTTCCATTTGAACTACTTGTTACAGATCTTCATTGTTTTTAAGAATTTCACAAAGTTCTTTGGTAGGTTAACAATGAGGCCTCCTTTTCTCCAAAGAGGTCAATCAGTTTTTCCTGAGCCCTCATGAAAGACTGTGTCTGTCAGTAGCACACCATGAGACTGTCCTTTCCCTGTGAACGCTCATGGTATTTTTGACACCAATCAATTCACATGATTAGTAATAAATTCTCATATAGGATGTCCTCAGAGAAATCAAAAAAGAAATATGTAAAGGTATTCAGAAAAATACTTCTTAATACATAACTGAGAAATAAAGGGGAAATGCATCTAGCACATCCCTGTGATTTTCGTACAGCAGGTAGTGATTCCCTTTCCTTAACACATGCTCTGGGAAGGTGGAAGTTGTGTCAATTTTAATGAATATAATGACTGGCCTGTAGTCTGAGATACACCCTAAACCAGTGAGTTTGGTATGGATACATAAGTGCAGAGATGAAAAAAGAGATAAAAGCCTAGTCATCCTCCAGCTTGGGGCTTGATTAAATCACAGTGATTTGGTTTCATTTAAAAAGAAATGAGGGGCAGGAACAAAACAAGGTAGCCATTGCAGACAAAGGCAGCACAACAGAGTCTTACTGGAGCTATAAGGCACCTTTGATTGCAGGGGAACTGAAGGAGAGGGGAGATGATGAACCAATGGAAAGGAGAGCTCTCGCTACCCTCCTGGTTCAGGGTGGGGAGATGCCAGGGCTGCTTACGGCTCAAGCATGGACCTCAGCACTGGAGACCTGCTTAGACTGTATCTGGGACACTAAAAAAGCTCGGCAGAACTTGTGTCTCCTGAGTAATACATATGTGTTGCTGTTTTACCTTGATAACTGCATGGTTTATTCATGAACCATGTCAAAACAGCACCACGATAATATTGGTGAAAAAGATCTTTCTACATCACAGCCCTTTGGAAGGATTTCTACTGTTCTGCCTGTATTTTCCTTCAGGACAAAGTTCATGCAAATGTCTTACCCTTGCAAAGAAGAATTCTTTATTTCACCCTTGTTGTTCTGCTCTGCTCTCTGCAATAGAGTAACAAAGCATGATTGCTATAAACTTAATCTGGGTGGTCCTTTCCAGAGCTCCCCTAACCTTCCTCACCCTCATTGGCTTCTCTAGATCCCAACTGCAAGACCATGAAGAGATAAGACTTCCTCTGTATCTGTTATGCCAAAAGAAAAATAAAGACTGTGACCTATACTCACAGACTGTGAGACCAACGCCAGCGTCTGAGAAAGAAGAGTCTTAAAAGAGTATTAACATTGATGCAGATGTAGAACTGTCATATTTAATTTACAATGGACAGACAATTCCAGGCAATCACTCCCACAGCTATCATAACTCAGACATATTGCATATATGTGTGTGTGTGCACTGCATTTATATGTGTGTGTGTATTGCATATAGATATGCAGAAAACTCATTATCATGTACAGTAATAGTAAATATTTCACGAACCTCATTCTCTCAGTCTTAGTCCTTTATGAATCCACTGAGAGAAATTGCACCTGAACACAAAATAACAAGGGCAGCAGGGTTTGGCTCCATGTCAATCTCTTTGCTTCATCTCACTGTGCTACTCCTTGGTGGTGACAGTAAGAGCAAGAGGCAAGTCCTCTTCACCTGGTGGGAAAAGATCTCTGTGCCACAAGGACCAGGTAAAGCAGTGCTTGAATGAGCGGCATCTTTTCCATCTCGTTTTAGAGAGAGGGGGACACTAGGTGGTGGAAAGTTGAAGCAGTGGTAGGAAGGTTGGAGCAATGGCTCTGCTTCCTCTCCACAGCCTGTAGCTGTTCTCCTGGGAAAGTGAGGGCCTAGTACAAGCTGCTTACTAATTTGCATGCCTGCAACGCTCCTGGGACAAGGTCTAGCTGGAACGCGGCCATCTATTTTTACTGGATAATACCATATTAGCTCCTTGAAGCTCATTAACAAATTGTTTAAAAAATAGGTGAGAAAACCTGATGACACTTTGTTTCCTTCTGCCTATCTGCAATGACACTCACTTCATGTGAAATGTCTCTTTGCCTGCAAAGTCCAGGCCAGTGCCAATTCTTCAAGTCTTAGCTGATTCAGCTCTCTTTGCTCGCCTACAATCTTACTCCAGCAGGAGTCTCCTAAGAATTAATAGACTTGCCTGTGAATAAGGGGAGAGGAATCAGTTTTTTGCTGAATGCTGGCATGTTTCACATTCATCGGGTCCACAGACAGCATTGCTCATGCTGAGTTTATCTAGCCCAGAAAGAGTCTTCTGCTCTTCTGACTCCTTTCTTGTCAGATGGAAACCAATCAATTCTCAGAGGGTGTTGAACTGAAACCAAGAAGCCGATTTAAAATGTATCTTGCTGGAAATTGGCAAGCCTATCTACCTGCTCCACATCAGTGCCTTTCTGCTCAAATACTGTCTTTACTTGGCAGCAACACAAGATGGAATAAAAACAAGCAGTTCTTCCCAAATTCCTGCCTGCTTAAATTTACATACAAGATTAAATGATTTTTTTGTCTTGTTATTATACCCCCTGGGTTCCTGCAGTACAGGTTGCTTTATGCATAAATCATTTGTAGCTGACACATTGCCTATAATTTTCTCCAGAAACCAGTTTCTTAGCACAGTGAATTCACTATAATTTATAACAGAAAACACCTTGGAGTTGTGGATCTAATATTCCTCACTTGTGGTTCTAGGCTGTCAGGAGCTGCTGTACTGCTGCCTGCTACCAAACAGCCTCTGTGCTTTCCCCCACTTTCCACACTGCCTGCATACTGGATATGGACAAAATTCGGCAGGCAGATAGAAAGACTCCAACAACTTGTTTGCAAGGTGTTGTGGAAGCAGCCAGACTGAAAGATGCTTACTTTTGCTTTTATTGTGTCATTTTATTTGAACATGGGCCTGAAGAGACTCAGTCATCCCACAAGCAGTTAACCTATTTGTTGCAGTTAGTGAGTAATTAAGAAAAAAAGGGAAGTTTCCTGTGTGACATGAAAGAAGTTTTTCTGAGGAGATTAATAACTTTCTCAGTCACATATGGTCAAGCCCTGTTTGCTTCCAGGCATATTTCAGAATGCTCTGGGGCTTTTTTAGGTGGTAGCTTGTCAAAAAAGCCACACGTTACCCTGATTTATCTGAGAGCTGTTCATGCCAAGCCTTGAGCTGCTCAGCCATGCTTTGCTTGTATCATTTGTCCAGTGAAATGATAAGCTGAAAGTTCTTGCCTTGTAATACCGAGTAAAACGAGTGTGTGTGCTGCATTTGTCCCCCTCTGCAGCACATGAAACTGAGGTGGGGTGTGTGTGCAGCTGTTGCACTACTTTGAAAATTGTCTAAACAAAGAGAGTTACTCCTCTTGATGGAGGGAAGGAGTAATCATGCTCCTTTATATACTTTGCAAATGCAAGAAGGACTTACTGTGGACTAGGGTGTGAATTTGCAGCTCATCCACTGCTCTAAGATACACATCCTTCTGTGTACCCCTTGGTGGTGAAAATCTGGTCTGCTCTACAGAGCACAGCTGAGCCACAGTGGGTTCAAGGCTGTGCACTAGGGCCAGTCCCATGGAGCAACTATTGCAGGGTAAAGCCCTTCTTCGGCTACCCTTCTATTGATGTATTTGTCTGTCTTAGCCAAGGATGGATGATGAAGGCAACCATGAAAAACACCTTGTGCTCCCTCTGCGCAGCCCTCGTGGGTACCGGCTCAGTCTCTTGTTTTCCCTCAGAGACCCACAGACCAGCACTGGGTGAGAGACAATCCCATGAGGGACAGACATGGGAAAGGATGTCCCATGAGGCTGTCCCAGCACAGCGGGGACTTGTTTGGTTTAACAAGGGAGTGACTGAGAAGAGATAGGATCACTGTCTATAAATACATCATAAGTAAACAACAGGGAGAGAGAAGGGCTTTTTTTTTTTTTTTAAGTTTTAGGGCCATATTGGCACAAGAACAAATGGTTATACACTGCTCACAAATAAATGTCGTCTGCAAATTAGAAGAAAGTCCTAATCAGCAGAGCAGGGAGGTCCTGGAACAACTTTCCGATTGGAGCAGCACTGGGCAAAACCAAACTGCTGTCTAGATGGTGGCGGATAGTTACATGAAAAGTTTTATATGTTATTCTTGTGCTAGGAAGACACTGCCTGGAAAGTGCGGGGGTCTCTTCTTATCCTGCTTGCTCTGCAATATCTCTCAGTGCCTCCTTAAGCTCCCCCAGAAGGGACTCTCCTAAATCATTTCATCTCTGAGAGACCAAAAATATCAGCCTCTTCAATCAGGGGCAAGGCACTGATCAGGGAAGGCTCATCCTCCTCCTCATGCTCCCTGAGCTGATCTACCCAAATAAAACAGGAGACAGGAAGCTCAGAGAAGCTAGCAAGGTCTAGATTTTAAGAAATTGTTTTTCAGAGAAACTTTTGAGATTCTGTCTGTCCCCACTCATTATCCTCAATGTCAACAGCCCAAGTTTTCATCACTTATTTATTTCTAATCCAAACTATTTACTTTTGGAAACACAGGCCCAGGTTTGAAATACCTACAGGCTCTTGTAACATATATAAGCCATTTGTGAGTTTTTCTTTCATTAGCAGAAATAATATTAGGGAAATAGACTTATTTTTAAAGATGACTGGTGTGTTTTGATCAGTTTTTCAGCAAATGCACTCAGTGGATGTATCAAAATGCCGCAGTGTAGGTAAATGTATAAATGGAGAACAACAGAAACCAGTCGTTTCTCACAATGGCTTGCTTTCCTCTTGAGAAATTGTAGGCAAAATCTCTTCTTGCCTGGCTACACTCATCAGTATTTGGTAAAATCTTCTAAATCTTGGCAAGACTCTGGCATTGCCTGCCCCACTCCCAAAATCCAGAAGCAGAAGGGAGCCCATGGCCCCCAGTGCCATCAACAGTGACAAATCACTGGAGACCTTGTTGTCTCAGCCTCCTGTGCAGCTCTGGTATTTGACTTGGCAGCTTTTCATGTTCCTAGTGTGATTCAAGTGTTTACCATCATGTCCACTGCATGCAAACCCTTCAAAATGTCAAACAGCACAGATTAAAATAAAATAAAATACAGTGATCACAGGATATGTGACTCCCAAGGCAGCCGTGACAAAAGTGCATCCTCAATCACATACACTTTTGCCACTTCAAAGGAAATGCCATGTAATGAAAGGCTAACTCTTCATCAGGCCTCTTCAGATCAGGCATTTTTCTCAGGTCCATTCCTGGAACATGTTAAAAGAAAACTTTCTCCCCTCACCCATTTGGAAAATGTTTTACATTCCAGTGTTAAAACTCATATCACTGCATACTCTCCAGTCCTCTCTAGGGCCCTGCAATAAATGTCACAAGGAAAAGGGTAAGGAGGGAGATGGTTTGACTAGGGCTGTTTCAGCTTAATTTTTAGTTGTTTACTGTAGCTTATATAAATTAAACTCTGAGCATCCTTGTCCTCCTCTGTTCCTTTCAACAGATTTCATTCCAAAACCTTTTCAGGTATGCGGCCGTAAATCTGGAGAAATTCCCCTGGGTTGACCAAACCACCGCAGACTTGCACTTCTAAATAAGACCAGTGTACTGCCAATGTGGTTACAAGGTTGGCATGAGCCTAGACTTTATTTTTTCCTTCCAACGTTGCAAAACTGTGGTCTCAACACAGTTTATACTGGACAATTTCCATCCTCCAAGAATCTGACAAGTAAAGCACATTTGTGAAGAATGTGATTCTGTGATTTCCAGAAAATAAGGGCTGCAGCTTTAGGCTGTCAGTCTGCTCCTTGGCACTGCCACAGACTGACTCCCACATTACTTATTTGGAAAACACTAACCTAATGGGAGAAGTTTCAGATGTGCCTGCATTACTTTAGAGACATTATTCAAGTGCATGTAAATTGCCATCTTACCAATCATTTCTAGAACTTCATTTCAGGTTCCTGTTGCTGAAAATCATGCAGTTTGGAAGGGTATATTTATGTTTATCACTGGAGAGACCCAGGATACCTCTAAAACTTGGTACTATCCAGGATACCTCTAAAACCGGGTACTTTTCTGAATTACCGATGCATGGAGCTCTCTTTCTAGGCCCATGCTGTCAAAATTCTGACAAAGAGACAAAGACACAGTGGTGTTGATGGTGCCTTAGTGAGAGTGACAATGCATCTTTTAGTGGCACACACAGCTGTCTCATGGGCTTTTGAACTCCCCTGTCATTCAGGTAAGTCCAAGAAAATGTTGCTGGTGTTGGCTTTGCAGATCACTCCTTCAGCTCTCTGTGATTTTTGAAGTGTTGCTCATTGCCTTGTTTCTCTGAGCCCCCAAATCAAGTAGAGTCAAGTAGAGGCAAAGACTTCCCAGCCGCAAATATGCTTGTTTCCTGCCCTGATCCTTCCTCTCTTCTTCATCCCTATGTAGGATAGGAGCAGGTAGAGGTTGTTGCAGGTACAGATGCAGACCTTTAATTCATCAAAAACTATCTGTTGTTGTTAGCAGCGTCTTCCTTCTGTACTCTTCTTTACTGAAGGATTCAAAGAAGCATTTAGGACTGTGGAATATCATCTCTATAGAGGTCCAGAGACATAGTCCTAGAGCAGAGCATCCAGAAAAAAAACCACTCTTCACAGCTGATATCCTGAAAAAAATCTGTGTTCTTCCTATCTTTGTATAAATTTGGCACGTCTTGCTGACAAGTCCTCAACTTGTGTGTGAGCTGGGAGAGAGTGTGTGTTCACCATTACTCCTGGCAGAGAGTCAAGAGGGAGCACTGTCTTGCAGCACATCCTGTTGTGTACTCAAGGACTCTTACACTGGATGAAAAGTGTGAAAGCAGAGTGAAATGAGCACCAGATCAAGCCATGCACACAGGCTTTTTGCTGAATGACCAAGACTAGAGAATGTTTGCCTCATGGTACTTTTAAGATGGGGCTTTTTTCCCTACACCATAACTACCCTTTACATTCTTGTCCGTAAATTTGGTCCACACCTGTGCTGGTCCACTGTGATGTGTCTACTCCAGAAAGCCAACATACAGCAGCAAAACAGTCAGAGGTCAGGGAAAGCTTCATTCTCAGTGCTACAAAAGGTTTTTGAACTAGCAGTTGTGTGCTTGGGCACTAGCAGAGACTAGTTGAGAGAATCTGATGGTATCTATTGGAATTTCTAGTACAATAAATAGGGGAAATATTAATCATTTCCTTTTTAAACACCAACAATATGTTCTGTACTTTGCTGTACAGAATCCAAAGTACAGACAGTGCTTGTACTGAAGAACTTGCATGTCCAAACAAGGGCCTGACAGATTGCAGTGAATAACCCAGAGGTACAAAAGCTTTTATACTGGTATACATTAAATGATTATGTGTGAATTGTCAGGATTTATAGCTAACTGATTGTAAAAGGAACTTGCTAACATGCTACTATGACAAATATTATTGCTTTATTTGCAGTCAGTCACCAGAGGTACAGAACTATTCGTCTTTTTCATACATTGCTGTAAATTTTTCAAAAACTTAAAAACCTACCACAGCCTCCCCAGAAAGGTCAAGGTAAGCATTTGATGAGGTCATTGGTATTGCCCTGCTGCCCGCATTACCTTCATTACATTCTCATACCTTTCTGCCTTTTATTTAGTCTAGTTTATTTTTTATTTACTCTTGTGGATTATGTGGAGGATTCCTGCTCATTGTAGACTGAATTCTAGAAAAAAGGAAAGGGAGAGATAATCTACTGGGTTGTGGATACAGCAACCAGTCCGAGGCATTGATATGCAGCTGGACCTTTTTCCCATTCAATTTTCTTTCTGCACAGCTGAATGCCAGTTATTCAGTTGAACATGCCTTTCCATGCTACCCAGTTTATGTGTCCTTGGGATGAAAATGATAGCTTATGAATAAGGTAATGTGTCAAACTAGTTTGGCAAAACCAGGTAATCGGGCACTTTGTAAAGGCATTAAAACTTTTTCTCTGTGGTTAGATCAGGGATCTAATACACATCTGTTCCCTTGACCAAAGCCAGCAGCCCACATCAATCACTAAGCTCTCAACCAGTTTCCTGCATGCAATCCCAGTCAGAAGGCAGAATGACCACACATGGCAGTCTGCCTCAGTGTAATCCCCAGGAATTAATATTTCCTGTGAAGAATTTTTTTTTTTCTGCTTTGGGGAGTCCTATTGTATTAGTTCTTTCCCAAGAAACCTGTCAAGACCAGAGTACAAAGTCCAGGGACAGGAAGGAAATTTAATGACCGAAAAATACATGTTGAAAAACGGCATGTTTTATTCAGATAACAATGGGTTAGAGGGCATGTCATGAAATAGCAGAGTTAGTATCTTATCCTATGCTATCAAATAACCTATCTCACATGCTGACATCCAGACCTGGTTTGGATTGAAAAATTCCCTCTGAAATCCATACTAGCTTGTTGCTTTACACATTGCATTAGTTAAAAATCATGAAGTAATGGTTTCTCAAAAGGGATATGACTCATTCACAATGAACAGTTGGCAAGTTCACTGATGGATCAAGAATCAGGAGAAAATGCAGATGTATGCTGCTGTTGAGAGAGATTTTCTTTAATAGGGTTGGAGACTACACAGGATAATGATAAAATTGATGCTGGCATTGCCTAAAGGTTGGAAAACATAAGGAGTAATGGTGAGTAGAACAGAGGGGGAAAAAAACCAACAAGACATATTTTTTATTAATTTTACATTCTATGTGGGGGTTTGGTTTCTCCTTTTTGGTGTAAGACCAACTATTTTGAGAAGAACACTCGGGGTGTTTAGAATACTTTGAAACAGAGAAAACATCTTCTTGAAAGACCTAATTGTCAACCAAGATACAATGAAAAAGTAACTTAAGTAACTCCTTTTTAGGTTTAGACACAGTGGATTAGATTTTTAAATGTATTTTGGCTTGTGAAGAGTTTGAATGCAAAGAGAATTTTCAAAGATACCTAGACAGATCAAGATCTATTTCTAACTCTTTTGAAAGAAGTCAGCATCTCAACTACTTGCTAACATGCTGGTAATCTACTTTGCTTGTAGAATTGTTCACAAAGGCATAAAAGCATTTAAATGGCTTTTTGAACAACTGCTGGTAAGGCAGGGTCAAGAGAGATCAAGTGAACTGTGTCAAGCCCCAAGAATTCAACCATGCACAGCTGAAGGCCCAGCTGGGAGGAAGCCATGGACTAGATGTGGATGCAGGACTTGAGAACAAGATGTATTTGCAATTACAGCAGGATCTCAAGGCCTCTTTGTGAAGTCAGGACAACCAGGGCAAGACCAGGTGATTGAAAATAGCCATGGAAAAGATACAACTCCCACCTCTTGTCATTCTTGCTGCAATGAAAATACATATTACATACTCCCTGCCTTCATCTGTAAGTGAGGGGGCATGCAGGAATACTGGGGTTCTCTGTGCGTTTCACTGCTTGTGTGAAATCAGTCAGCAGCTCCCAGTGGGTGAATTCTGGACTGGGGTATTAGCTGTTTCCATGGAAAAGCCAAAAAACCTCATTTGCCACAGCACATTTATATTGTGTATGCTCTGTGAATGTGTGCTCATTATGAGGTTTGTCTGGAAATCTCTGCAATTAATTCTGTAGGTAGATAAATGCTTTCTCTTTCACTTAAAAGATGGTCATATCTATTTCTCAGGTCTCTTAAAATCGAGACTCTGCTTGCAAAACTGAAAATTAGGAGCATCTAGGTTAAATCTTTCTGCTGGCTTCAGCAGAGCAGCTTCTTTAGACGAACTGAACAACATTTACTTCAAAAAACAGTCCTATTCCAACTTCAGTATTGGCTTCCCCGTTGAGTTAATCAATCTCCCAGGACTGGAGATTAAGCAAATTTGGAAAGCGAGCAGAGTTTGGTTCTCAGATAGTTGCATACATTTGCCATTTGTGGTTAGGAGTAGAACCCAGAGAATGTTTATTCCATGGTAGGAAAAACAGTTTTTACTTTTCTTAAACACAGCTAGCTAGTTTATGACTCCTGGCAGGAGTACAGTAACTTTGAGCAACTAGTTTGTTTGTTCCAGCTAATTTATAGAGGGTGGTATTCATTTTCCTTTTCCCTTAAAGAGGTTCTGTCCTACAGTTTAGGCCCACAATGAGACACTGCTTAGACCTGACAGAAATCAGGCCTACAGTGTTTTCCAGAACCCAAATAGCTGGGCAAGGGTGTGCTAAACCCATCACGTCTCCAACAAGATATTAAATACCACAGCTACGGTTATGTCCTGTAATTCTTCAGGACTCCCAGTGTGAGAGGCCTTTTTTCAGACAAGAGAGGGGAAGGATGGGGGGGCAGTTAATTAGCAGTCATTCCATTCAGTGGACTGACATCATTTATCCAAGCTCAGTGTAAAGGAAGACAACAGAGTGTCTTGAGCAAGCAAGGAAAAGAAGGGTGAAACACCACCATATTAAAACAGACATTTAAGTCTGAAACAAAAACTGTCAAGAGCAGCTACAGTGATTTGCTCCCGGTTTTGATTTACACCGTGAATCCACCACGTGCTTTTTTAAGAATTTCCTTTCCATTTGACTCATCTGAAGCATGGAGGCATGATGAGCAGGTGGTATAAGCTCCCACTGGCTGCCAGAGCTTCCCAGCTCAGCTCAATAGAAGTGAAAGTGGAGGCAGTTGGGGCCTAGAAGGCTTTGCAGAGCTTTCCTTTCCATCCCTTCTGTTTCTGCCCCAGCGGTTATTTTGAACAGTGCTCCTTTTCTGCTTGCTCCAGGTAACCTAGGGTTAGGAAGCCAGTTAGGAAACCCTTTATAGGAACAATCTGAAGGTTTAGGTGTGGGTTAGCATCTCAGAGATGGCTAGGAGGCTTTACTGCACCTAGTAACCGAGTGCATTAAAAATCCTCACGTGGACACTAGCAAGGTCTGTTTGTTTTCTAGTCTGTATGGCAGGATGAGCAGAATGGTCTGAAAACAGATGGCCTTATTCATCAAGTAAGCAACCCAGGGAGAACCTTAGTGGTGGCTCAAACCCGGACTACTAGAGTACTAAAATCAAGTAATATCAGGTGATGTTTTAGATGGGGTCAGTCAGAGACCTCAAAAGCCAAATAGAAGAACTACCTGTAGGAAGGGCCCTTGCATAAATTCTTATCCTTGTTTTGCACTCTTCCCTGATTTACACTTTGAAACCAGACTGTCGCATACTGACTTGCCTACTATAATCACACAGAAGTGTGGGTTTCAATATCAGTACATATATTTTTAAAGCTTAGATTGGAAATTTATTTCTGCACTTCACTTAGGAGACAGAAAAGCCATAAAGAGGAATAAAAATCTTTATAGAGTTTGATGAAGCTTCACAGAAAGCCACAAAGGAAGAAGCATTGCACAAAGGTAAGTATGAGCAGAGGAAAGGGGAAGTCTCTTAGAAAAGCTTTTTCTCTGAGGAGTTTTCTTTGGCTCCTTTATAAGAGCTGGGATTAGTTAACTCCTTGTCAAGCTTCTGGACCCATTTATTTTCCTGAGCATTTAGGGAGAGGCTGCTTTGAAGGCTAAGGAGATAATTGTGGGATGAAAGGGACTGCTAGTTTGAAGGAGCCTGTTTGATGAGTGTATCTTTTTACTGAGAATTTATTTTGTCCTCTGAAGTGTATATGTTTTAAATGCTGTACAAAGTACCCACAGCAATGGAGAGGCATTTAAAACAATTACATTTGAATTAATTAATATAATGAATGACTGATAGGAAGATCAAATCATTATTGTTATCTTTTAGTGATAAATGGAGGGTGGACGGGAAGTAAAGAAGAAGGGCTGATGTAGCTGGCTCCAGCCTAACACATGTTTATTTAAGTGACTCTATACAAACATAACCCTGTACGTCAGTTAAATCAGCAACATGTCAGTTGGCACTTCTGGTTACAGACTATTTCAGAGTCATTCATCATTCAACGCTATAAAAGCCATTTACCCTCAGCCCACCAACCAATCAAACCAACTAGAAAACAGAGCAGGAAAGAAGCACTAACAATTGTCCTTAGTTTCCTTTTAACTTCTGCTGCAACAATTCAATACATCCTGTGTGGTGGGATAGCGGAGAGATTTTGCTGAACTAAATAAAGCTTCCTTCACCAGGTCATTAAGAGTGGAAAGGAAATGGAAAGAGAGAGAAAGGAGCAAAAAATGAGAGAGCAGAAAGTTAACCCTTGTTCTACGAGTTTTTCTCTCACAGACATGGTTTATAAATTGCCTTTATCTATATCTTTCACACCCATGAACATGATTACTAATTACTTCGTACCAGCTGTAAAGGCAGTGCAAGGTCTCAATACACTGGACAAGCTCTGATGTAAGTTATCATGTCCAGGAGCTGCTCAGCTGTCCTTAAATTCAACATAAACCTTCCAAGGTTGGGCTGCTGAGGGTGGGGGTAGTCGCCAGTGCTATTAGAGCTTGATGGGAGATTACCACATCTTCACACGTGCCACCCTGCAAACCATCCCTTTGTGCTCTATATTCCACTGTCACTTTCGTCGGGTAAATAACTTGAATCTCAAATCCCTGAGAATGCCATGTGCAGGAAGTGCAGCATGCCACAGAAAACAAGGTTTTAGAAAATGGCAATTGAAGGTGAGAAAATAGTGACGGGAAGGTCTTTTCAGTCTTGAGTGGTCCCTCCTCTAATCTGATAACTAAGTCCTGCTACTTTCTTCCCTTCTTCCCATTTGTGCTGATATATGGCTTAATCCTCCAAACCTTTAGTCTCATGAGTGATCCCATTAAGATAAATGAGACCTCTCTCACGTGACTGAGAGTGGGCAGGTATCTGAATAAAATGATCAGAAAAATCAATCAGTTCTCCCTTGTCTCTCTAGTAAAAGTACCTCCATTATAAGTGTACTAGCATGCAAAAACTGAGAGTATTATTGTGTAATAATTTGTAAAATGGCCATATCCAGTTGCTTTTTTACTGTTTAACTATGGTATTTTTCTGTCTGTGCTCTGCCTGATTCAAATCCTCCCCTCATGTTTATTATTAGTTAACTATTTCTTAATGAACCCCTTCATTTATGAATAAAACTCAACAGCAATTACAGCCCCAGTGGAGACCAATACAGTACCCATCTGCTCCATCACTTGCTCTCAGCATTGGCATTCTGCATCAGTCCCAGCCCCTCTCATCGAAACAAGATAGGATCAATTTTCCAGTGGCAGCTTGGAAATAATAGTACAAAATGTATATTAATACAGAAATATATTGTGAAACTGTCCTTAAACAAACAAATGAGCCACTTTAAAATATTACCGCTATAAATGACCATGACAGTAGCACAGCACATATAATAAAAAATAACTACTGAAGAGAAGCTGCTGAATTACTATAGTAATAAACCAGATGTGATTATTATCATTTAACACAGTCATTGAATACCATGAATCCCTGAAGCCATTAAAATATTTATGATTAAACATTTGCTATTCCTTATAACAGAACATATAGTCCAGTACTAAAAAAAATGTTAAGGTATTATTTTGGCTAATACATGCTAGTGCCATGATAAAGGTCAGCCACCACTGTCAGCTTCCTGAAAAGAGCACCTAACAGCTGTCCTCCTTCTACTGTGTTTTTTTTAATAACCACTGTAAGGTTAGCTACCTCTCTAGCACATTATTAAGTTAAATAGAGACATATACATGTACACTCACACTTTCCTACACGCATATATATGAAGGAACAAACACAAATATCTGATTTTCTTTGTGGAGAAATGGATGCTTTCTGTCTTCAAGGAATTCTAAGAAAATATTTAACGCATTTAGGAGAAATATACTTGAGACAAAGCAATAAGCATATGCAAACATGAAGTCTAATTACCTCCAGGAATTTCAGTGTGCAGACACCATATTACGCACTGAACACATTTTATCCCGTGGTCACTGAATTCTTTTTTTTCACTGTTGGAAATTCTTCCCTGCCTGTCTCTCCATAGTCTGCAGAAGACTGGTTACCTACTGTTAAAGCAGCCTCAGCTGCTGTGACCTGCAGATTGGAGGTGTCTGTTACTGGTGTGAAGCGTGTGGAAAAGGGTGGTGGTACACTGTGCAGGTGCCTGGCCCTCTCAGGCTGTGCAACATGGAGCATAAGGGCAGGACTAATTCTTTAGTGGACAGAGGAAGGACACTGCAGCTCTCCTAGCTCTTGGTGGAAAATATTCCCTGGCCAAATGTGCATAGCTGCTCTCTGCATGTGCATTTTGCTGCCAGGTGACTAGGATTCTTCTGCAGCCCTGGCTCTCTCTGTTCTTTAGACACAGGGTTCCATAGGCTTTATCGACTGTGCTGTCACTGTGCAGTTGCTCCTTACTATACACGAACAGCCATCAAGTCACATATATATTTTAATGCTTTATTATGCGTCTCCCATAATAAACAAGATGTGCCCTCTCATAAATGCCTCCTAGACACTAGCAGGTAAGAGACATCCTTCTCTCATACTCCTATAGTCTTTTTTCCTACTATTGTTGAAAACCAGTTACTCTATCTGGACACCCATGAACAGAAGGAAGTAAAACTAAACCTCTAATTGACAGGAGCAGTGCTATGGGAAGTTCTGATTTGCCTTACAGGATTTTACTGTCCTGGCATGGAAGGTAGTTTGCAAGCCCTATGGTGGCCAGAGCAGCCAATGGGAGCTACCAAGTGTGCATGGGGAAGGATGGGGAGCTTAAACCTGTGCTGATTCCAGAGAAAAGTGAACTACGTCCTGAGGTACCTGCAATGAACAAAGGTGAGTCTTCTTTGATGAGTGAGTCTGCTTTGGGAAATCTCTGCCCATCTTTCCCTGCTGCCTCAAGGAGAAGTCAAGGTGAGTGTAATTGAGGTGCCCAACCATTAGAAGGTTGATATTAAGATGAAGCTCATCTTCAAGTAACGCATAACAAACAAGTCTAAAGCCCTGCTTGCTTGTCACCTAACTGTGAAAGCGCATATCCTCCATCCTTTCCCTGCAGGTTGTGTTTTCCATCCTGAGCAGCTCAGCACTTGTATCAGGACTGTCTGAGCAACAGAAACTGAGCTCTGCTTTGACTAAAACCCTTGGTTTGATCTAAGTCCACTGGGAATTTGCAGAGGAAATGAACACACTGACAATTCTGGCATCCACTGGAAATTTCGGAAGAAAGAGGGGTAAGTGCTGCTGCTTTTTTTGTAAATGAGAACATAGGAAGAGTACATCATGCCCTGCTTTTATATAAAAGTCGGGTAGCAAAACACTTACACAGACAGTGGGAAATACATATTTAGCTCTTTCATGTTCCTGAGAAGATTCAAACTCTCACCTTCTACAGCCATGAAGTAACCGGTTAAGCACAGGCTGGTCCTAGTGGTGTGTTAGTCACATCCAAAGGGGGACTAATGTGTAAGTTTATCTAATTTCTCAATCTGACTAGGTCAGGGCAGAGTAGAGAGTGTGACTCTGTGTGACAGTGAAATAGAGAGGCAATATCGATGCATTTAGGCAAGACAGAAACTCTGAGGTTTCCAGCATTGCACTCCTGGAGTCAAGCATCTCGTTTTCACTGAAGATCCGCTTCAGAAGCTTCCGTGCTCTCTCCCTGGGAACTCATATGGGGGGGACTGCAGGGATCTGGCTGCCTGCAGTACATACACCCAAGAGTTGGATGCTGGATGACACTTTACCCTTTGAAGTTGACTGACAGGAATTTTTGGGTGTACAGTGCTCTTAATCCAGTCACTAAGTGGGGGATAGTGGAAGCAGGCTGTGACTGTCAGTCATGAGTGCAATTTTTAAGTTTCTCCCATGGATCTGACAGGCTCTTCCCCTTGCTCATGGCCAGTAGCCCTTCTTGAGAACTACCTCGCTCCAATTTCAAAAGGTGGTTTGCCATGTCTGTTGGACACAGACACTACACAGCCTGCATGTTTTTTTTTTGTTTTTCCACGGCACAGCAAGATTCAATGAAGTGATACTGGGGGATTCAACCAGTCCTGGTGCCAGGAAACCTCAGTTATTAAACAAAAATTTATTTTATTCCCCTAGACTATCAGAAAGGACTCCAAAGGCAAAATGTGTTCTATGAAGATTATTATCTGAAAATCCTCTATCTAGACTTGGGTGTTTTCTATTTGTTTTGTCTGTTGATATGCTACTTCATCTCCCAAGTAAATCCCATATACCTTCCTCTTCTGTCTTCCCTGTCAGTACCCCAGCTGCTACTTGGTGTGAGTGGGAGCAGGTACACTGCAACAAATTAGACACCACTGCATCCCAAAATAATTGCTTTTAACCAAGGGCTATTCTGATTACTCATCTTCCATTCTCAGCCATCTGAAATAAAGATTGCTTTAGTTTACCTGTAAGGTATTTATTACAGTTTCAGCCTTTGTGTTCAGTACTAACCAAGGGTGGAGTTGGAATTTTTTGGATGGTATTGTTACACCTACAGATGTTTTCTCAGAGCTTAAAAATGTCACAGTGTTGGGCCTCACTGGTGCTTACGAGTTTCCCACTGTCTGGATTTACCAAAATTGAGTTTATGAGAGATTTTAGCCGCATTCAAGATGGAAAATAAGTGTATTGGAGCAGTTGATCCAGCACCCACCTGCTCAGAGCCAGAGATATGAATCCAAACTCTTCAGTCTCCTTCTCCTGAAATTCGAGAAAGACTGCAGTTACTTCATGCTCACTTTGATGAAATAAGAAACTGAAGAATCTGTTGGCATGAGTGGATGTTTCACAAATTAAGAGCAGCTTTTCATATGATGCAGGATTTCTGTAAGCTTTCCATTATTCTGATTTATTAGTCCTCAAGACTGTGTGGAAAGTGAACAGAAAGCATACTTGAAAAAGAAATTAAATTACAAGAGCTTTCACTATTCCCACTATTGGACTGCTGCATTTGCGACTCATAAGGCATGATTCTGCTGTGCTGTTGTAATAGACTCCAGGTCTTGGATGGATGCATTTCGGAAAAGATTAACCCTGTCTTTTGATTTTGATAAAATCCTGGATTTTTTTTTTTCTTTTTTCTGGCTTCTACCTGTCCTCAAAGGCATAGATTCAGGCAAAACTATATCCAAGAAAGAAAAACATGGGAGAAATGAAGAGGAGTGTCTGACTGATTTGGCAAGAAGGCATTTAGCTGGGACATGTCCTTGCTGAGTTCATCCAGATGAGAACTGACATGGATCGGTACTAAACACTGAAAGGTGAGCATCAGTGTAAACACTGTTCCCTGTACTCTGTGGAATGTCTGCCTACAGCTCATTTTGTGTCAGACACTGTAGCTGCTTCAGCTACATTTTGTCAGTTTAATAGAGATTCCTATAATGTTAGAGCTCAGGAAAAAACCTAAATGGCTTTGACCATGCATTTGGAACCAAAAACCTAATTTCTTCCTGGTATGGCTGTTACAGGAGGAAGGTGACTCAGGACACAGGCTTGTATGATACAGCAAGGAGAACCAATCAGGGAAATGTTATTAGTATTCTATGCTCTCTGAAAACAAAATTCCTTTTTAAATCCAAGTCACTGTGACATTAGTGCCTTGCCTTCCCTTACCTTCCCTTCCTTTCCCTTCCCTGATATTTGATGGCAGGGCATTGAATTTTTTACCTTTCTAAACTGTTATGTTTTTGTGGTATAGTATGTTTTATAATATGGTCATGAAAATAAGATTAAATATTTTATGGAGAATTTTTTTCTCTTACAAATAAAATGAAAACCAAGCTAAAATTTAGAGATGATCTGAAATGGGACTGCTGTTCTCTATGTAGAAGAGTGACAATGGGGATCACAGGCAATAAATTTTAAAACAAAAATGCTATGGGTATATTGGGGTAGATTTATCATCATAAATCACTGGCATAAATAGAGGTATGTAGATTATCATCACTTGAATATCTCATGTAACTGACATTTTTCTCCATTTCTTTATATTTTTACTAGAGTTTTAACAGCACAAAAAATCAGAGAAGCAATAATACAAAAGAATCGGTATAGCCAGTCACTTACTACCCAGTGCTTTATTTTCTCCATAATTTTTTCAGAGTGTTTTGGGGAGTAATTTCAAACAGTCAAGTCAGAGTCCACGGAGAATTGATTTTTGTGACCTCACATATTGTAACAGAAAATTATAACAGGAAATAAACCATTAAGTGATAAACAAGGAAACATGGATACAATTACTTTCAGAACATAATTTTATCCACTCTAGTTTTGAAAATGAAGAGATAGTACTGACTGGAACACCTCAATTCTGAATGCAAACTGTACAATCTATTATATTAAACAAAGTCAAAAGCAATGTGAAAGATCTTGAATCTATTCAAGGCATGCACCTCATTACAGACTTAGCAAATTAAAACACAAATAGGATTAGAAAAGAATAATGTAACAATCTCCCACTATGGTCCCTGGAGCATTAAGTCATAAATTGGGTTTGCATTAAATTGTGCCTGCAGTATTGAATTCAGGGAAAGAGCTATGGGCTGAAGATAAAGCTTACTAGGCTAGCCAACTTTGGTACGGCTGTGTGTTTTCATAAGCACACAAAGAATGTGATGGAATCTAAAAAGGCATATTCAAAAACATGTATTTCATATCTTAATTAGGAAATACAGATATGGTGTGGCAACCCCTGGCTATATTATACCAAAGCCAAAAGCTGCAGGCATTTGAAATTGTTGCTTCACCTGAAGATGCTGTTTAAATAGGAAAGTTAAGCACTTTTTGTCAGAACACCTACTGGGTTAAGCTACTCAAGTTTTCAGGTTTAAAAAGCCTCTAGCATGTTACAAGCTTCTATTAAGTGGAGAAAACAAGCTTACCCAAAAGAACTGAGAGGAGCTGAGTTTTCATATTACAAATGTATTCTGTTGTTATGGGAACTGAAATGGTGAGCGATGTGAAAGGATCCTGAGCTAACAAAGACCAGCTTGATGATGTTATGGCAGTAGCTATACAAACTGCAAACACATTTGCAAGAAATAAATAGGGATTCTTTTCTTAAGGAGATAGAGATTCGTGAAAAGTATTGTCTCTAAAGAGAGACAAGTTCAACCTTTGTGTGACCCTAGACAAACTACTGAGTAATACTAGAAAATAATTTTGCTAATTTTCCCTTAATAAAGGCTTTATCCTTCAAAGGCGTATTATTACTGTCCTCATTCTCCTAATTGTCATTTCAGGGATCACTAATAGCAGCTGCTCTGGTTAAGGTGCTTGTCATTTCATGTTGAAAAGGAGCCTTGGTATGAAATTATACATGCTTTTTGCATCTTCTTTTTAGGGATTCTCATGGCTCCATTTGTCTCTAGCAGACTTTCACAATTTGGCAGACAGAAAGCCCTTCAAACTAGGGACCTGTCTTTTCTTTGTCAATGCAACTTCTCTCAACTTTCATTGCTATTGTCTTTTAGTGTCTGCCAATTCCCTCCCCCAGTTTGCTCTGCACAGCACTCTACAAGCAGCTTGCTAAAATAATAACACAACCCATTAGTATTTTAAGTCTAGTCTCACAGCGAATGACAAAGGAGCACACGCTATCCTGGGAACACTTGGATTTTGATCAAGTGGCTGCGAGAGAAGTGAACTTTGTGCAGCAACTGGGAGATGCTGACACACCAGGAACTGGTGCAAACTTGTGGGACTGCAAAACCTGTATCTAATCACTGGGATCCAGGGACATCCATACATCCACATCTGAATCTGTATCAGGGCACCAGCTGAATGGTATGTTGGGCTAAGAGCAGGCCATTCTTGGTCTCTTCCCTGCAAGGGTTTCCAGCGTTCGGGGGTGCTGCAGACTACCCTGGGGGAGTGCCAGCTCCACAGCTTGGACATGCCAGCAGCACCTCCCATAAGATAAGAATTGCAGGGAGGCAGGGAGCAAAAAGGACTAGCCTGGCTTCCTAGGCACAGGATGCAAGGACACTCAAGGTCAGACCATGTGTGTAAGGTCTGGTCCTGTCCAACACAGGGGTGCTCTGGCTCTCAGCAGCAATGACACTCAGTTCTGGGGAAGAGGGTGCTGAAAGATAGAGTATCTCAGGTCTATAGCAGTATATCTAAACTGAGTCTGCTGGGATTTCTTCCCAGATCCCAGATCCCAGGGCACACACAAAGCTTGCCAGTGGGCATGTACCTGAAACTTGTGTGCATAGTGCTGCCCAATGCGTGCTCCAGCTAGGCTGCAGTCAGCATCAGGATTTTGGGGATCACATCGCACAATTTACTGGCCCCTCATTTTAGATCCAGTGAAGTTTCACCATGAGTTGGGGCCAGGAGGGGTCTTCTCTTCCCCTTCAGTTTGCCAGTGGAGAATTTGTTGGCTAAACAAAGCTTTCTCCTCCTCCTGGCTGACAGCTCCCTTCTGGAGTAACCTTTTAACATTTTTCGCGATTTTCTTAAAGAGCAAACATTAGACACATTAAGAACAGCAACAACAAAATCATTAAGCACTATAACATTCTCTGAGGAGCCAGACGTATCCTTTAATCAGGTTATGGAAAATTCATTCCTCTTCTAGACATTTATCTTCTTTGTTTATGCACATACCAAGTGACCCACTTCTGAGCATCAAAAATAACAGCAAAGAAACAACCAAAGATTCTTCATTATTAATGGATTTATGTACTATTTATTTTGCTTTATTGGGAACCAAATAATCAAGTGCATTCATTCCAATTAAACACAGCACACACTAATTGTCTATCATTTCTATCAGTGAAGCCAGTTCTCTTACTTCAAAGTCACTACTTTACCTCAGTGGGAAAAGAATTGGTATTATACTTCCTTCTATAATGATTGATTGTTTGCATTAAGATGGAGAAGGATAGACTGAAATTAGGGGTATACTGTGCCTTCCTCCCTGTGTTAGCTTACACCTCACCCATACAGACTCAGAGGCTATAAACCCAACATTATCATTTCAGGAACTAATACTGTACACTACATCAGGTCAAATTCATCCCCAAATTTGCATGATTTATAACAAGTATAATGTATCTATTATCATGTAATGAGTGGTGCACAGATCTCTAATGAAAATTCTATGTCTAAAAATAATAAACATGATGCATAGATTTATAATAAAAATGACTTATTAAAAGAAATAAGGCCTTGATCTCAATGTTGACCTAAAATCACTGAATTGGACAGGTAGACTTGATTGAAATTAGTGACCAAAGAACTTCCTGTTACACAAGTCATGTGCTGATTGATTCATATTTTGGCATTTTAATCAAAACTCCCAAAAAATCACGATGAGATGAAACAGTCTCATCATTTTACTGAGGTTTTTTATCCAATAATTTTTGTCGTTCTTGACAAAACTATTAAAAATAAAGCTTACTTGATGAGAGAAGCACAAGAAGATAAAAATGGCAGTACAAATCAAAAAAAGTACTGTTGAAAATTAGTTATACCAGGTAAAGCTGTTAATTAGCAAAGGCAAGGATACTTCTCATTTTAAAGAGACTATATTTTGTTTTAACTGGCAATTAGCTGCTCAAAATTGACATGGATTAGGAAGCCATATGGAAATAACAGAGCAGTGAATGTAAGTATTTAAATGTATGTAAAAACCCCCAACAATTTAACCTGCTTCTTCAGCCCAAAAAAATAGATTTCTTTTAGATTCCGTGTTAATTTTTATTTTCTCTGTTAAAACATAGTTTATAAAGAGATTTAACTCCAAAGTTGCTTTATCAGCACAAAGGAGGCTAGATGTGAAATATTGTTCAAAAGCTGCTAAGGTGGTACCTTACAATACTTAGAGAAGCTGGAAGAAAAGGTTAGAGGAGACTGTCAGGGGGAGAAAGGTAACAGAACCAGGCTCTCAAAAATAGAGAAACATAAATAATAAACACTAGGAAACATAAAAAATATCATCTTTATCACTGTGCATGATGTAACTGCTGAATACCTGCAAGTAGGTTTTAATGCCATGTCAGTGACATTATCACTGCTTTTGATTCTCTTTTATGTTTTCTTACACATCCCCACAATCATGTCCATTTCTAAAAACTTTCCACAGAAGATGGCAAGGTATTTTCCCATGGGGACTGGATTGGCTGGAACCAAATCAGCCTCTTCCCTGAAGTAGAAATTCGTTATTTCAGGATCTAAAGATGTTTTGAGTGGGCACATTTTCTATTTTCATTCCCTGAGTTATTATGGGATATGAATGTCAATAATAGATAAGCACATCACAAACAGACTCAGCAAGTTCTGTCTTTTCTGCCCCTGGAGAGTCACCGCTCAAGCAATATCTCAGCGCTGGGGTGACAGTTCTCCCCGGAGGGGGACAAGAGACAAATCCCTTCCACTCCACAAGCCCCCTGGCCTGCACCATCTGATGAATTTATAGTCTCCAATACAGTTAGGTGTGTATAATTCAATGTATTGCTGAAGACCTGTTACTGTACTTTATAGCTGACATTACAGGGGATATTTTTTTCCCCAAAATAAAACAATATTTGTTTCCTGAAAGGGAAATGTGCTGTCTGTAGCTATCAGCAGCCAACAGTTGCTGCTGCTGGCTGGAGCTAAAGGAGAAAAGAAGAGGTGAATTTTATTTTACTGATATTGGGAAGAATAATTTATCATTCACAGTATGTTTTCAGGATCAGAGGGCCAATTTGAAAGTCACTATAAGATGACTGCTTTATTGTATGATATTTAACAGTTGCACTAAAAATAAGAATCTGGAGTCTTACACTGTACACAGCTCTGTGTCTAGGGATACAAGGAGCTGGTGTGTGGTGGGAGGTGCCTATTATTTTGAGGGTCTATAGCTATTTGCCATCAAGATCTGATTCTGTAATTCCCAAGCACTTTACAGAAATTCATCAGTTCACTCACACACTATGTCTGTGAGGTAGAAAAGTGAATAAATTTGGGGGGGATTTGGGCTTTCCTTTGCTTTTGGCTCCATTTTAGAGATTGGGAAAGCACTGATGAGTGTTTACATGGCTTGCTTCTTGGAAGTTAGAGCTACTTTGAGGAATTAAAGGTGAAATCACATTCAGAAGAGCATTTGGTGTCAATCCAGAACTGCACGTTCATAGAAGAGCAACAAACCAACACCAGTGTTTTCTACCCCAAGAGGACTCCACTGGACTTTTCTGGGGCCAGAGGAGGATTTACTCTTCCCTGAGGGATTACAGATAAGCTTCTCCTGATCTACAAATCCCTTGCTTAGAATATCTATTTTTAACTTGTTCACAGGATACTGGGTTTGAGATTTTTTGGGATAAAATTTTCTTTTGACAGCATATATTTTAAGCATATAGTGGACCAGTGGACCTGCATGTCAGGTCAGATATTAGCTCTTTCAGAGAAAACCACATACACTACTGACCCATCATAGGGAGTCTTCCTATTTATTTCTTTATTTCTTTGCCGTTGCTTTTAAGCTAAAGTAGAGGATACCTGGGGTGTAGGAACACTTCTGTGGAGAAAGAGCAATTCTTTTCTACCTCCAGGAGTCAGGATATAAGAAATTCTTCTCTTCCATGGTTTACATTTTTGCTAGGAAATAAATTCTATAGAATAGTTCAAGGAAAACCTGTCAATAAGCAGGTAGAAACATCCAAAGACTGCCCTGGTAGAAAGCTGTGATAATATTACAGCTTTAAGAACAACATTTAAAAGGCTGGTGAATGATCAGTGAATGGGTACGATGGCTTGGAAGGACACAGAGACCTCATGCAGGCTTTGCATGAAGCAAAAAATGTGTACTATTTGCACTTTGCAGCAATATAGTGCACTTATTTGGCCTTTCTACCATGGTGAACCTATACCAGAGGTATATGTGCCTCCAGGTCACAGACCTGCAGTCCTTTGTCAGGTGTGAGGCAAGTGATGAACAGCTCTTGAGAGGACTCAGACATGGGTTTTGAGTCAGAGTCAGAATATTTGGAGCACGAGGTGCCCAAATCACATGAGGAACAGGGTCTACCACCTCCAGAGCAATGCATGACATAGTGGGGCCATGAATGACATTTACTGGGTCACTGTACAAAGCTTATCTCCAAGTATCCCAAGTAGATCCACATGTCTATATGTGAAGAAGGCAACTTGATTTAGGAAACAGCCTGCTTGTCAGAGAAAGCCTCAGAGCTTGGGCAGTCCATCAGCCTCCCCGTGAGCTCCTGTATCTCTTGCTGCTCAGAGTTCACTTCTCCCAGGCGTTAGATGTAATGAAGATGGGATGGTCTACAACTTTATGACAGTCCCATTTATTTCTACTATTTTCACATAAACCCAAGCAATGAGCAGCAATTGCTTCCTCTGCAGCTTGATAAATGTCAGTATTAATTAAAATTGTTTGGAGTAGGGTCGGGTTTTTCTCCTCTCTCTGCACCAGGCTGGCAGGGAGGAGAAGCCTGACAGGCAGACACAGCTGCTGAGCTGTTGACTGGAAATGTCGTCACTGGAATGAGGCAAAGGAGAAGTAGCTGGTCTCCGGCAAAATGGATTGGAAATAGTGAAAGAATTTTGTCACCTGCACCATGCTGCCACTCGGCACAATGTGGGGGAGTATGTCTGGGTATGGGTCTTGAACTTAATCCTTTGCTCTCCTGGCTGGGAAGTCTGCAAAGGCAGCTGTTCAGCCCATATGGAGGGGATAGTGCTCCCTCACCACTGCTATCTAATGATGCTTTCCTGACTGACACTCACAGAGAGCCCTTGATTCAAGAGAGAAGGTCAACACAGAACAACACTTTTTAGGATGAAGGGGGAAAAAGCAGGGGAAAAAAGCAGGGGATGCCCCCCTCACTAAACTGCCCTGTGCCATCGTGTATTTATATGCAGTCCTGACACAGACCCCATCAAGATGTTCATAAACAAAACATCTCCTGTCAGCCTTGGGGACACTTAAGCAGCAACCATAATTGTGCTTCAGTGGTTGTGGATGTGCCTGTTTCCAACTGTGGCATGTCCGAATGCAGCCAGGGCACCACCCTGGTGGTTGCAGTGCCTGCATCCTCATTTCTGTTACCACTGTGAGCTCAGAGAAGACTATCACAATCTGCTACAGCTAATTTTCATACAGGATTATGAAATAATTTTTCTTTTTTCTTGCCAAACTCTACTAACAACAGAGGAAAAGAATTTCAAATAAACCCACAAGAACTAAGTGTACGCATTCTCCTGATTTGGACAGAAATGTACACTGCACCAACACTCGGGCATATCTCAACAATCTCCCCAGAGTGTTTTCCTTTGAGGAGGAGAAAACAGCTTGGCTGGCAGAGCAGGATCAGTCCTTCTTTTGCAAAATGTTGTCAGGAAAAAAGGCGAATGGTTTTACACCCACTTTTCGCAAGTTCTGCATTGTTCTCTGATAAACTGAAGCAGAGAGAGGAGAATAAGGCAGGCAGTAACTTCTCCAGATCAAACAATAGATCACAATGAATAAAGAACTGGAAAGGTTTTGGAAGGTCAAAATAAGGTTTTCATAGTGCTGTGTTTTTTATTAGACACACATGGAGAATTAGGTTTGATTTGCAGAAGCACTTAGTGACAAAAGGAAATATATTTCCCTTTGGCATCTGTAAAAATCTCATCTACAAACACAGATGTGGAAATCTAACAATGTGAACATCACTTTTGTAAATGATGACTCAGTTTCACTAATGTATTGAGCTTTTTTCTGTTTCTTTTTCAGACTTGCGGTACCACAGGTTAGTTCTTCTAAATACCTTCTTATGCAGTCACACCTCAATTTTGGTATAAGCCCTAGTTCCCTTACTCTTGCTTAAATTTACAGTAATTTTTGATGACTGCATTTGTTTGCATTGAGCACTATATTTGTTTTCATTGCTGGTCTGTACAAAGTATATTTTATCTAGCAATACATTGAATTCTAAAATCCTCATTTTTAAGAAGATAACTGTCACCCCAAGTGCAGTAGTAAAAGAAACCTTTAAGTAGAAATGCCTTTTACCAGCATAAAAAATAATAATCAAGACTTTTTCACCTGTCCTTCTGCTCTAATCTTACAATGGGTTGGGATTCCTCTCTGTACACTCAAAAGAAACCTAGTTTCTGTAAATTTCCTTTTAATAAAAATGTGTTACCTATGATAAATATATATTGCCTAGGTCAAATGAATCTGATTGTGGAAACATATTGAGAAAAAATATTGGTAAGATTTAATTTTATCTCTTAAAAAAACCAAAACGAACACCCACCAAAATCTGTAGCTATTGAATGTTAGTTTGAATTAGATTCTATTTGTTTTAATGAAAGTGTGGTGGTCTGAGTGTACATATATTTGTCTTAGTGGCAGTGCACTGGATCCAATAAAACTATATTGGTTTCACTGCTTATGTCTCCTTTTCAGAGAAAATAGATTGAAAGGAAAAATGAAACAGGCGTGAATCAGCCAGTCCTGAGGTTTCTGCTCAACTCTGGCATCCAAATAAACTGGTAAAAAAACCCATCTGTATTACTAAATCTTGCTTTTAAATTGAAATATGTTTTAATGACAAGGCTGCACATAAGGGATTTAATTGTCTCTGTAAAGCAGAGCAGTTTTCAAGACCGGACCTGGCTGTGGTGGGTCAATGAATCTGCTTGCTGCTGCAGAAGCAGAAATCTAAACTGGCTTTGGCTCCCCATTCTGCTGGTGTAAGCCAGATCTGCCTGCAGTGAAGGCACTCAGCTGATCACCACACGTCTGCGGCAACGGGATCGAGTGTCAGCAGCCTCAGCACAAGGGTATCTTTATCCAAAAGTGCACGCGCACACAGCACGGATGTAAATCATGTCTGTGTTGGGTGCTGGCTGACAGGGGCTGGCATGCCCACAGAGGCCCAGATGCTGCCAGGGTTTTAAACACGCTCCCCCAGGATCAGTCATTTCTGTCATCTGGATGGAACACTACACTCACCTACTTTTGCACAAGATCTCACAAGTGTCTGTGTTTTCTACTCAGTGATGTTACCTGTACATGTTCCTGCAGGTAGGAAAGCAGCATTCGGGGCAGCTTTTCAGGGTGGTTTGCCATAGCTTCTCCTAAATGGGAGTAAGGTTGTGCTCAGCACAACCTTAAGTGTGGTTTAACCAATTGTTTTACGTTTGCAAACTACACTGTCCACAGTTTTCAATGAGATCTGAAATGAGTAGTGCTGTGTAGCTGGTCAATGCCTGTGTTGAACATGGAAACTGAGACCACCACACTCCTGCATGCCTTCATTTGCCCATTGTGTCAATGTCACCAAGTACCCTTTCTAACTTCTCTAAATTGAATTTAAAAAGCAGAAGGCATTCCTGTCATTTTCCAGGCTTCCCCAGTGTCACCTTTACAGACAGTGCAACTGGCCATGAGAGCTCCACATGATGACTCTGAGGCTAGAAAGGACACTTCACTCTCAGCACAGCAAGCACCATATGGATATTTGCAAAGGGATGAAATGGATGCTGTTGACTGGCCTCGCTTTTCACATACCTTAAATTGCTGTAAGCTGACAACTCAACTTGAGTAATGTTTTGCTTGATGCTGTCCTTCCTTTCAGGAGACTGGAATCAGGTTGTGTGAATCTAAGTCTGCATGTTATTCCTTCTTGAGAAAACATGATCTGCATTGACTCATTTACAGTTTGTGCTGAAGTAGCTGCCCCTGGGACTATGGGACCCAGTCCAAGTGAGAAGAATTTGGCTGCAGCAGTAGCTTAGCTGTGGGAGAGGATATGGCTGCAGGATTCTCCAGCCCTGGCTCCTCAGAAAACTGAATAAAGAAATAATTCAAAGAAAAACAAAACATCTCTTAGTGCAGTAATATACAGGTGATAATCCAGCTGAGGAGTAGGTTTGAGAGTACTACACTGAGCATCACTGACAAAATCCCCATGACCTTGTGAAAGTTATATGCACTGCAATTGGTTCATTTACCCCAGAAACAAGCTAACTCCTGAGCCCGAGGTGGCCAAACCAGATTTGTGATAGCTGTGAGGGTTCCACTGCCATGCACAGGATGGTAGTGAAGGTGGGAGACCTCATGAAGCATCTAGATAACAGATTTGACAGTGCTAGAGAAGATTGGTGAGTGCTGCTAAATAAGCAGGCTGCAGATTTCATGGTGACATTCTCTGAGATGCTCCCTACACAGGGACATGCAGAAATGCAGATAGTTGAGAGGAGCTGATAAAGGAGTTTGGGATTTTTAAGAATTTGGGAAGTTCTTGCAGCAGCCTACGCAGGACAGATGGGCTCTGCCATAATAGAACCAAATAGAACCAAGTAGTAAGCAGTTGTAGTGTAAAGAGTTACAGAAGAATTTTGAACTGTCATAAATCTGGGTGCAGAGGAGTACACAGTCTGAGGTCACACCATCTCCAGGGGTGAAAACATAAATTCTGTATCAGAAAGGGATTGGATAAATTAAGGGAGGACAAATCCCACCAGGGTCGTTAAATTCTATGGTTGAGTTCCTCCCAGCTGCTGGGAGCTGGAGGTGTAAGCGGGGGATTTATCGGATCACGTGGCGAACATGAGACTTCACAGTCTCTTCCTTGATGCATGATCCCTGCATCGGACAGAGTGATGGAGGTGATGAAGGAGAGATCTTTGAACTGCTTGCTCATCTCAAAATTGTCTACCTGGGCCCCATGTCCCCCACAGTCCATCTCTATCCCATCTTTCCTGCCACCCCGGCTCCCCCATGGCCACATGCAGTGCCAGCCCCACATCTCAGCCTCCTCTAGCCAATCCTCTGCCTCTTGATGAGTCAACACTGACAGCTTTTCTGCCAACTTGAGGATGTTGCAGCAACCTGAGCAGCTTATGCAAGGATCTTCTGCCCCTCCTTTTATCCCCTGGTCAGGCATGTGGGAGACGCCTTGTTTGAGTCCTAAATATGTTTCATTTAAGCCATGATGATGGTGTATTAAAGTGCTATAATCTTTGCTAGGTCTCTCTTTACATTACTGTAATTACCATAATAAGCTGTGTTAAGTGACTCTTTTATAAGTAACAACAACATAAAAATATCTCAGCATGTTTTCCTTTAATGAGCTACAACTTCTGTGTAATCTTCTCTACACTTCTTCAGTGTCTCTGTTTGTGATGGATGTGGCATCGCTTTCATCTCCTGATCACAGTGTTGCTTCACCTCTGAACCAGCAATCTGGCCCTGGGACTCTCAACCAGGCTTCATCTAGGCTGCCCCAATCTGATAAATGCAGTGATGGTGATGCTGAGTGATGCCAGTATGAGACACAAGAGCATTGCCCCTGCTCAGCCTCTCTACCAGCAGCAAAGTTTCTGGAAAACCTCGTGAAGCAAGCAAGGCAACTTTGTTTGCAGGTATCATGACCAGCTGAGCCAAGGGAGGGGACGTTCATGGCCATGGCAGTGGGCCCTGTCAGCATGTGGGTCACATTGCCTGGATGCTGCAGATGGTGTGGGGAATGCATTACCATCACCTTCATCTTATGTCCATTTAAGGACACTGCAGGGAAAGTGATGACAAAAGGAATTGATGCTCAAATATTAAGACAGAAGTTCAGTGCCAGGGCCGATAACTGATACAAGTGACTACAGGTTAGCTGTGAAGCAGAAAGAGTTTTGACTATGTGGCACAGGGATTTGAGGGACAGCTGCAAAAGCTTTCTCCATCATTGCCGCTGGCAGAAAGCGCTAACGTGGTCGGGCAGTGCCTCCGCTCCAGCCATCCGTTCACACCACTGCTGCCCATCTCCATCAGACAGGTCTCAAGGAGCCCCTCTGCCCCTCAGCCCTCACCCCCCGAATGCTGCTGCAGGAGATCCAGCACAGGGGCATGGAGCACGGTCCAAAAAGTCTCAGCCAATTACGCTGCCATAATATCACATCAGCTAACTCACAGTTTGACTGCTTACAGCAGATGGACGAACACTTGTCGGTTTTCTGGTGCTGAGTGAGAGGCAGATTTATTTCCAGAACTTGCGACTCTCATTTCTCCCAGCTGAAGCTGCAAGGCAGAGTGTGCATCTGTGACACTTCTTTTTTCAGGTGCAGCTATGTTGCAGTGAGGTCTGTCACCAAAAGCGACAGGATTTTTGGCGTGTTTGTACGGGTAATGCAGGAAGGAGACTAAAGGCATGTCTGTTTTCCATAGCACTGTAAGCTACTTGAATTCATTCAAGCATGAACTGAATTTCCGAATCTCAGTCATACCCTGTGTGCACTGACAACTGGTTGACCATCAAAGGACTGCAAGGCCCTGTAAAGGAGGGTGAAAACCACTGGGTATCTGCATTGAGGCGACAATAATATGCACTCTAAAAATAAAGGAAACATGAATTGCCAACTTGAATCTGGCCAAGGGTCCACTCAGCCCTGTCTCCAGTCCTGGCTGGCTGCAACACTGATTGTTTTGGAGAAATGTAAGGAAACCCCTCAGGAGACAGCTACGTTGGTCTACTGAGTAGAGCTGACTTAAAACCTAAAAGTAATACATGGGCTACAGAAGTAACTGCATTTTGCTACAAAAACAGCATTGTACACTTCCTGTCAACTTTTCTTCAGCAAGATATCAGTGCCACACAACTGCTCGCAGACAGGATCTAACAGGGACTGAAGTACATTGGGAGGTGTGAGATTTACTGAAATCTGTAAAGTAGCAGCTGCAAGAACCTCACTTATGAACAACTCACCAAGGTTCTTTATTTTTCAAAATATCCTTGTTGTAGGAAATTTGAAAAATATGTCCAATGTGCAAATGTCCATGAAAGACACTAATATTTATGCCAAGGGCTATCTCCTTTTTAAAAAGGCACTATAAGGCTTTATACTTTACCAAAGGTTTTTTTAGGGGCTGGATAACATTTCTTGGGAACTGGTCCTGAATTCAGCTGCTGAGTTCTAGACCTTTCATCTTTAAAGCTGTCTATGAAGGGCTATTAGTACCTTCTGAACAGAAAACATTATTGGTAGAAAGAGAAGAGGAAAATACACATTAAAAAGATACCACATTTCTGAAGAGTTCTCTCTGTTCATTTTTTATTGGATCTAGCTAGAATATCAAAAATAATTTCATTTGGAGGAGGTCAAATATTTTGAGATGCCAGTTTGTTTCTTATTTCTCCACTGAAAAAGAAAACACAAGTTAAACACAAGGGAACCAAAAAAAATCAGCTGCTGTGCTTATAGCAAGAAAATCTGTTTATGCGTGATTTGAAATCAGAGCAGAGTTTCACTCCATTCTGTCTTGTGTTGTTGTGTTTCATATTTCATGCTTTGGTTAACACTTATTTAGTCTATTCCTAGAGGCTATGACAGGTTGTGCTGAAAGTTTTTAGACTTGCTGAGCATACACTCTCCACAAAGCATGTCAAAATGAGAGGAACAAAGAATTCATTCATTTTTATGCAAAACAAAAAAAAGAAATGCTTTTAATACTTTAAAGACCCAGCCTTTTCTCCTTATATTGTAACATCGAACATGTAAGTCATCAGCACATAAGCTGTCAACGGCTTGAAGAAAACAAAACAATTGTGTAGGGGATTTCCTTTCTATAATTCAAAGAAATATAAGTGCAAGACTTGGTTCTCCTGAATTCAGGTGAAATAAAAATTTAAGTGTATTAATTTATCCCCCCAAATACCCTTTTTCAGCCAATTCTAATTGTAACCAGTTTCAGTGGCTTTATAAAGGCTTTTCCTTCTCCCTAGTCACATCTCTGTGGGGAAGGAAGATATGACCAACATGTAAGGGTCAGTCCTGTGCTTGTCAGCTTGCGCTTTGGCTTCACCATATGTTGATCGAGTTCAATTATACTGAAAAGGTTTTAAGAACACAGTAACACCTTTGGGATGACCAGTGTATAGAGGATCCTTCAGGAAGACAAAGTGATGGGTAGAGGTAATAACATTTGTCCAGGACTGCAAAATTCTGCCTGTATTTCCTCCTGTTTTCCCAAGCCAGGCACTCTGGTCTTTGCATTCTTAAATGCCAATCTCATGGATTCAAATGAGCATCTTGCTTTGTAGCATGGCCATCACAAAGAGTGATACATTTATTCTGGTGCAAAGTCCCCACTTCTGCCCAGATTAGTCCTGGAGTAGTCAGTGTGACTGGAGCATAAATGAATGAGGGTGGTGTTAGTGTTTCTACCCAGCTGAGACTCTGATCCCCTGCCTTAGGGGTCTGACAGCTGGGCATCAGCTGGGATGACTTGGACCCTAATTGCATCTCTTGTGCTGGTGGCTGCTAGGAGGAGGATAGAGAGATGCGCCAAGGGCTTCCCTGGGCTCTTGGCTTCCTCCTACTTGGGGATGTTTTGCCTCCCAAGCCTGGGAAGTGGCATCAGTTTTGAGTACACTTCAGTGTTACCCAGTTCCTTTATCAATCTGCCTCTAAAACACACAACAGAGAGGCCCTTTAAAAATCACAAGGAAGAGACTCTGCAGCAATTTGATTTCCAGGCTATTCGAGGGTGTGCACTGAGATACACTCACACACACACCTGCTAAATCACCAGGCAGGCAGTGCAGCACTACTTTTTCATTACTATCTCTGCCTCCCACCCCATTCCTGTGTTTGATGCTCCGGGGAAAGGCAATTACCCCATTCGCTTTCCTCAAAGCCTATCTACAGGCTCAGGAAACACTTCACCAGACAGGCAGTGTCTGACGTCTAATGACATCCTCGATCCTGCTTTATAGGCATAGCTGCAAACAAATTTATTTTTTTCACAAAAACCTTTGGACTCTTTGGATTTGTCTTCTTTGGATTTTAAGTGTAGCTCCTGCATTTATGTGGTCACCCTGTGTGTTGCAAGTGATTTTTTGTGGTTAAAAAATAAAACAAGGAGCAGGGTGAAGGCTGGCATTTCTTATACCAGTGAGCACTGCTGCTTGCTTGAGCTGACACTCATCCCCGGTCTCTCCTGCTTGCCTGTGCCATTGAGGAAATTCAATCTGCTGCCGTGTCATTGTTACAATAATCTTCGGCTCCTGGACACCAGTCTGAGTATGACAGTCTCACAAAACTGATGTCACATTCATCTCAGGCAGGCTGTGCTTCACTGGTACATCTTCATTCCCAATGGCTGTTGCACTGACTTCCAGTCATCAGTCCCCTGTGTGGCAGCTCAAGGCTGGGTAGCATGAGGAAGAAGAGCTGGATATGACATTCCTTCCAGCTATGGCTTTTCTAGACCTACCTTTTTTTTTTCTTTCTCTCCCAGACCAAAAATCTTCACTTGTGTTGCTGGTTACAGCCCCCTTCTGTGATCTGACCTCAGCCATGTGCATAACATGGGGTCTTCTTCAGGTTTGTCCCTACAGTTCATCCACCCTTCTCTGAAAAGTTCCAATGTCTCTTCTTTTCCAACCCAGCTGGGTTTTTGAGAGCTTTCTGCTCTCAATTTCAGGCTCTTTGCAGTTTTGCTTCTTTCTATTTATTGATCTTGATTCTTCCACAAAAGCTAGCATTCCATAGTCCATTTTTTTTAAAAAAATGGCTCTCATGCATTTTTCAGTACTGTTTCCTATGCACAGTCTATAATTCCTGAATTATCCACAGGGCCTTGGTTTCTTTCTGTCCCTCCTCAGCTTTTGCCAAGAAGGTTTGTTCTATTAGGGGTTCAGAAAAGGGGCAATTGGGATAAATGAAATTTATTTTAAAATATAGGTTCATGCAGTGCTTTTTTTTTTTTCTCTGCCTTTTATATTCTGGATGCTTTGCTGGTTTAAGAACCTTTCTAAATAGCAGTTATACCTTCTTAGACATGCAAAGAATAATTCAGGACAATTCAGCCCAGTACTGTAGCTCTCACTCCCAGGTGAAGTCACCTTCAGTGAGTGTTGCCAAGGAGGAGAGATGCTCATTAAAAGCCTCTCAGCAGCCAGCAACAGCCGGACCCACTTTACATTGGAAAAAAATGGCTCACAGAGGAGTCTTGTTGCTGAGGACTCAGGGATCACTGCCGAGACCCCATGGCCTGCTGGGTCTGGTGCATGGGCATGTGAATATTTCATTGCTTGTCCTTGGTGCAATGCAATTGAGGCTGTGCTGCCCCAGAGGCTGGCAGGACTGTGGCAGGTGGGGGTGCTCTGTCAGTGACACCATTGCAGCAGGCAGGCTTGAGGGGGTGAGATGGGGCTTCTCCTGGGATTCTGCCCTGCCCTGCAGAAGTGCAGCCCTCTTGCATTAATTTGATGCTTTCCTCTCACCTAAGATCAGGTCTGAGAAGTGCAAAGGCCTGTGAAAATAACGAGCAAAAGGGAAGATAGTTATTCCTCTGGATACCAGAGGCCACTGCCACTGGAGTGGTAAGCACTGTTGTCAGCCTGACAGAGTGGGCCCTTCATTTGAGATTTTGGACAAAATTGGAGCAGATTCTTTGGCCGTGTGCAGCCTTCCACTCTGCCTATCCACATCTGGATGCATTTGATCTTTCAGGAAGGTACTAGTCAACCCATGGGCCAGAGCCCACAGGCATGGGAAAATGGCTGTGAACCACTAGGATTCTAAACACAAACCAAAGCTGCATACATACACCTCACCCCTCATACATCCACTTGAGCAAACAATAACCAAACTTTCCAAGTTTTGTCTAATTTTTACTGGGTTTCACAGTAAAACAATTACAGAAATTAAATTAAAAATTACATAAATGTTACCTGAGGTGGTCATTTCTGTATTTCACATAAATGCTTTCTAGTTAAAGCACATTGTAACTGAGACGTCCTGCTCTACAAATCCATCCTCTGCTAAAATTTGCATGAACATATTCACGGATTATATCTGATTATGTAAATTGAAGAAAGCAGTAGTGATACACAGCAGTGTGAATAGCAGCAAACATCCATTAAGAGCTAGTGTCCCATTAACATCTGGCTAGATGATGCCAATTTGTTTCTGGCTTTGGGGTTTTTTTAATCATCTCTCAAATCCAGAGGCCAAGACAGGGATTGCATTAGTGGACTAGTGTTACTGGTGGCTTGAAAATGGATTCCCTTTGCCCAGGCTTCCCAGCTCTTTCCTGTTTGTTTTCTGCAGACGTTAGAGCGATGGAGCCTGGATTGCCTGAATGCCCATGAAAAGACCATTTGAAGTCTGCATGCTTGAATACTGCCATATAGCAGAAGTGCTGGGCTGAAATGACAAAGCTCTACCAGAGCCTCAAGCTTAAACTTAATGAGGGACAAAAACTCTTCATCCACCACTGCTGTGACCATTTCTCTTCAGTCTGTGTTTTGCAATTAGTACATTTAAAAGGGACACTGCTTAACACAGTAGGCGTTCAAGTTCATTGGGAAATTTTTCTAGAGCCCAGGCATACAAGCAAGTGAATGAGGTTTTAACTGTGCCTGGAGTAGCAGATGTCATTATTTCAAGTGAATGTAATAAAAAGATTTCATTTTAGCTCTGAACATAGACAGCGGAGACTGCAGTACCACCATTTTTCTAAGGCTGAAGCTTTGAGGAAAACCCTTCTGGTTTTATCCAGCAGAACAAAATTTATATTATCAACCCAAAGCTCTTCCCCTGATCATAAAATTTCCGTTCCTCTTGATAGAGGGGAAAAAAACACAAACCATATGATACTACTCATTATGAACTCAGCTCTCTTTCGAACAGGCGGGTTGAAACACTTGTAGCAGACCCTTCACAGTCTAGTCTATCCGACCTGTTAGGAAAGAAGAAAGATAATAAATTGGACAAGTAAATTTGAATTACAAATAAATTAGAGGAAGCCACAATCAAGGTACTGACATTCAGTAAGTGGAAAAAAGAAAGCTTTTGTGTGGGTAAATTATCTACTGCGAATTATTTACTTAGCTCTGCTGTGAAGAGCTCTCAGGATGGGGCAGACAGCAGCAGGTACTTTGTTTGCTGGTTCAGGCTTCTGGTCCTCAGAATTAATCTTTGACCATAAAGAAACACTGCTGACTCTTCAAGTGTAATTTATTCAGTAAGATGATTCTTTCTTCTTTTTTTTTTTTTAGGAGGAATGCTGCAGAGATTCTTGATTTTCATTTGTCTTTGTTTGGAGATGTGAAATACATTTACCATATTCACCATTTCATGCTAATTTCTCAATATATTCATATATTCATTTTGGATATAGGATTGTGAAGGACTGTACTGACTTTCAGACACTGCTATTAAAAATGGAGATAAACCTGCTGAAGACAATTTACCTCTATTTCTGTACAGCAGGTAATTTTAAAACTAATTGTATATGAGAGGAGCTGGTTCTTTGTATTTTTTTTTTACTTCAAGTGCTTTTTAATATTTGTGAAGAGCAGTGGTCCTCTGTTCCCACGAGAACTTACATCTCATGAGGGTCTCATTTCAAAAGCACAAATAAAATTTTCTCCAAAGGCATGGGTGCCTCTCGATCCAGCCAAGGCAGCATCAATCCTTCTTCTGCTTTCAAACGAAGTCCTTCAAACCAGGAGAAGAGAGTCGTGGTGTGGAGGGGTAAGGCATGGTATGGGCTGGAATAACACAACCACGAAGGTGCTCCCTGGGACAGGCAGAGCAGAGTGATTTATACCTTTTACATCTTTATATTCCAACTTTATATACACTCCAGGTTTATACTGGGTTATTTTTAGGTCATTTCAGGAATACATATTTCTGCAAGAGCTATTTCTGTGAGCTCTGCCAAATTGGAAACTGTAGTAGCTATGCACCCCCCACCAGGCAGCCACAACCATTCTCTTCCTTGCTACTCCTCACAGTCACCAGGGAGAAGACATATCAGTCTGTAGAAAAATAGAGTGCAAAATAAATGCCCCCAGAAGGCTCTGGAAGAGCAGGGCACCCAGCAGAGCTGCAGGCACACATCCTTGCTGGAAGCAGCACACATGCACCCATCACCCAGGCAGTCTCTGCCCATATAGATGCTGAGGGGGGCAATGCTGGGGTATGGCCCTTGCTGCCCCCTCAGAGCTTCTCTGCTCTGTGTTCTGATGTGAGGGCAAAGAGGATGGGAGTTATTCATCCGTCTGTGTGAGGCTGTCTGTCTGATAAGCAGGCCCTGCAACAACTGCTGTAACTGCAGATGTTGTGGCTTGCAGGGTTTGGAAATTCCTTGTGTTAGAAATGTTGGCCTGGGTTTGGAGTTCTGGAATTTAATCTGGGACCATCTTTCAGTCATCAAAAATGCATCATGAGCTGACCAGCAAATCTGAGTTTCTCTGGGTTTGGATGCACTTGCAAGGGTTTGATACATATGGAAAACACAATGTGCCAGTGGATCCCAGGCCCTTCTGGGGCAGACATATGGCCCTAAATACAGAAGTGAATAGAGCTTCTTGTAGTTCATTTGCAGTTTTTCAGGGCTTGAACCATTCTGTACTTGGTGCAGTAGGGCACCATGCTTTGAAATTTGGTCAAACCTACAAAGCACAATTGCTTCTCTCTCATAATCACTGGCAATGCTCTAGAACTAACAAAAAGTAACTAAATCTATTTTTATGACATGATTCTTTTCCAAGTTTGGGTGTCAAGATTTTCCTCTACACCTCTTACTTATATTTAAGACATGATGCTGTCAGCATTATGGGGAGAATTTTTTACTGTAAGACTGACTTTTTCCTTTATCACAGAAGTATGGATCAGTTAAATTCTGCTGTACATAGGGAACCAATTTTCCACTAAAGAAGTCAACAGAGAAAAAGAATTTAAATGCTAAATTAACCCCCCAACAAAAGCAATGTTTTAGCCTAATGCCTCCTCAATGTCCAGAACAAATTTTGCTAAGGGAGCTTTATAAGGAATCTGTGGAAAGCAGACCTGTCATCTGATAGATAAGTAATGGGTTTCATTGGTCATTTTTGTCTATGGGAAGGGGCAAAGGATGGAAGAGCAATGTGAGTCTGTTGGAAGGCTGTCCATTGGAAACATTACCCAAACAGCGAAATTGCATCTGCATGCAGACTCGAAAAGACACAGATCATCAGATATCAGTGCATGCCTGTATGCCTTTGAAAATGGAACACAAACATTAGAGGAAGGGATACAAGGACAAAGAGAGTAGCACAGTTTTAAAATACAGAGGTAATTTAAGTGTGTGTTTGTACATGTGTGTGTGTGCATATGTGATAACCAAGCGGGATAAAGAACTCAAATATGTCAAACAATTATATTGAGTTAAAGGCTTGTTTATAACAATATTGATTAACATTTTCCCAACTCCCTCCTTGAAACTGTGCAAGAAACTATTAAAATGCAGTACACAGCAGTGTAAAATACATGGGGAAGCCAAGGAGGCATGCAGCAACGGGAGCTGTACCAGCTAACACGTCTCTCGTAGTAGTAGCTCAACTTCTTTCCAGGTGCTGGAAGTCAGCTGTCTGCTCCATGAGGTTGACAGCATGCTCCTGACCTGGAACAACAAATTATTCCTTGGTCAGCCCCATGGTATGGTTTAAAAGTCAGCATGAGTCTGGGACTACAGGCAGTTTAGATGCCGTCGCTCCTTTCTTAGAAGGCGACCTTGCTTAGAATAAAATGTGTTTCAACACATGAGCATCACATATATGAAGTGACGCCTTCCAAATGAAATGGCATGATTTGCACCCTGGCTGTGATCCTTGGGTGTCACATACCACCACCAGCTTCAAGGTGAAAAATGGTCAATAAAAATGGCATACCAGTGGCTTTGGCTGATGTTCCCTCCTCTCTTCATCTCACACTCACTTGGAAAGGAGTTCAAACCAGTAGTTGGCTTCAATAACATTTCTTTGGGGGAAAAAAGTGAAGTAACTGGAATTTAAGGAGCTGGTGAACTGTGGCAGCAGAGAGTTTCTAGAAGATCTTTGCATCTTGCTGTCCATAACAGGGTTGTATTCCTCTTGTGTCTCAGGGGCAGGAAATGGGAATCTGATCAGAAAATAAGTGAGTTTGTTCGTACTGTAGGAAGCCTGAAACTGAGATGAGCAAATACCATGTGCAAAATCCTAATGCAATGTGACATATCAGAACTGCATCATGCTCCAAACACAGCAGAAATTAAGTTGTTCAACTGTTTGAATTAATTGAAAATAGGGAGTATTTCTGAGCCATTTTGTGAGTGCTGTCTATACTAGAAATGTTGCTGTTCCCCTCCAAAATACGTAACTATGTGTCATGGCTGGAAGGTAAACAGTGTGCACTCAGTGCTCAGGTATCCTCTCCATTGAGGGAAAGAGAAGTCCTGTGGAAAACCTCCCACATGTTCTGGGAATGTAGAAGCAAGCACCAGGGGTCTCAATGGGAAAAATATTTTACATATTGGAGAGCACACAGAGCCCACCAAACACAGGTACACACACATTTCAAAATCCCCTATGTACTGGCCTCTGAGCAGATTGTGACATTTATAATAATCTGACAAAAACGACATACACTTTAGGCTAGAAGATGCCATTGATTGTACCTTGACAAAGTTTGCCATTGATACCAAACTGAGTGTAGAAGTGAACACTCCATAAGGGAGAGCTACTTTGCAGGAAAATCTGGATAGGCTGGAAGACTGGTCTAACTACATCATGAAGTTCGGCAAGGACAAATGTAGGGTCTTGCACCTGGAAAAACATCATGTAGGACTGCAGCGCAGGCTGGGGCAGCTCTGTGGAAAGGGCCCTGGGGATCCTGGTAGACAGCAAGCTCAATATGAGCAAATAGTGAGCTTCTGCAGCACAGAAAACTGACAAGATGATGGGTTACATAAACAAGGGCATCACCAGCTGAGATTAAAATGTCATTATCCCACTGTACTCAGAGCTTGTGTCATGGATTAACCCCAGCCAGCAGCCAAGAACCATGCAGCCACACATTCCCTCTTCCACCGGCGGTATCAGAGAGAGAACTGTAAGCACAAAAGCTAGAAAACTAAACTGGTTGAGATAAAACCAGTTTAATAGAGAGAGTAAAAGTCATGCATGCAAGCAGAGCAAAGCAAGGAATTAGTTCACAGGCAGAGCTTCAGCCATCTCCAGGAGAGCAGAGCCCCATCATGCATAATGCTGACTTGAGAAGACAAATGTCACCATTCCAAATGCCTCTCCCTCCCTCCTTCTTCCCCCTCCACCTTATATACTGAGTGTGTTGTCATATGGTATGGAATATTCCTTTGGCCATTTGGGGACAGCTGTCCTGGCTGTGTCTTCTCCAAGTTTCCCATGCACCCCCAGTCTCCTTGCCGGTGTGGCAGGAAGAAAAGCCAAAAAGGCCTTGGCTCTCTGTAAGCACAGCTCATCAAGAAACTTCTGTGTATTATCAACTATGTTTTCTTCACAAATCCAAAACAGCCCCTTAATAGCCACTGTGAAGAAAATTAACTCTACCACAGCCAAAACCAGCACAGCTTATCACACCACACCAGGAATACTGTGCTGAGTTTTGGTCCCCGCTATGAAAGAAAAGATGTGGACAGGCTGGAGAGGGTCCAGAGAAAGGCCACAAAGATGATCAAAGGATGGACTGCCTGCCATATGAGGAAAGGCTGAGAGAACTGTTTCAAGTTGGTTCAGCCTTGAGAAAGGAGGTCTAAGGGAGACCTTATCACCATGTTCCAGTATTTAAAGGGTGGCTGCAATGGACATGGACACTCCCTTTTTAAAAGGAGTCACATGGAAAAGATGAGGGATAATGGGTACAAGTTACTCCTGAGGAGATTCCTATTGGACACAGCAGGAAGATTTTTCACAATGAGACCAATCAGTCACAATGATAATCAGTCACTCATTTTTCACAATGAGAACAATCTCCCCAGGGAGGTGGTGGATTCCCCCTTGTTGGATACTTTTAAGATTCGGCTGGACAGGCTGCTGGGCCAGCTTGTCTAGATTGTGGTTTTGTCACGAAAGGTTGGGCCAGGCAATCCTTGATTTCTTTCCCACCTGGTAGTCTACGATTCCATGATTCTTTTATTTGTGCTTTCATTCTTCCTCTCTCTGTTCAACCTTGAACATAGGAAGACACTTTGGTCTCATGGGATGTGCCATTGCACCCCAGCTGAGCAATATCTGAAGAGTATGCACTGAAGGCATGGAAGCCCCTGACAGCTGAGGCAGACGATGGTCAGGCTGGTGAAGGAGTGTGCTGCCTCAGGATTAAACAGCAGAGGGGGGCAGCAGTAGCTCTGGTACAATCTGCCAGCATTCACATACTTACCACAAAGCTTTCAAGCCTCCTCCACTACCAGGCCTGTCTCCTATCCTTGTGGCTGTGGTGCATCCCCAAGGTTGCTATATGATTAACAGTTTTCCATGGAACATTCACCAGTTTGAAGGGATACATGGAAAGATGTGCCCATGGCAACCTGGCCAGGATACCTACAGTCCAGGCTCTCCACAAGATGACTGCAGAGGGACTGCAGAGCTTCTCTTTGTCCTCTGCCAGGTGAGCACGGCAGTCCTCAGATGCAGTGGGGCTGTCATGAAGCTGCCTCATATGTGATCCAGGATTAATGCACACTTAAGGCATTGCAAGGGATATTTTCCTATCAGGTGGGCTTAAGTACCACTTTTAAAGCTACCATAACTGTGAGTGGCATAGAGAGATTACAGAGATACAAAAGATCTTCAGGCTATTATTATTATTATTGTTATTGTTATTATTATTATTGCTGAGAGCAGTTGTCCGAGTTTCAAGAGGCAAGGCTGATGAAATTTATAGCTATATTAATAATCTTCATCATACCCTTTGCATGTTTCTTTAAAACCTGTGAGATCATCTGCTGCCTGTTAACAGAAAGCAGTTTATTTTGAAGGAGGAAGAACTGACAGATTTTTGTTCCCATGAACTGTATAAGAAATCTAACAAACCAAATGCAGATGGATCAATACGGGCTGTTCTATATTTATCACCCACTGTCTTCCTCACTTTATTTTTATGGCTATTAAAGATGCTATCATTGATATACCATTTTTGACTGTCTCTATATAATGTATACACTGGATAATGCTACCATTGTTATTCATGTAAAATGCTGGGGTATTGAATAACCTAGGAAAGCAGTATAGCCTTTCATTTGTGCTGCACTAGGTTTAGCTAGGGCTAGACCTCCAGTGAGTAACATTTCTGTTCCACTCCAGGAGATGTGAGGGAAGTTTGATCTTTGCTCTGAGTATTTTTGCACTTTCAAGTGTGCTTGAGTTTTCTCTTAGATGGGACTTTAGCTGGGAGGTTCTTGGGCTCTATGCTTCATTAAAGTCACTCCCTTTGGGCTTGTGATCACCAAGAATCGCAGCAGTGCTTGACTGCAGCCCTTTGATGATATGATTTCAATTAAAACTCACTACTTGCTAGAGGTGAAGGGGACCCATGCTCCAAACCTTGACATTTTGTCATAAGTAAACAACTGATGGGACATGAGTGAATCTGAAGCTTGATATGGCTTATCCTTGCCTGCACTGACTGACAGCATTGTGTCAGCTAATTTGACTGTTGTCGAGAGAATTAAACCTGCTTGTGGAAGCATGGGTATCAGAAATTAAGGCGTCTATGCTGCAGTTCTGGTTGCAACTGCTGGACAACACAGTCACCCACAAAGTAGTTTTAAATGATCCACCCCAAAACTGGTAGCAGTCTAGAAGTGGGAAACCAAACTCAGCAATGACTAGTCATCCCACTGCTTAGGGAGATTCACAGTCTGCCATGTACTTTCAGTTTAGGATCTGAAATAGGACATGGAAAGCTTGATTTTCCAAGTAAGTTGGCTCAGCTCCTCTTAAAAGAAAAGCAAAGCAAAGCAAAGAAGAACAATGCCCTTACATTCATCAAAAGCAGCTTTAACTGTGCTTCTGCAGCAAGACTCACCTCAGATGTCAGAATGAGAATGTGATGTTCTTGTAGGTCTGGCATCAGCTAACTAGTGCCGTGTAGTAGGGAAATCTGGTCTATCTAGGCAGCCTGTATTGCTTGCAGCAATCCTTGCAAATTTAGTAAGAAAAAAATTTATCCCTTTTCTCAGCTAAATCTGGGGTAAGCAGGTAGAAATCCAGGGCTAAAGCCTTACAATAAAAGGAAACATTATTCTAGTGTCTCAATCTGCTAAAAACAAATGGTGTGGCATTTAAATTGGAACATCTATCTCTAGCAACCCAGCACCTCTAATCAGCTTCTCACCTTTACATTTGAATGCAGTGAAGGCAGAGGTACTGCATTTACAATTATAGCAGATGACTTCATCCCTCTGAAATGACTTTAAAAGATTAGAATTCATAGATTATTTATTAACTCTTAGTGAATGTATTTCCAGAATGGGAACAACATATTGCATCAATGTCTAGTTCCACAGTTTAACTATTTTAATTAAGAGGGAAATGTATACTGCTGCAAGGAATTCAGCCCACATACCACTGTGTGAGGCTTCTCCCTGACTGTTTCCTTTTTAGTACAAAGCCTTTGCTTCCTTAAACTTGTGTTAGTAACAGTGATCATAACACTGGAATCTTCCTGTGATAACTCATAAATAACAGCTCTAGCTAAAACAAGGCTGTTCAGCCAAGCCATCCAAAACAGGCAACCCAACAGTTTAATTGACCCATTTTGATTGTGAGCATCTGATTCACAGGTTGGCAGGGAGATTTGTGATAGAATGGCACTGGCAGCTTAACCCAAACACTCCTGCCTAGATAACAAAAAAACATCTTGTCTAAGATCATGACAACAACTGCAGTATATCCAGAATTGTTTTCCTTCCTTCTTGGATTTTGTAGCAAATCTCTCCCCTACTCAAGCCTTCACTTGATTCCTGGGTTGTAAAACAGCACTCCTTAGAAGTGGTAAAAAAAGAGGAGACAAACATAAACACTGTGTTCCAGACCTCCAAACCAGGTGCCAGTCCAGATGAAATATAAAGCTGTCCAGAGATAAGCAGACAGAGTTTTCCAAGGAAGACTGAGAGAGAACAAGACCCATCCGCTGTGAGTGGAATGCTGGCTCCTTCCAACAACACTAGGGAACAAGAAAGAGGTAAACACATCCCTGGATGCCTGCAGTAGTTGACCAGGACTGACACACTGCTGAGCCACAGCCTGGACTGGGAAAAAGCAGAGATCAAAGTCAGGAGACAGAAAGAATCCACTGTGACTCACTCTGACAATGTGTTGACCCAACAAAAAAAGAAAACAATGTAATTTAGATGCTGTCAGGACAGAATGTCACCTTTAAAGAAATGGAGATCTAATTATCAAGATACCATTTGAGAAACCTGGTATGGAATAATTCACAGATGCAGTGAAGAATTAATACCTTTCAAAGGCATATAAACATATTTTTCCTTTACCTTTAGTACTTATAATTTTCAGCTAGGTTAAATGCATCAAGCCTAATCATTGAGCACTTAAAAACACACTATATAATGCTTGGTGTAAAGTGTTATTACATGCTAAGATGCTAAGGACTAGTTTCACCTCAATGTTCTGATTCATTAAACAACTGCACTTCTATGGTGCCATCCTTGAATGATAAGGCATATCTGCAAAATGCAGCAAGAACTTGCAGGATTACACCTATGTGATTAGTATAATTTGAAAGGCACAAGAACCAAGAACCAGAAAAAAGGCCCATCAAGTTATATCAGTCTATTACAACAGAACATGATCTGTTAAATAACTGAGTTGCTTTTTTTAATTCTTACACTTCACTTTTATAGTGGTGAACTCAGAAGCAAAGTAGTTACCAGTCCAAATAAGAACTGTCTTAAAGACTCTTTGAATGGAGCATGACACTCGGGTTCCCAAAATACATTCATCATTTTATATTAAAAAGAAAGTAACTTTTGGAAAGGTGCTTTCACAATTCACTGAAAAATTTTAAATGGAAGGCCTTGTTGCAGAAATTTTCACCACCCCAAATTTTCTCCTTTGTTTTTGGACGAATATATTCTGCACATTTGGACAATGGTTAGGACAAGCAAACAAACTTGTGCATACTTACTAAACCACGTGGTGGACAGCCCCATGGCTAATCCTTTGCTGGTTTCTACAAATAAGGGTAATTGCAATTTGAAAAATTACAGTTAATTACAGCTAAGAAGGGCACCTGTGGAACCTGGTTCTGCCCAGTTTAAACCCCCATCTTTCCTCTGGGCTAAATCCCAAGATCCTTTTATACAGTATTTTGTTTCCTCAGACTTCTTTTATGTTCTAGCTTAAATTCAGTGCATACACCATAACAGCTGCTGAGGTGTAGTTACGGCGCATACTGGGAAAGGAACTCTGAGCTAGCAGTAATTTAAATGTTTCATTAACTAGATAATCAGGACACTTGGGCAAGGTTTTTTTTTTTTTTCCAAGGAAGCATTCTTCACCTGGATATGTGCCACTGTTAAACCCAGAAACTTCTTGTGGAAATATATGTGCTTCCTGAGTCCAGGAGGAAAACTTCTGCCTCAAAGTAGACAGCAAGGCGCACTCTCTTCCCATCAGAACTGCAGGCTGAGCAGGCTTTTGCAGCTGCACGTTTTGCCTTCAAATAGAGGGTCTTCCCACCAGTCCCTTCCAAGGTGGACTTGTGTCCTCTTCTCATGCCCTTGTACACATGGAAGAAATAGTTAATTTACTGGCAGAGCTGCTCCGGCTCAGTGACCATTACATGAACCTACAAATGCAATGCTTGGCAAGTGGGTTCCAGTCCAAACTGGGTACTTCAGGGATGTGAACGCAAATCTCTCATGGTCCAGATGCCAGCACTGGACTTCTGGCTACTGGGGCATGCCCTGTTTTGGGACACCATACCAACTTCCTCTCCTTTCTAGCAACCAGGAAAGGGCCAGGCTCTTCTGCACACCCAGCCCCAAGTTTTTCCCCTTCCAAATTCAGAGCTAAAGCCCAGGCTGAAGCATTCTTATTCCTGCTAAGACAACAGCAGATTAAATAGGATGAACTGATCGGCTGTACTTCTTGTAAAGTTATCCCCAGAGATAAATGTACAATGTTGTTATGGAGGCTGTGGTGGTGTCTGCAGCGTAACTAAGGCTGACAGACTGCTTGCATGTGGGTGGCTGTCTTCTTTCCAGCTGTGACCAGCTGAATTATATCACCTGTCCCACTTGATATATTAGGATATGCCCAAACTCAAGATGCATGTTGCTGCAATAGGGAAATTAATGTCCACCACTGGAGGCAATTAATAATGATTAGGAGCAAAACAGCAGGGTTAAATCTGTGCATTTAACAAAGTGTTCATACAGCTTTTTATACTATACTTCAACCACCGTGTTCTCTCAAATTTCTGCTCCTCTTTGGGGGGGTTAGGACAACCTTATCTTAATTAATGTGTAAACTTAGTTGAAATGTCAAAGTTGTTTCAATAAGACATGTTTATTCATTACTTAATTCCAGCTTCCGACCCCATAGAGGAAAGCATCAAACACACCCATGTGAAGGAGTCTATAGAGAAAAATGTTAGCTTTCACTTCTGTGTCCATTTTCATTCAGAAGAGCACAGCTCTAGGTATTCATGTTTGAAGTTGCTGCATCTCTTTGATTTCTGGACTCCTCAGCTACTGTACTAAAAAGTGGCAGCAAATTAACACATGGAAAATTCGCAATGCTCAGTTTAGAGCAACTCCTTAATTACCATAGAAAATGGTGAGTGACGGATTATTAATTTCTCTTTGGTGGCCAAAATGTGATTTTAGATATGAATATTTGGCATCTAATAGGAACTGGATGCTCTTGCATATTTTAAAACTCCGGGATACAGGAAGCCTTGTGGTGGTCAGTGCTTTGTGAACTCCTCTAAGAAACCACACAGTATTGCCAACTCTAGGCATTCCAAAATTGCTGAGATTTATAAACTCATAAGAATTTCCATTTATGAACTTTTAATAATAGTGAAGTTCCTTAAAATTCATACATACACATACATTCAACTCTTTTATCTGCCTTTTGATTTTTTGATTACCTTTTTGACAGTTTCCCGCCTTTTGAAACTGCAAGGACTTAAATCTTGGTGGGGCGCACAGGGGAGAAGAGGGCAGGGAAGGAAGGGAGGAAGCTACAAGCTGAAGAATGCAAAACCTTGACAGACATGATGATTGTGATAAATTAGGGATAGTCTGCAGTGGGGTACATGACGGCAGGTAAAGTATTTCATGAACTTCAAAGCCTACCTCAAGTCAACTTTATCTCTTTTTAGCATTAGGCAACAGTTTTCTTCAACATTGAGGGATAAAGATCACAAATTTCACCAAACCAATAAGTCACCCTTGGCAGTCAGTGTGGGGATGGGCATGATTATGGGGAACCAAATATAAGAAAATTCACATAACTAGTTGCATTTTCCATGTTATCTGTATCTTTCCAAGTTTCTTACATGACAACAAGGATTCTGGGACTCAATTTTCATGCCTGTAGATTATGGTTAGGCCATTTGCAGTCTCCCTAAAAGTTTGCCTTTAGCCACATACTCTGTAAATTCAGGCTCAGCATAAACATTATGCAGAAATGCTCCTCAAAATTAAAACTTTTCAAGTTCAGCACTGATATGCCTCACAAATCCTGCAAGTCCACCAGATGTACATGGTCCAAATTAGGTTCTGCATGTGAATGAAAATATAGAAATTCTTTTGTTACTAGTAGAAAAGGAGTCATATATTTGCTTATCTGGAATTAGAAGGAAAGGTTTTTACTAGAGTTAAAAGTGATGCACTATACCTTCAACTGCAGCCTAATTGTTGGTAGGAAAGCCCCTTTGTAACTGTAAGATGTCAGATTTTAGGGGAGGTTTTGCATGTTTTGCTATTTTTCATAGTGGATCAGCACAATGTTATTTAACTCGCATTCAGCCCTGAATACAGAATTGTCAGACTTCTTTAACTTGCCAGGAAAAATCTACTTATTCAGTGTTTATGATGATGAGCGAAAGAAGTCGTACAAAATACATTTCACTGAAAATAATGAAATAGTCAAGAGGGAGAGAGAGCCTGTCACATTACTTGAAACATATCCATTTATGGGATAGTAATACAAAAACTGAAGTAAAAATAGAAAAGGAGACCAATTGGCCATGCTGAATGAGCTAGGCAGAGACAGCAGAAGTGCTCAGCAGACACGACACTGCTCTCATCAACTTGGCCCAGGAGGAGTATTTGCTATTAGATGTAGACTGCTCCATAAAACATGGTGGTAATGATTACTCTGAATTGGCTCCTTCTTGTGGAGAGGGAATGGCACTGACAAGACAAATGGGACTATAAATATTATTTCAGGACCAAGAAGAGAGACCTTGAGGGATGAGATACTGACCGAAGACATTTCCTCTCCTGTGAGAGGGAGGATTGTCATGAAGGTTTCCACATTCAAATTGCTGTTGACTGCACAGAGAAGTGATGATCTTTAATGACAACAGTGATATTTATTGAAGAAGAAATCTACTCTGTACAGTGTGCCAGTTCTGAAGAAAGTAACTGATGACAGATAGGAGACAGAAAAAAAAATAAATTCAAGAAAAGAAAGACACCTTTCAACTGCATGAAAGGAATTCTTGGACTGCTTCAAGTATTCTACCTAATTATCTGTAAATCTAGGTTCCCTTGGTGACATACAGGGCAAACCAACCAAGAAAGTTGTATAAATCTTAACATGGTTATATGATAATAATAAAAAAAAATAATGAATTTAAAACTTCTCATGGCCAATTGATCTCAAGATAGACCTACTTTTTGTAACAGCTATCACCATGAATCCATGGGTTATCTGTTTTGTCCCAAGAATTGTATTCTTCATTTGCTGAATTAGTCTTCAGTATACAAATGAGCGAATAGACATGTAGCTTTTCTATCCGAAAGTTAATTTTCTCTGCTATTATTATTTTGACTTAGGTGACTTTCAGCAATTATTTATGCAGCCCTATCTCTGTAACCTAATCAGTTTCAACACATTTTTCTGCAGTACTCAACCTTGGGTGGCAGGAGAAAAGCTATTATTTTAGATGCGGCTTTATTGGACAACAATAACAAGCATATAGGGAATAATTGCTTAATCTTGTTGTTGGTTTTAAGATATGAACTGTAGCAGGCTGGGCTGGACCAAGGAAAGCAGCTGACATCTGTTCACAGGTCCTGGGGCTACATTTGCTTGATCTTTCTTTATCACAGAGCCTTGATCTAAGAACAAGAAGTGCTGTGTGCAGCTGGAGGATGGAAACACTGTGATGTTTTTTACTTTGTTCATTGATCTGAGCACTGCTGTACACAGATCTGAAGGGTTCCGGTGTGTTTCACAAATCCCACTGAAATCGACTCTCATTTATTCTGTTATTTCATTATTTACTGTTACCCATTTTTTTCCCTGTGGGCCTGAACATGACACACAGGTTCACACTAGCATTTTTTAAACACTGTGCCTCTGTAGCTGGATTAATAAAGAGACGGTCAGCTAGTAGCCTGCTTTTAGATGATTTTTTTTTCCTAAAAATAAAGTTGTGCCAGATGTTTATTTATAAAGCTGGTAGAACAGACTGAGAGTAATTCCAGTTTCTGCGAGTGGAAATTGCAATGCATTATTACTGGGCACTAAATGTTCAGATGCTTTTCCGAGGTCCTTAAATCTATTTCATTTCCATGTTGACAGAGATATTAGACAGCTGTTGGAAAATCTGTCCCTTCTTTCAGTGCTACAACAAGAAAGCTTTCCATTTAACTGCGAGGGGTCAATAAAGCTCTTTAATGTACTAATCAGTGTTGAGTGAAGTGTAGGAAAGTATAAGAAAGAATTCTTTCACTTCAATTTTTGTGTGAAATTTTGTTGGCTTTTCCAGCTTACCAGTGTCATTCCTGACAGTGTTTGTGACGGACTGGAGGGTTGAAGCAGGTTTTCTGATTGGTTGCCCCAAGGGCTGGGATGCAGCAGGCCTGTTGGTGGAAGATATAGCAAGGTCAGTGAGAGGTTTTACTTTCTGCAGGCTTTTCAGGATGGAGAGGGAAAGTGTCCTGACTTTGCCCAGGGGAAGGAAAAGGCTATTTGAGCTTTTCCTTCCCAGACATGCTTTGGGGACTGAGCAACTACAGTGAGGTATTTTTTTTCTGAGTGATTTGAGGTCTCGTGTTTTTTCATGGTGTGAACAGCATCCTAGCAGAGATTGCCTTGTGGCCGTCTCCTCTCTCGCTTGCAATCAAGCAACATCGCTATGGAAACCACTTGCATGGAAGAATAACATTAGGGAAGGCACTCTGTGTTCTTAGCTTTCTTTAATGCAATACGTGCCTTAGTCTTTCCTCTCAAAAGTGGAATTAGTGTCTGGCTTTGCTTTTTATGGGAGATCTTCCATCCCAGCTGTTTTGCTTCCCCAGTTCCCCAGGCTGTTCTTTCCTGACACCTGATTTTTCTTTCTCCTTGGTATGCTCTCTGAGAGCTCTTATCCTTGCTCCCTGGGCATTTTACATTGCCAGCCCTGCTCTCCCTAGCTGCTCCTACTCCTCTCCTGCTTGCAAGCTGTGCTGACAGGATCCAGGCGCACCGATGGCTTTGCACTTGATAAAAGCTGCTCTCCTTTTCTTTTCTTCTTCTTATGGCACAGAAGGGTGACCAAGTGGGGCATCTCAGTGATGTCCTCCACTTTCTTCTAGCTGCCTCATCGGAATTTCAAAGCTGTCTGAAGAAAACAGCATCCAGGTGACTACCAGAGTAGCTGCAGAAAAGGACCTGGCTTCATCTGAGCTTTGAGGCCATCTTACAGCAGGGAGCTGTGGCCAGGAGGCATTTACAGTTCCTGCCTCCCAGGGTATGGAGCTGTTGTAGGGAAGCGTTATTGCAGGTAGACACCTGGCTGTCACAGGACATTGTAAAGATTGTTTCCTATGAGTCACAGTTCTCATATAACATTCAGCATGCCTGTACCTAAGGGGAGGGGATTTTCTCTCCCTTCATTTACCAGTTTATGCTTAAGTTTTTGGGGGGTTTTCACGTTCCACATATCAGAGGTTTTTGAAAGTAGACTTTTTACACTGCCCAGTGGCTTTCTTCAGATATGGTAGTATATTGTGTGTCCTTTTTAAGTAGTTTAACACTGCAGCCCCCTCGCAACCCTGGGAAAAAAAGCAATAATTCAGAAATACATGGCTGAAAAAATATGTGGGTGGTGGTGACTACTGAGAAGTAGAGGACTGATCCATGATATAGATCCAAGCCTCCATAAAGCTCTATGTCCCTGGTTAGTTATTTGTAAAATATATACAATGCCCCTTTCTTAAGAAAGGAATAAGAAGGGATACAGCTCCAGTCTCCATGGATGCTGGGCTGTAGATGAGTGCAAAGTATTATTGTAACTACTAAAAGTTAAAAGCTGCCTTTTTTTGGCAGGTGATTTTATGAGTTTGAACTGAACTTATAAAGGTATTTTATAACAATTTTACAATGGGGTGCTTGGCCCTCAAAATAGTAGTTTAAACCAGCATGCAAAAAAGAAAGAAGTATTTTCTGCTGGTGTAGGCAATGAGCACATGAGCACTCTGGCATGAGTGTAAATGCTTTGCAATTGTTTGCTATTAAGAGTTTAAAAATAGATTTTCCAATAGCTTTAAATACTTGGCTAAAACCTTATAATAGGTTGGGCAATCATTTTAGCTTTTATAACTTAATGTGAATTCAGACACATGGTTATGCTAAAATCTTTCCCACTTGCATACCTCTTACACAGATTACAAAGGGAACGTGTTATAGACAATAAAGTCGGGGTGGGGGGGACTTATCATCCCTTTTCTTCAATGCCATTAAGCACAGAGACAGTGATGCTGGCCATTGCTTTGTGAAGGAAAAACAACAAGTTTACGGTTCCTCATTTCCCATGGCAAACAGATTGCTTATTTTAATTTTGAAAATAAAACGATGGAGGCGATGTGGGTCTGTAAATAAGAGTGTGCATCTCAATTTTCTGCAAATGCTTAAGTGGTTTACATCTGTTTCCTCCCAGTTGTATTTCTCAAACATGAATTTCCATTTTAAAAAGAGTCATAAAATCACTACTGTTTCTCTGTGGATCTATTAGCAATAAAATAGCCTACAGAGGTTTGCACAGCCATGGAAAATGTACAGTGATAATAGGCTGTCCTGCTGTTACATGGCTTATGCAAACTTTACATTTATCACTGCAGAACCATCTATCTGCAGGGTTGGAGTACAGCAAACAACTGAATAAAAAAGACCAAAAGAAGGAAGATGATACAGGAAGCTCTATATACACATCATTAATCAGACATGATGAATTCCCAAACTTGAATATATATTTTCTCAGAGCCAACCAAGAGAAAAAAAATGCTGATCACAACCTGAAATGTAAAACTTTACATAAAATTAATCTCCTGCAAACTGATACTGCACTAAAGGACAGAAAGACAAAGAAAAAGAGAGAGGTAGAAAATTTGTTTTCATAACTGCCTCTTAGCTTTCATTTGTAGCACTCCTGCTATCCAAAGACTAGCATCTTACGGAAAAAAATATCTTGCAGGCTGTTACTGGAGTCACTCAGCAATTAGTGCAAGTCAAAGTATCAGGAGTGTGAGAAGGCAGGAATTGCAGCAAGGCTCAAGAGGATCTCTAAGCCATCCACCAGGATCAGACACACACCACTTCCTATTAGTCAGCCGTGAAGCCAGTGCGGTTCTGGTTTCACATGGAACAGGGATTTACAGCCAGCTTAACTTCAGCAGAAGGTGGCCCGTGGCCACCTAAGTTCAAGAAAAAGCTAGAACTGGCAACACCAGGGTTATATCTGGAAGTCTTCAGAGACATGTCACCACAGAGCAGAAGCTCCAGACTCTTCTAATTCCTTCATGGCCCTGGGTGGGCTGGAGGTTTTCCCAAGGCAGCTGGAAGCACTCGGTAATCCCTGGCATCCTGACCACATTGTCCATTTGCTAGCTATGCCTTCTGCCAATGGTCACCAAGAAGGATCGCTGGGGGACCATTAAGCCCCTTCTTTTCCAATTCGTGACTGTTTAGTGTCTTCCACAGGAACAGTGGGCTGCAGTTCCTACAGAAGAAGCACACATAGATTAATCTCTCAGCAGAAAGCCTCACTGGGCTGTTCCTTGTTTACCTCAGTCTAAAATAAATATTTATCAGGATGAAAGCAACTGGCTGCTCTTTATAGATGGCAGAAGGCGACAGTAATATTACTGGATGCTTATTAGCTAAAGGGTAATAGGAATCAGAGAAGAAAAAGGGGAAGAGGGGACAAACAAAAGGGGAAGAAATGCAGGTTTTAGAGGAGTCAGGAAGACCGGTGAGAAATAAAGCCTCTCCCCATTTGAATGGATTCCTGCCATTATTCGAGCTGCTAACTTCACAGCATGAAACCAGAAAAGCACCCAGTCCGGGCACACAACATTAATCTGGTTGCCTAAACAGAGTAAAAAGGTGAATGAAGAGAAATGATTCCTCAAGAGAAACACAAGATATATATGAGCTCAGAAAGAGCAATGACTTTTTGTACATCACCTTGGAGTCACAAGCAAATTGCCAAAAGTTTCTTTTTGGAGGTCTATGTGCTAGCTTTTGTATAAATGTATCATCTTTTCCTTTCATCAGGGATGTCACAGGAAGAATGACAGCAGCTTTTATTGCTTGTAAATGGCATACTGAAAATCATGGGACAGATTCATTGCTGGTAGAGTCACAGCTTCATGAAAGTACTGTTTTGGATTAGTTTGGTACTATGAGACCTTCTCAGTGTACTGGTGGTTGTGGCTGAATGTAAATATGATTGGAAACTTCAGTTTTGTGAGCAGGATCTTGGCTGTTGACTGTTTGAAAAGGGATGTGTAACTATCAGTGATAATAAAATACTTTCATATTTCAAGACCAGCGAAACATCCTCAATTGAAAAACTCCAGAACACAGGAAGAAGATACTCTTCTCTGTCCTGTCAGATGACACACCGGCATTTTTTGTGTGGCTTTAGATGTCTTGAAGGTTTCTTTCTTCAGCTAACTCTTCTGTTGGGGTCAATGCACAATGTGGTAGCTTCATTATTTCTGGATATAATTATTGCCCTGTGATTTTTAGAGGCAGAGTTACTGAGTGCTACAGTTTATATTCAACAGAAAGGCTGACCACCACTCTCTAAATCTATATAAAACCTCTACTTTTCTTCAACACCACAAATCTCTTACTGGAATTCACATTTGCCGCTGCTCTAAGACTAACACTAACCATCCAGGAGAGCCTGGAGAAAGGCTGGATGTCAGGTCCTGGCTCTTTCACTTTATGGGCAGATGCCATTAAATCCACAGAAGATTGTTTCCCTATCTTTCCTTTTGAAGCACAGGGACTTCTCCCTCGTTTCAGTATGCCAGGCAGTTTTAGCTCTGTATGGACCACATGGATGGAAGATTGCTGGTGTGAGCACGGGCTGTTATGACAGTGCTATGGCAGTCCTGACAGTGGTACGTGCAGGAGACAACCTTCCTGTGCGTGACTGGGAGGATATTTTGGTCTTATAAAGAAGCTTTAACACTCAAAATTATTATATAAGAACTCTTTCCAAGATTGGCTGCAGCAAAGGAATCCAAGAGGAGACAGGCTTTGTCTAGGTAGAACTAACTCTGTAACTTTATTATCCCATATATATACAGAATAGGGGTCCAAGCTATCGAGCCAGGCCAGATGTTTCTTATTCCTATACATACCACACACATCAGTGTGACTGCTTTCAGTCACAAAGAACAATCATGCCTCCAGTGGCTTTCCAGCTTGACCTTGTCATTCTTTTCACATGCACTATTCTTAGCCCTGGCTAGCTCAGAACCACAATTTTTTTGCTTTAGTATTTTATTCTTCTTTTATCATCCAGGTGGCCAGTGTTGTCTGGCCAGTTGCTCTTACAGTTGCCACCAAAAAAAAAAAAAAAAAAGTATTCTGAAAGACCTAAATAGAAAAGCAGCGACTGACATCCTGCATCAAGAAAAAAAAGAGTTGCATGACATCTGTCAAAGAGCATTAACAAGTGTACAAGACAGTGTTGTTAGTTATTCAATACCCAGTAGTTTCCCATCCTGAACAAAGAGTAATGAGCAAGAGTTTAGCAAACACTCACGGGACACGGGACTGCTTTTCAGGTGAAAAAACAGGGTTATGGTCTTGGGCAACAGGATTTTTACCTCTGACTTGCTGAAGTTTCCATACTTGACTGTCATTAAGACTCACATACTTTGTTAATATGACTGTTACGGTCAAGTTGCAATTCAGCTTTCAGTAGTAACCTCTTTTTTGTCTAACAATCCTCAACAGCTTCAGCTGAGTGAAAGACTGCACTCATCCCATTTCAAGCTTTTCTGTTTATGGGCAGATCCGCACAGCTCAGTCCAGGTGGGCAAAATGATTTGCAGCATGCCAGGGCTTGCTGATCTCTCAATGGGGAAGAAACCATCTGCAGAAGGGTCCACGGGTGTCAGAGGCAGAAAGAAGGGAAGCGATCAGCTTTAGGAAAGCCTAGTTCATGACAACTGGCTTGATTTCCTTTGTAACTAGCCTGAAAAGATGATCCCACACTCCAAAGAAACAGAAAAAGTGCCAAAATAAAAGATAAATACCTACAGTCTGTTAAGAAGCATGAATTTTGGAAAGCAGAGGAGGTGTGCCCACTGTCTGAGGCTGAGACTGCGGGCTGCAGAGTTGCCCAGGTGAAGAGGATCTCATCCAAAGAATGCCCTAATTGTTTTGTCTTGGCTGGAGCTGTGCTGCTGACTTTAGTCATCCCAAAACCCCTGACAGGGGCAGTTCTCCTCCTGAGCCCAGGTGACTGATTAAAAACACCTGCCTGAGCTCTTAAGGTGGATCTGGCTGCAGAAGAGCCCATGGAGAGTCATCCTCCACCACAGTGGTGAGGAGGAGCCAGAGGGTGCACATTGCAGATGGAAGATCACCATTCAGAGACATGAGATATACAACAAGTGATCAGACCCTGAAATTAAACAATTTCTAAATAGAGTAATTTTTTTCTTGTTTTGAATTGTTCCAGCTTTCAGACTCATGGAGGGAAGGTTGAAAGCCTGACTTGTTGCTCAAATCTGCTTTTTAAGGCTATCTCATAGCAAACCTTTGGAAGGCCTGCAGAATAGAGGAAAATCCCAGCTAAAGAGTAATTTTAAACAGTGAAAATATCTTACTGCTACTCAACCTAGTTAAAATCCCCAAACTCAATGAACTCCTGCAGCTCCTACTGCCAGCAGCTTCATAACATTGTCACTGATATGAACCTTAGGACAACACTCTCTCTGTTGATGGCACTCCATAAATAATATTCTTACTCATTACTAAAACCTGAAAAAACTTCAAGGAGAGAAATGTCATGTGCCTGCATATAACAATATTACCCATCTGAAAGCTAATGCTCCTATTTTTTTTCTCAGACTGCACAGTATATCTAAAAGACCCAGTATATGCTGTAAGTGAGAAGACCTATAATTTTTTTTCTCCAGGAATCTTCACAGTTTCTAGGCTTATTGAATGCCATAGAGGGAAGGAACAAGTTTAAAAAACAATTAGTAGGACATGTGGTGCTCATTCTTGGCTGAAACTGCACATTCTCATCTGCCTGAAAATACTCAGCAGTCATTCATGAAAAATGTTTTTGGACTAATGAGCTATATTTGCATTCCCCTTAGAACAGATTCAGAATTTTTCATCTACACTGCACCATGAAAAATGAATGTTTTTCACAGAGGTAATTTGAACATAAACCACCGCATCAATGGGAAGACAACCTTTGCAGAAACTTTTTAACTTAGCACATTCCATTTGTTTTCACTGGGGAAGGTCAAACTTATGTGAGAGATGTAAATTTCATGCACAAACCTAGGTGCTGATGAGATTTGTTTTTGTAGATAATCTGTAGTAGAGAAATTTTTCATAATGTCACCGCAAAATAAATTAAAATGTTCATCTTCATATGGCTGGTTCCATTGCATTAAAATAAATGTTGCAAGCTCATTTAATTAGTATAGTTAGGAATGTCTCTTCCCTGCTTCACTGACTCTCCAAATCACAAGTTAATTTGTCAAAATCAGACCATTGTTTTTCCTTCATTCTTCATTACTGAAAAGACAGTCCCATTTAAATAAATGTTTATGCTACAGAGAGCAGAGCAGTGAACAACCCCAAATATTTTTCTAAGCCCATGTTGGAAAAGTTTGGCCTGCAAAGAGCTAGAGCACTTGTGTGTGTGTGCATGTGTGTGTTGTTATTGGATATTTGACTAGCTGGAAAGGTACAAAATTGAGCAGTCTGCTGTAACTGATGATGTAGTGCACACCATCTCTCATGCCAGCGGCTACATGCACTTGGAAGCAGTTTTCTTCTATGTTTTCAAAGACAAATGATGACAAAAGATACAATCTCTATAAATTACCCTAATCAAATCATTCTCTTCAAGAACTCTTGGTTAATCAATTAGTCAGTGCTTGCAGTTCTTATGAATATCACTTCAGAGCCTCCCATAGCGTTGTTCTCTTCCAACAGCAAATATTTAGAGCATTTTATTAAAGAAAGAAAAAAAAGAACAGAGCCCAACAAATGAAAACAACAGCTCATATAGAAAATAGGCAGAGAGCTTCTGCAACCATATGGAGTCCATTAACATAAAGTGAACTTTACAGGTATAACTGAGGTAGCAGTTACTTGAATTTTGTTTGTTTGATCAGCTTTGTTATTATTTATACCAAGGTCTTTTTTGGAGGGTACCTACCGCAAATTAGTGGAAAAGGCCAGTACACCATCATCTGAGCCCCATACTAATGCATTCTTACACTCTGTGCCTCAGGCACTGCTTCTGTGGCATATACTGCAGTTCTTCTTTAGCCTTCTCCAAGAACCTTTCAACCTCCATCTTTTACATCTCAGCATTACATTCCTCCTGAGAGGATGCAAAACAATAGAAGACTCCTGTGATTTTCCTTATAAGGAGGCTTTTGGCTTTATCTTGCATTGGGTTTGGGTTTTTTCTGTTTTGGGGTGGGGATTTTTGCTGTTGATCTTTCTCCTCTAATTTCTCTGCGTGAGTTGTCTGGAAAAGGGCGAACAAGGGTATGAAAGAACATTCTCCCCACTTGGTTCCTTGGCTTGACAGTATCTTAAAATGTCATTCAAAATCTATATCAAATGTGAGGTTTATGATACTGTGAGGGAGAATGAACCCTATTTTCATTTTCAAGAGCTTCAAGATGAACCTATCTGAGAGGAGAGAAGAGAGTTCTGTCATGCCTCAGGGCTGGGGCATCTCTCTTCCCATAATGGCCTTCCCTCTTTTGAGGTAGACTGGAGATCTCACTAGAAGCAGAATGGTCTCTGTAGCAAGTCTATCACCTTACTGAAGTGCTGTTTTGCTGGTTGCGTCCCTTTTGCACTAGCCCAACAGAAATCCCCATGTGAATCCAACAATCCAAGTGTCCCCTACAATCTCATATGCTCTCCAAGTAAGGGACTGTGAAGGAGAAAGAAAGAGCAATTCCAAACCTTACGGTGGGTTAGTGCCCATGAAATCCCTTGACTCTTGATTAGATAGAGGGGAAGACATACTTATCAACATCCGCAGCTCCTCTACACCCAGGGCATCTGGAGTAGGTGCCTTACATTTTCCCCCAGCCACATGGAGAGTGGACATACACACCGAGGATGGTGAACCATTGACAGGAGGTACAGATGTGTCTTGGGATCCTCCCGCTCCACCATTAGTTGCCCAAGGAGAAATTGCTGAGGAGTGTCCATGTGGAGGAGACAAAAGCCTCCATGCCCTCCTGGAACAAGCTGAAGGCCATTCCAATTCCACCAGTTCTCTGGAGAAGAGGGTTACAGGATGATCTGGAATTACCTCCTTTTTCTCATTAGCCATCTGATACATGACTCCAGTACCAGTTCAGCGGCAGCATATGAGCCTAGGAAAATTAACTGTAAAATTAAAACACTGGTAGGTTTATTATTCTTCTACTGATTGTCTTGTATAGGAAATGTTTTGAAAAGTACTAACTGAACTTGAATTCTCCTCAGAAAGTCTGCTACAGTAGACTGCTGAAATCAGTAGGTTTCAATTGTATAAAAAGTTTCAGTCAAAGAAGACATACGAATCTGTTCATACAAACAGCTATTACATAGGTTGAGTGCTCCCAGCTCATGCTATTACAGATATTTTTCTTTAAGACTCTGGTGTTAAAAACAAGAGATTACACAGGAGTCAGCTTAAATCATTCAAAAAAACCTAAGTACCTAAACTAAAACTCTTCAGAAACAATCCTGTTGACTGCAGGATTGACTGCAGAGGAAAATATGAACTGAGTTCATCCTAAAAATCGAGAAATCAAAAAATAAAGTTAAACACTTCATTTTTAGCAATGGTATCTCTGAGACCTGTTTGTTTCAGGATTGAGGTTATCTGATGGCTTGCTCTGACACACACAGAACAGATGGCGGTTTGAAGCTGTGTGCAGAAAGGTCTGTTGCATGCACTTTCCGCTTCAGCTATGGATTCACACGCCAGGTCTACTTTGAATCCCTCTCAGAAGTCACAAACAGGAAAATCTTTTGCTCCAGCCAGCCACTATCCCATTAAAAGGCAGCAGTCCTCTTCATGGCCGAGTATGCTGGGACCTCCCTGAAGCATCTGAGATTCAAGCTGTGGTAGTGATGTTGCCTTGCCTTGCTGCAACAAGAATCACGCCTGGAAAATGGGAGAGGCAAATTCCATTCACAGACAGGGTCTGTGAGGCTGGACCTGAGACAACTTACAGTAAATTAAATAAAAGCTGGCTATGATAAGACTTTTCACAATGCAAGCAGCACTCATATGCTTGTATGCAAAACCTCTTGTGCTTTTCCAGTCCCACTGAAGTTACAGATGGCATTTGTTCAACAGAAAGAATGGAGGAAGCATCTTCAATCAGGCAAACTAATCTGCTCCCCTCTTCTTCCCTTGGAAAGGAGCAAGCCAGAGAGCTTGATTTTGCTTCAGTAAATCAGATTGTATCAGAAAATTCCAACAAGACCTTTCTGAAGAGCAAAAAAGTTCCATGACCCTGCTTTGTTGTCAGTGCCTCTAGGACTAAGCCATGCAAACAGATGCTGTATCACCATCCACAGACAGTGTAAGAGACGTGGTGGTCTCCTAAACAGACTTGTGCAATAAAAAATGACAGGAGAGAACACAGAGTATAACCCCATGCTGCAGAAACCCATCTTGTCTTTTAAGAGTCTCTATATGGCAATAGCTCTCTTCTCACTGTTATAAAAATTCTCAAAACAATCCAATAACAATTTATCATCGTCATAAATGCTGCAGATCAGAGAGGGGAAAGAAGAGGGTTTTTTCCAGGCTTGTTAAGGCTTTTGCTGAGGCATCAGCCATACTACTCCTTTACATAAAGGTGCCCGTGTCCCAAGGACTGATGATAGCAGTTCTGGTCAGTGACTCTCTCTCTCTCCCTCTCTCTCTCTCTCCTTTTCAATTGGCATTTGGAGATCATGGTCTTTGAATGTGTTCAAAGTGAAGAAATATACACCAGAATGGTGTGTAGTTCCCTGGTATTAATGAAAAAATGTCTCTAGAGGATATTTGCAGAGCAATTTGCGTAGGGAGGACTGTGAATAGGTGTGATAAGACTACAGGTTAGGTCATACTAATATTTACACTATGCATTTAGTACTTATATCAATCTCTATCGACATACGTTAACAAAGACGTCACAAAATTCTCCAAGCCTGACTCCGCTATTGTTCATCATGCAAGAAGTTGCTGCTGCCACTATATTCCCTTTTATTTGCTACTTGGGAGCCATCTCCTTTTGTTTGTGGGAAGCAGTACTTGGTACCAAACGCTGCCTCAAAAAGAAAGACAAGGCTGTACAAAAGGATCTTAGTAAATTGCTTCACCAAGCTTCCAGTAATAAATACATTTATTGAGTAGACAGTAAAAAGTACTGGAGAGTTAAAAATAAATTCTGAGTTATTTAAACTTAATTTATGACCAGGAAAATAATCCCTCTCTTCTACTATTAATGTTTTTTATCTGGACCATCAAATGTCACACCCTACTGATTTTGGATGTAAGGTCACTGGAAACAACATATCAGTGGTGTCAGCAATACAAATCAACTGAAATTCCCCTAAAAATAAAAATGTCAGGAGTAAAATAATAGGCAATAGTTATTTCATGGTATGAAAGACTCGTAATATATCAAGAGTTCACCTTCTTCTATCTTTATAATATATGACTTTGAACGTTAAGTATACCTCCATTTCATATATTTTAAATATAGATAATGTGTCTAGCTAAAACAATAGTCTCAGAGAAAAGTGAACCAAAATTATTGTTTAGGTTTGCATTCACTTTTTTAAATGTCTCCTAATTTATATCAAATGAAGAAGCAATAGCCCTGTCTATAAAAGGCATTGAGGTGCACCAGCTGATGCTTTGTAAGATCTAAGATTTCTATGTTAAACAAATATGGGAATATAAAATTGATCTGGAATAATGATTTTAGTAAGAAGAAAAAGAAGGGGTGGCCTTTCACTCTGGTTGACCCTTCATTTGGCCCATAAAGACAAGATCCCATCTAAACCAAGCATTGCAGGAAGCAGTAACAAATGCCACTAGAAAGGCAGCAAGCAGCACATATTTGTGAAAATGCCTCCTTTGAAGTTTCTGCGTAGATGAACACATCTGTGTCAGTTAAATTGTCTTTAGTACAAATGGGGATTTCCTCGGGCCATTTGTGACTGTTATTAAATGGCTACTAGGAAACAGGTTACTAATTTGGCTTGCATCACCGTGCTGAATTATAACTAAACATGCTAAATGTCACACTGCACTGCATGTGGCACTCACACAGAGAAACAGGTGGCTATAAACCCGTGTTGTACGGACTATCAACATGAATTTGTACACTCAGTTCAGATGCAGTTGTGTTTGTGATTAATAGCCTGCCAGGGCATGGACATTTTGTGTTTACATATAATGAGGAAGAGAATGAGGATGGACTAGGTCAGCGCTGTCCCATCACTTACCTCTAAAAAATCTGCCCCCACATCCACAGATTGTCCAGGACTGGAAACCTCTCAGGGTCCCTGAACACTCTTTTAGGGTTCAAGCCGTTGGTCCACTGACCACACAAGAGCAGGAGCCAGAAGCCCAGGAGCCCATCCCCAGCACTATGTCTTTTGATGTTCACCCATTGCCACCCAACGAGCAGACAAAGCATCCTCCTCCCTAGAGTGGGGCTATTGAATGACTTGTCCAGCTTTTCCCTGCTTTTGTGAATCTTGTGACTCTGCTCCATTCTCCCCCTTCTTCTTCCTCCAGTCTTTTGTCTGATTTGTGTGTGCCATTTCCACTTCACCTTGCCTTCAGAAAAGAGAAGGAAACACCTCTGCTGACAGAACATAGCTGCAGGGTTTTGGCTCTCCGTTGTACTGTCTGGCAGAGATGGGAAGTGGCCCTGCCACAGTTTGTCCTGTGTTCACACAGAGGTAGTGCACAGCTATTTGGGATGGTTTTTTAATAATCTGGTGTCAGCCAGAATTCAAAACTTTTTTCCTCACATCACTCTTTGTATATTTGGGTGATATTTATTGCAGGTGTATGGTGGGAGTTATCCCTATTGCTGACACAACAGTCAGGTTGGCAAAGAAAGGGGACAAGAAAAAGTTGTTCTTACAAGACAAGATTAAATCCTTTTAGGATGCAGTGAACTTGTCAGAAGGTAAAACAGAAATGGTCTTAGAAGCTTCCAGTTTGAAATGAGAAAGAAAACTCATAGGCCTGTAGGAACGTAAGGTACTTAAGTAATAGTTCAATGGGAAAAAAAACATACCGCAATTAGTATAAACACTTCTTGTACAGAAGAGCTATGACAGTTGTTAGAAAACACCTTTCCTAGACAAGACAGCACACTCAAAGTCCTTCTTGCAGTAGCACTCCACTTTTTGGTCATGTTAAAGTTGTAGGTGCCCAATGCTACACAAATGCTCAACATGTAAGTGTGTTGGAGGTGAAACATGAGGTGACAACTCAGATACGTGAAACCTGACAAGTTAAAGATAAATCATATCAACTAGTTCCCATATATGTTGTTCTAGGAGGACTGATACATTACCACATCATGTAGAGCACAAGCCCAAAGGTTTGTCATCTGGAAATGTTGGGAGGGGGGGATGCAACCTAGAAGGTGGGAGATATGTCAGCAGGGAGGTGACAGATCATTTCTGCTGTAGTTGAATCTTTTCTGTAGCTGAATATTTTCCTTTGGGAGTTTGGAAGCACTTCAGTGATGAGAGAACTGGGTTTATGTCTATGTTTTGTGATAACTCTGGCCACAAGTATGTGACTCCTGGACAGTAGTTTTCCTATTCCTTCTGCCATTTTTCCATTCTATTGATTCAGCACTTTTCTCAGAAGAGATCTTGGGTTTCGTGGTAGTGACACATTCTAGCTTGGACCAGTAAGGTGTAGTCCCAAAAAGAGAGATCCTGGAAACACCTAATTTTTTATCATTTATGCCACACAAGAATCAAGATACTGACATGATGAATCGGGCACATCATCCTTTTCATTCCCTGTAGTACTGCCAAAATATTGTCCTCAGCATGGAAAAAGTGAAACATATCTGATGAACACAGTTTCATTATGTCAGGAACTCTGCTGTTCCGTGATATGATGGACTTCTCCATTTCTGACTCAGATTCTGGTTCTGCCTCTCTTCTGCATTAACCTGCTGTGATCTCATCAGGAAAGCTGATCCATGAAGTTGAGGTTATAGTGAATGTTACTTAACCTAATAGCTGGTCTGACAACTTTTTAAATGTCTTTTACTATTTGCTCTCCAGTTGTGTTTTCATTCACACTGCGCTGATATCAGCTGAGTAGCAGCAGCCATAGAGATAGGCATGAAACCTGTATTTTCCTTCTCTGTGGTATACAAACATATTTAAAACAGTTTTCTCCAGAGAAAACTGTGAGACAGTCTTGTTTATTCTACTTGACCTGCAAACACACCCCTTCCCCTTTTAGCTGTAAGACATTTGAAAATTTATTTATGGCACAAAACCTAAGGTTACCCATGCTGGGAGAAGAAATCCTTTATTTATCTGCAGTAGGTTCAAGAGCACTGCAGATAGACAAGGTCCATGCTGCTCCACAAATATCTATCAGCCTTGACCTGCAGAAACCAATCATGGGCTTACTGTGTTGTTTGCATGATACAAACCCAGTGCCTCTTCCCCATAGAAAGTAAACTGAGATGACTCAACTGACTTCACTCAGTAATTCTCTCAACAATCTGATCAAAATGATTAATGGTCATTCTGGTCAATGCTGGATTTAATTGAAGGTCACTAAAAAAAAAAAAAAATAAAAGGTCACTTTCCCGACCAATCTCTATTTATCTATGGATTTTTATTATTAAAGGAATTAATCTGATAGTGCTTCCATACACAGCACATTAATTATTTATACATTTGATACAAAATGACTTCATACAAAGATTAAGATTGAGTCTTAAATTGCTGACATGGGGCACAGAAATTTAGTTCTATGATGAGACTCATCTAGATTGACACAGCTGAATCCCAGTTTAAAAAGTAGGTTTAAATGTACACTGAACCTGCTATTACATACAGCCAGACCAACTTACACCAAATGTTGCATGTAAACTCAAGTGCAAAAAAATCTTACTTTGAGAAAAATCTTAGCTTTTGTGACATATTTATTGGAGTATCTGTTTTCAGGATGGCTTAGCCCACTGTCCTTCATTTTGAGATTTGAAGTGACTGGTATTTAAAACAAATACTGATACAGTAATTTTATTTAGTCTCCAGAAGTTTGAGGGGAGCATTCTCAGCCTTAAGGCAATAAATTTCAGTCAGAAGTAATTTCTAATGTTGCTTCGTCCTATTACTTGTAAATTCAATATAATTAGAGGCATATTCAGTTCATTACCAATTTGAACTCCTGCCCGTTTTTTTTTTCAGTCTGTTGCTTTTTCAAAACACTTTATTAAAAACTTGTTGTGCTGTCATGTGTTTAAAGGGAAATAATATCTCACAACTAATCATTTATTAAGATAATGCAACCACACAATGTAGAAAAACAACAATGTAACCTCGCTAGAAACAGATGGAGAGTGAGAAAATAAACCTTTGCTTGGTTGCACATTAATATTTTGAACTTACACTTGAAATATGTATTAGCTGCATTTTCATCCCAGGAGTGATAAATACAACATTAGATTGAAAAACAATTATTTCCCTTGCTTTTGGGCATACACTACCTTATTACCTAGACTCACTTATTGTTTCAAATAATGCCTTCTGAATTTTCATGTGTTTTGCACTTCTCATAAAAGCCTATATTGGGAGACAGGAAGCCTGAGCAAAATGTGAAAACTATGTCACTGTATTACTGTTACTTTATTCTTTTCTTTCTGCTGCCTCATTAGGCCAACCATCAGAAATGACATAGCAGAGACCAAAGGTTCCTATTTTAGTGTTGGATGATGGGCAAGAACGATTTTTTAAAACTGCAGACAGTACCTGCCCAATACAATATCCTTGATGTTGAATCACACAGAATCACAGAATATGCTGAGTTGGAAGGGACCCACAAGGATCATCGAGTCCAGCTCTTAGCCCTGCAAAGAATCATCCCCTGAGGGGAAATTTTACATTAATTATGGAGAAAATAAATGTTTATATATTAGACACAGGATCTTACAATGCGCACATGCTCATGCATGCCAAACGCACCATCATCACTAAATATTGGGGAACCATTAAATCTGGTCTTAGGCAAGTGTCAGCAGTGGTCTTGTTGCATTCCTCCTCTTCGCATGCAGCGTTCCTGCTGTAGCTCTACACAAGGGTTTGAAAATTGGTTCTCCATAGGCTCTGCAAAGCTTTACCAAAAAGCTTGGAATCTGCATGCCCTGTGTCACAGGGCCAATGTTTCAGCAGCACACCTTTTCTAAAGGTGTATCTGCTTTGTCTGGGGTCGTAGCAAGTTAGGTGCTTTGAAAGGAATGTGCTCATTGTCTGGCCCAGTAATGGCCCAGGGGCATAAACCTTACTGAAAGATGAGTGGAGATTGTCAATAAATCCCCAAAAGGAATGTTAAAAACATCCTGACTCATGATTACAACTCCTAAGGGATGAGTTTGAAATGCAAAGAGAGTCCTGCAAAGAGTTTGGGTATGTAAGGGCTGAAGTATCCCCAAAAGTGATAGTCGGACGTTGGTACAAGTTTTGTGTGGAAACAGTACTATTCCTACCAAGTCTTCTTCAACGTGTGCAAGCATCATGACAGCTTCTGACCGGAAGCCCAAGGAGAGAATAACCTCTCAGAGCAGCTCTGCAGTAGAGCTACACACTTAATAGCATAGCAGCACTTAAGAAAACTGGTCCTTGAACCTCCCTTGCAAGCTTTCAGGTTTCCCAGAACATCTCTCAGCAGTGCCTAGCAGTGGCTCATCTCTGCTTGCTATCTGTGGGGGTTTTGTGAGCTGTTAGTGCAGGTCAACAAGAGAAAAAAATGAGTCTTCCAGTAAACAACTGGATAAAGCAAGTGTCTCTGAAGTGCAGTTTCTGAAATGGTCTCCTGGACAGTTTTTAACAGTATTAAATTACTGTGTAGTTATTATTTATTCATTTAAGTCTTCTTGCAGGCAGCATCCCTCAAGAATAAGTATTTATCTATATATACGTATGCAAGCTTTTTGTCTTTATTGTTTTTCATATGCTTTGTCCTTTGCTCATTGTCTTTACCATCCTCCTTTTTTTTTCCAGCTAATACAGCAGGCATTCCTGCTGAGATAAGAAGGGTAAAATTCTGTAGCAAAGAAGGGATGAAAACAAAAAGCCTGCAGTGGCCCAGAGTTTGCCAATACACAGGGTATTCCCGTAAGAGGGGATATTGAGGTCTCTGTGCACCCAAGGTCTGGGTGGCATACAACAGAGGTGTGAACACAAGGATGCTACTCTCAGCCTGCTCTGATCATACATTTTGGACAAACAGTAGGGATCTCAAGCAAGGTCCTAGTGGTCCCTGGTTCTGTGGTGCTTGTTTGGGAGGGGAACGAGTGTTTGGAACACCTAGCTTCCTAAATCAAGATTATTTCTAGATTATTAACTGGATATTTCCCTTGGCCTCTGCAACTTCTTAAAAAGGCTTCATACAGTGAAAAACAGTGACCCAGAGGTGGGAATCTTGAACTCTTGTTGCCCTCACCATTTCTCTAACATCCAGAGATAACCGCAGTTTGCTGGTCAAGCAAACCAGCACTTTCCTCAGACACACGTATGTCCCTGAGAGGGCTAAAAGGGTTGACAGGACAGTGCTAAAGGCATTTCTGCAGGAGTAGTTACTACTTGGATCTTTTTGAAACCACAACATACAGATAAATCAATCACAGACTAACCACAGCTGGCAGTAGATACATTCACACCTCATGAATGGAAGTGAATTGTCTTCTTGTTTGGTAATTCAGTTGTTTAGTCCCAAGATCAGTTTGCCAGTTTGAATCAGAGCAGATTTCTGTTACTCAGTACTGCATGTCACAGCTCAAGTGAAACAAATGCTCCAGTCTTCTTTGAACTTCTGAGTATTTTGACCTTCAGAACTCGTACCATGAATTTTTCAATTAACTAGCTCATAATTAAATCAACTGATTAAATAAAGAAGTTTTAGTTGATAAAGTACCATTATGCATTCAGATGGCACAGGAGTTTTAATGATATGTAGATTATCCCTAAGAACAGCTCAGAAACAGAATCTATCCTCCTACACAGCTTCATGGGTCCCTTCTGGCCACGCAGCCCCCTTGCTGCCCAGGCAACCCACGCAAATGAGGTACAGTGGTGCTGGAGACAAGGATTCAAGACATTTTTTCTCTGCCCTTGACTCCACAGTCCTGCTGGCCATACCAGTTCTGATACAGGCCAGGATGCCATTGGCCTTCTGGACACACTGCTGGCTCATGTTCAGCTGGCTGTTGATGAGCACTCCCACATTCTTTCCCATCAGGCAGCTTTGCAGCCACACTGCCCCAAGCGTGGAACACTGCATGGGGTTGTTGTGACCCAGGTGCAGGACCCAGACTTGGATGCTGTAAGTGTAGAAGACCCTTCCAGAAGATTTTACTATGAGAAGATCAGGGGGTTTTACTTAAGAAAGCTTTCCTGCCTGGAAAAAGGCATCTTTGCCAGAGTTTTAAATGGTTTCTCCTCCTGCATTCCAGAGGAGCTGACTCCTGGGTATGAGAGAAGATAAGTTCTTGTAGACATATCTGAAGACCCCACAGTGGGGGGGGGCCAGGGACAATAAAAGCCCTAAGAAGAACAGGGCACGTGTCTTTTCCTAGGCACAATGAAGATTTATGCCAAGATGTTAAGTGTTCTTGACTTTGGAAATAAATTCTCCTAAATCTGCTATTTTGGCAGTACCTGAGTGTGTTTGACCCTTACAGGTGCCCTCTCCTGTTTTTTGATTTGCCTCTTGAGAAAGAGATGCTGGTTTCTGTGTAAGTACACAGATTGCCTAAAATATTACAGTTCCCATGAATTTCTCCCTTTAATGGCAGCAACCTCCAGAGTTCTCAGTCTCGGACCGCCACTGGACCCAGGCACCAAGAATTTGCCATGTGATTATTGCAGGTATCTCAAACTCAGGCCACCCTTGTCCTTGCTTGTGCAAAAAGAGCTTTCCATTGCATATGAACTGCACTTGGCTTGCGATCTTTATCAGACTGCACCAGGAAAAGCTGCTTGACTTAGAGATGTCATTTGGTGTATCCTTTCCGGTCCCTTAAAGGTGAGCACCATGACAAAACATAACATCAAAAAGCATATCTTGGAAGATAGAAACAAAGCACTCAGGATTTTTTGAAAAGTTCTTTAGGCCAGTTCCTCAATACAAATCTCTTTTCCAAATGTAGGACTCGATTTGCCACACAAAATCATACCTACTGCTCAGAGTCTAAATTTATATTCTCTTCAGAACTGAAACTATACCAGAGAAAAAAACCTTTAACAATGGTCTTTTTTTAATTTGACAAATCCCTCTTCAAATACTTCCCTTGGAAAATCCTTTTGTGTTCTTTTAAGTAGGATGATTTCTTTTCTTTGTGTAATTCAAGTGTGGTGTAAAGTGAGCCCAACTCATTTAAAAATACACACGTGCACAAGTAGGAAGATAAAACAAGTCTCAAACAACCAAACTGCTTATTGTTGCAAAGGGGGGAGTAAAAGGGAGGAGGAAAGAAGAAGTAAAAATGCCAGAAAGAAAAAAAGTGAAAGGAAAAAATTGCACAACATTTTGCTGATTCGTCTCAGGTTAGGATGCATGTAATATTTACCACATAAGTAAATATCACTTAACTATCTCAAATATCTCACTATTGAAACAACCTGAAAAATGTCATATTTTATATTATTGTTGTTGTTGTTATACTGTAGACCAGTTCTCTTGACTGCATGCCTTCTGTCAGTATTTCTTCTGTGTTTTGTTACACTTTTGTGAATGGGAGCAGGATTTGATGCTACTCCTACCTAAAGCCGTAATTGCAAGTTCCGAATGTGAGATGCAACTCCTGTACTATCCACTGTAATGATGCAGACAACAGATAATAGGATCAAAGGAATCAAAACCAGGATTCTTAGAATCAAGCAAATGTGTTTAATAACAGAGGGGAACCCAAATCTGTAATATAATTCATACCCTGTAATGGCACTAAGTGGAATATTTTTAAAAACATTTTCAAGATGTATTACTAGATTTTTAATTCCTAAACTGTGCATATAGCACATTTGTTTGATTTAGTGCCTAGAATAAACTTTTACTACTTTTTATTCCTGCTAGCATGGAAACGATTAACACAGCAAAGGGAAAGTACAAGACTCCCTCCAGCCCCCCGCCCCCACCAACACATCTCTGAAGTGCACTCCTAACTGAGTAGCCCAGCTTTGACCTTCGCCTCTTATCTGCAGTTCTGCTGGTAGATGTCTCCTGCTGGCTGGAGAGGGAATGCAGTTCTGGTTTGTGTTAGGAGGAAGAGATTGCAAACTGATTTTCCAAAACTCAAGCAGCTGTGTATCGTAATATTGAGATGTGGATGGATCTCAGAAGGGTGTTTAAATAAGTGAGGGAGATAAGAAATGTCAGATTCCACCTAACTTCTGAGCAAGATACTCATGATGGTGCATGTGGAAGGTGAGACAATGGAAGAAGAAATCAAAGAAAAGATCATTAAGAAGAGAAAGGTCTTTGTGACCAGTGATTTGTATTAAGAGTAGTTGGGAAGATTATTGTCAAAATCAGATTTAGACAAGAGAATGGGTACTGGCAGCTTGGCTCAAGGGTATGGAGTAGGGCTGGAAAAGATCCTGATTAGAAAGAAAAACAATTGACTGGCTGTCCTTTGTGGTGGGCCAGTGGCACTGCCATAGTCACATTAGACGTGATCAGAGATGGCTTTCAGGTGAAAATGCAGAAATGAATGAAGTTACAGGAGCCTCTCAGTAGCCAAAGAGCAAGGGCAGGACTCAAGAGGTAGGATAAGATGGTGGTTTATGGGCCAGTGCTATAAGCAAGCTCTGGGGTGTGTGATCATCCAAAAAGGGGTTCACAACATGAGGACTACTCTTGGGAATGAACTCTGTGTGGATAACTCTTAGGATTGCAGTCACACGACTGATAAGAGCTTTAAACTAGAAACAAAGAGGAGAGGATTGGGAGACTCATTCTCCATGGCTGATTCTAATGCAAGGCAAAAAAGAAAAACCAGATAAATGAGATTATTGCAATGGGTAATAGGACACGAAAGGAGAGAAGAATAGGCAGCAAGAGAATACAGGAATAATATCGAGGAGAGGAATAAATGTTTGTGTGATACACAGAATGAAATTTGCTATTTAAAACTGGATTAAAACAGAGAAAATCAAGAGAAATGTTGTGCATTAAGACCAGATACATATAGGAAGAAGAATCTCTGGTGCAGAACAAAACAAAAAGATATTACAAGAACAATAGAAACACATTGAAATAGTAATCTTGCCTCAAACACAGGCATTGAAAGATATGCATTATTAAAAAAAGAAGAAAAGGTAAAAGGCAGTGAGGTAGCAATTCTCATTAACTGATGAAGTAGACTGAAAAGAAATAAGAATTGATTGCTTCAGTAAAACCTAGAAACAGGCTAAGTCAAAAATCACTTTTGGAAAGCCTGAAAAAGAGGATCTATGGGAATTAAAATAGGGTCTGCCACTCACTTTGATGGCTGAATTTTGTTATGGCTAGAGATCACCATCTTACTACAAGAAACTAAGGGAATGAATCTTTAGAAGAATTTCAAATTCACCATGCAGTAAGCAAGGCTTCCAAATACATAAGGACAAACTATCTTTGCATGAAAGGGACAAATTTCTACAGCAAGTAGTCCCAGGCTCTAGAGCAACACCACATTAGATACAGTTCTGGTAAGTACCAAAACACTGCAAGGTAGCTGCTTGTAGCATAGAAACTTAGTCTAAATGACCTTGAGCTGATTCGATTTTAAATAAGCAGAAGGACAAAAAGAGACCTAGACTCATTATGTGTGATTTTGAACATGAAATGTTGAGCAAGCCAGGAAGTCTTAAGACCTCTAGGATTTGAATGTAGCAAGGACTTGGCCTCAAGGGTACAAAAAATTTCAATGAATTTGCACCCCCCTCCCACCCTTGCTACACACAGCAAGGGGGAAAAGTCATTGTGGAGTAGGACAAACACCCCTCACAAAAAGGTACAAGGAAAGAGACCAAAAAAAAGGGACTGATCAGCAAAGAAAAACTTATTTAAGGTCAAGAAGTCCAAGACTAAATTACCACTGGGTAACACTCTCTGTGGGAGATCCTGTCAAAGAAGCACACAGGAAATGTGCAGTAAAATAAATGAATGCAGTGACAAGTAAATACAAATATTGCTTTTGTGGCATTTTTCACTGGCCCTCTGTTCTAGTGATTCTAGTGTAACTCAATTTTTACCAAGATCTGCTGAGCAAAAAGCAGCATATCCTCTTCCAAGACTGACTGGAGCTCTCTTATGCTGGAAAGATCTCTGCAGTCTATGATCCTACCATGTTCCATGTGACTGCAAACGAGTTAAGCACATCTGTTTTACTTTGCATGGCACTGCATGTGAGGAAATGTGGGCGGCTTGGTTCCACATTTCCACTCCGGGCATTTACTTATCCAGATGTGTCAACAGCAACGTAAATCATCTGACCATACCAAACTAATTTTGACTGCAGGAACTGTCAAAAAATAGTGGCTGTCAGATGGCCTTGGAGAGAGTAGAGCTGGCAGAAATGGGTGAGGAGAGAAAAACAGGTAAAGAAAAGTTGAAGACATGTATATATATTGATTATCCCAGTAAAGGCATGTAGTGATAGGACAAGGGGTAATGGCTTTAAATTGAAAGAGAGTAGATTTAGACTAGATATCAGAAAGAAATCCTTTACTATGAGAGTGGTAAGGCACTGGAATTAGTTGCGCAGAGAATCTGTGGATGCCTCATCCCTGAAAATGTTCAAGGCCAGGTTGGATGGGGCTTTGAGCAACTTGGTCCTAGCGGAAGATGTCTCTGCCCATGGCAGGGGGGTTGGAACAACATGATCTTTAATGTCCCTTCCAACACATACCATTCTATGATGCTTAAGAAAAGTAAGAGCTTGAAGCTGGCCTTTGCAGAATAAACACCATGCAAATAGGAAGAGGAAGCACAAATTTCCCACAACACAATCCCAGTACTGTGCTGTGAGTGCAGCCAGAAGGAATCCCATGCACTGAGAGTGACCATTAGCCCCTGTAGTGTTATGAGACAGGGATGGTGTTTATACTGTGTTTTCATAGTCACTAAAACAAGGAGGCATTGGGCTTTGACTCAAGTTTCTGGATGCGACTGTAATAACTACAAAAATTTTTAAAAATCAGTTTGGGGTCTCAACTACTTTTTACACTGAGCACACCAAAATGTAACAGCAGCTACTTCTATCACTGTGGCAGGCAGGGTGTATTCAGGCTTCCTCCTGTGAGGTGGCTAAGACCCGGCATATCATGCCATACACCATGAACTTCAGCAGTTATAATCAAAATCTCCTGAGCATGATGATGGGAATTTGGTGAGTGCTGTCTTTACTTCACCAGATGCTGCTTGGAATATGGGATCCATGGCCAAGTGCAAAAAATCAAAATCAAGTGTCTGGCTGCAGCCAGGGCAAGTGCAATCTAAGAACAGCTCCTGTCACCATGGCATACCTGATCTCTCTGGGAAAGATCCAGGGTGACCTATAAAGTCTGAATCCATTTTTCATGCTAAGGCCACAGAGGGGCTGGGGTTGATGAAGGCACTATAGAGCACCAGGCCCCCCTAACATGGTGGTTAGGAATTAGTCAGACAGTATCCCAGAGCTCAGAGTAGCCCTGTGACCTCACTGAAAAGCAAATTATATGGGCAGCAGTGATCTGCACTATACATGGAAGGCATGGGGATCCTTTGCAGTTCTTTACCAGTCCTCTGATCTCTCCAGTGCTACCTTCCAGTGTCACTGGGGTTTTCCTAGTTCAGTTGTTTCTCCTACTACTGCTACACATGTGCTGAAAATGGCTGCCCATTGTGTTACTTCAACATGCTATGGCATGTGACAAATATTCCCAATAATATCTTCCTGGAGGGTTACAGAAACTTTTAAAAACACTGGATGTCACACAGGGCACACGCCTCCACCAGTGTGAAAATAATGTGTGTGGCTCTGATCCTTCAGGCAACTTCTTCGTGCATCAGGTAAATGATGAATTACCCTGTCAGTCAGAGCTCTTCCTTTCAGGGAGATAAAAGGCATATGCCTGAATAGAAGCTACTTGGTTTTAGCTGCCACACAGCCTCTTGGATGGATGTGACAGGTTGCTTCTGTGGTGTCCACTCCTTAGATTTGACGTGGGGTTCCATGAAGTGCTGCAAAACACTTCAGTGTTTTGACTCTGGTCACATTTAGTGACCGGAGCTAAAGTTTGGACTTCTGTGCATCACCCAAAAGACTGCAAAGGCTGCAGGGCAAGGACAAAGTGAAGTAGTTTTCATCTCTGAACCAAGAAGTTGACACAATCCCCGCTGCAGGCTACAGCATATTTCTGGTCAGGACTGAGCTTTGGGCTTTGTGCTTGGCAGATCCAGCTGGGCTGGGAACTGGTTAACTGAGCCAGTAAAAAACTACAGTCAAGTCAGGACAGATCCCCTTGAAAATTTTATATACACATGTATACATATATATATATAATTGACATGAAGAAAGAAATTACTAGAGAAAATTCACAGGCTGGGGAGAAGCTATGTTCTCTAGATGTCTTCATGGAGCCCATTTTTACACTTCTTACAACCAGCTGCTCACCAAAGGAGAAAAATGTGGTTCTTGGTGGGCTATCTTTACTGAGTTTACCTTTATCCTCATGGCTCTACTTTGCTATCCCTATAAATGCTTTCTCCAAGAGTTCTGAAAGAAACTGTTATAGAGCTCTATTGGCTCTACCCAGTTAAATACACTGGGGAGACAATGGTTGCTGTTTATGGGGCTTTTCTAACCAGAAAAATTTTAACCATCTTGTCATGATGATATGATAGCCATGAGGGTAGTGAGTCTGGTACAACCAGGTTGGTCCACTGCCAACAAGTTTGAAATTTACTTTACAGCATGTGGGTACCTATACCAAACAGTTTGGAGCATAAAGAAAATCTGCACAAGTCCTACTTTATTTTTTACTGTACTGTCTAATAGATGCTCTGTCAAGTTATACATTTCTAGCTGTGACAAATTATTCCTCTTCTCCTGACAGGACCTCCAGCTGAGTCCGCTGTGCTCAATTAGGAGAAAATGCATATTTTAATCCACCCCATGGTGTAGTAACATTTCACTCTGCAGCCTTGGCAAAGGCACCATTTAACTATTTCTGCAGTGGTTTCACATGCAGCACATTATTCTAATGCCAGCAGCATTTCCGTCTGTTCTAGTTTCCCTGGCAGTACTCCCCTAGGCATTGGGATGTGGACAATTAAAGCCCACTTTATCATTTTGGAACCAATGATTTCTTTCCTCTGATACAGTTCATCTGTACATAGCAGCTGCTCTTACCATCGCAACCATCTTTGCTTCTCCAGGCCACTGCAGTCTCCTTGTAAGATGTTGTGACCACCCTTCAGTGATGGACAGGGAAAGGATTCTCCTGTATCCTTCCTAAAACAATGCATCAGGTCTCTGTCCTCCTCGGTGGTCACCACCAGCTCCAGATCTCCTCCTATCCATAGCAATGAACCTCAAAACCAGAGGGCCTATGTGATATGGGAAAAGGCACCCTCTTTCCAATAAATCATTAGGACTTCTGTAAAATGTCTTCTAATACTGTGGTAGCACTTGAAAACTACTCAGGCATGACTCAGCAGTCATGGAGAGCTGATGAGATGAGAACCCACATGACACTACTTTTATGGTGCAATATGGCTCTCTTCACTGTTTGCAGGGAAAACAAACAATTAAGAGTTATTTGTGGGGAAAAAAGCAGTCCAGAGAGAGGAATAAGCTGCATTAAAAAAAAAAAAAAAAAAGAATAGTGAAAGTCTTTACATAAAATCAGGATCTCCATGAAACTATTCAACTGTGCTGGTACATTCAGGATGGGTTCTGCCCAGAATGATGGCACTGCTCTTTTTGACTGCCTCCAGGCTACCTTTGGCCTATTGAGTCTCAGAAACATTTCTAGACAAACCTTTAATTTCAAGTTCCAATTTTTAGCCTCTTAGCTTTTTTGCAGATCATCTCATATGTTCTTTTCTTACCTGCAATCAGAGGTTTGATCATTTGAAAATCCTGTTTGCTGAAAACAAACTCAGGGTCCCTGATGTATTCAGTAGCCTGAAAATCCCATTAATTATTTGAAACCTTTGTTAGCTGAATTAATTCAATTTCTTTGACTCAACTTGGATAACAAAGGTCTGTCTGCATTTCTCTTTCTTTTATGTCAAGTGTGCTCTCTGGTACTACTTACCCTATTAAAAATATATCTTGCCTTTTAATCACCACAAGCAAAACAAAGATAAGCCTGCTGAAAAAGACTTTGAAAAACAGTTAAAGTAGCAGAGGAATTATGTGCAAGTCTGTAGAGTATATTTATGGTTATAAAACATCATATAAAAATTTAATTGGTCTCTATGAAAGGCACCAGCAGCTGGGTTGAGAGGGTTCTCCACGGAACAGTTCAGCAAGGCAGCAGTAGAACAAATGTTTGCCTTTTCAATACACTCAAAGCCAGTCCTGGAGCTTCACTGCTGAATGGTCAAGACTACTTAGTCCTTAACATTCAAATGTGGCCAGCCAAAGTTAGCCAGGGAAAGGGATCAGTCTGATCAAACATCTCAGGTTAAAGTTTCAAGGCTTTGTGTTGGCAAAGGTAGCCAAAGCAAGCAAATCAAGTCACTTTGGGATTAGGACTGTTGTGCTTAAAATCTCTCACACTGCATTGCAATATATCTGCAAGTCAACAGACCCATCCCCTGTAGCTCTGATGGCTCTGGTACATCGTAGGCCATCTAGTCTGCTATAATCAGCTGCGTGATCCCAGGACTCCTGAGGAAAATCCTTGGGCAATTAGAGGGCTCTGGGACATGTCAGTTCCCTCATTAGCAATAAGTCTGGGAGCTGCTTCAGATATGAAAGCAGAAGTATATACACAACAACCTGGGCTTTCATTAATAGTGCCTAATTTCCATGGTGCTCATGCAGCACCGCTGGTCATTTTGACACTGTGCATCACTGCCACCTTATGTGGTGGGTGTGTTGTGCAGACTCTGCTACTGGAGAGCTAGCTCAGCCATTAAATCCTTTGAGATAGTTGCTTTTGCTTTTTATTGTAGCTCTGTGCTGGATCTGAAACAGTGCCTTAGCACTGAAAACCTCCCCATGAGATATGGGAATATCTCATTAGCAAAATTACTTTTTTCCGAGAGTGGTTTTTGTGTAAACATTAAGCTCTTCATTTACAATGAGAGCATTTCAGCAAACATGTCTTCTTTCTATTTTAATGTAACTTGCCAAGAACATGTATTCTTCTCTTGTACTCATATGTAAAGGAGTAAGATCCTTCAGGAGTTGGCTGATGAGCTACATTTTTACAGCAATAAAAATGCAAACACAAATGTAATCTAGGTGTGACTTTTTGTTTAGTTGTTTTCCTATTGCTTAGCTTCTTTACGTTATTCAGCTAGATTAATCCTAGCCCTATTGTTTCAGGGTCTTATTGTATTGTGCTATCACATGTCTCACATCACAGAAAAGCACAAAGGACTTATTTGAAGTATGTACAGCCCCCCTGGCTGCCCAGTACAGCTGGCCCAGACCACATTCAGTCAGAGGCATCGGTCACCCCTCCAGCAACTCTAGTCATCCTTTACACCCCAGCCCTTCTTTACACCCACATTGGAGATAATCAATACTAGATATGGTTTTGTTCTCTTTTTTTTTTTTTTTTTCAAGTTAAGGAACCAGGAACAAAGAGGAAAAGTGAGGAAGGGTTGCAGGAACTTCAGTTAGGGAAACTGACATACTGATGAAAAAACCTTTCAGACAACTTTAGGGGTAAGACCTAAATAACCTTGAGCTGTTTTCACAAGCACAAAACAAGCAAGCCTGGGAGACTGTCACCAGGCCTTGAAAGAAGAATGCAGGAATGACTACATAAGGTAGGAAAACAGAATGGACAGCACTTAACCACTTCACACTGTGGAACTAGCATGGGAGGATTAACTAGCATGCAGAGACTGTAGGTCCTGCACAATTCACAGAGATGGGCTGTAGGACCAGGATCAGCGGAAAAAAAAAGGCTGTGCAGCCCCAGTGCAACTGGTCAAGCCACAGCACCAGCAGACTGATGAACTTTGGGGTGACTGGATGTGCTAGCAGACCACAGAGGCATGGGAATACTCTACCAAAAGGGATCACACAGAGATCTCCACAATTTTGTGAGCATTAGGACATAGATGCCCACTCCTTTTTTGCAGGGTAGATGTTGCCCTATTTTCACCAAGTTAAACACATGTAAATTTACCTTAGCTTCCCACCCCAGTGGCAATGCTGAAATAAGCATTCAAATGCAAAAGTGGGACTTCTTAGTATTTTCTTGGTGAGAGATTTCTCAGTCTAGAAGAGAGAAGGATGAGCAAAATCTCAGGTTAAAGCCTTGATCTGGCAAAGGAAATGTGTTCCAACTACAGCTAGGAGCTGCCAGCCTGCAACCAACAAGCACTGAAGGAGCAGCATGGTCATCTAGACATGCGAGAGCACTTCATTCTGAACGTGTCCCAGGAACAGAAACACACTGATAGCCAGTCTTTATGTCACCGTTTATATCATAATTTTGGAATGCAGTTGACAAAGCAGGTTACATTAAAAACCTGCAGATAATGAAATCAAAAATGAAGTAAAAAAGGACACATTAGTCCAACAGTACCAGAGCTGAAGATGAAACCCAGCACTCCTAAGTCCCAGCTCAGTGCCCTGTCAGAACATATTTTCTCTGAGCTTTCTTACCTAACTCTGGCTGCAACAGCAGCATATTTGCATGCTGCCTCCACTACAGTGAGCCTCACCTTCAAGAAAAGGATACCAGCTAATTATGAGCAAGCTCTCTGATGATCAGTTCATCTAAAATTCCTCCCAAGCAAGGGTTTGGGATTGTATAATACAAGGCATAATACCAGCCACCCCAATAAGACAAATCAAGAGATGTGCAAATGGAGAGATGAGCATTTGTCCTTGAGGGAGGACATTTAGCATACCTAGAAACACAACCATTTTTAAAATTAATTAATCCCCTTAAGGAATTGTGAGTGATGGATTAGAGACCTTAACTGGGGAAGCAGCCTGTGACATGGTGTGTGTTTGAAGAGGCACTGAAAAAGGACGTGAGTTTGCAGTCTTGTGTGCTTAAGCAAAACCATCAGCCTCAGAGTGGAACATATTTATTGGTTGAGGAAGGAGAGGCTCAGGGGGACCCTTGGAGGTTCATGCAAGCAGAGGAGGATCTGTGGCACCCACTGCTGTCCAGCCAGCCAGCTGTGAGAGCAGCAGCATGAGAAGAGGAGGGGGAAATCTTAAAGCATCACCAGGGAGGAATACAGTATGCAAGGACATTTTAAAAACATATTCTTGGCTCTGAGAAACATCTAGATAAGCAAGGTAGCAGATGATATGTAGATTTCTTATTTTAACGGAAAAGAACAGCAGGACATTCCTTCAGATGTGCTTCCCTACTAAATCTGCCTGTTAGTTTTTGAGTCTGAGTCATCTCTATCTTAGTATGCAATGTGTTCCACCAAGTAATGGGATTTCTTTGAGTTTCCACTATATTAGATTTCTCTACACATCAAATATTTAATAAGAATTAGCATCCAGCCATCCTCCCTCCTCCTCTCCACAATAATATTAACTTCTACTGAGACACCAACATTTTGCTATTCACAGTGCTGCTTTAAAAAGGAAGTTAAACCCCCCTGCATATTTTTCCAAGGGATTTGCTCTGACCCTTTGCAAACACACAGTAATTAAGAAAAAGAATGACCATGAGAAAAAGACACAGTCAACTGAAGGTGTGCAAAGAGACTTCTCATTAGTCTTTGTGTCAGTTACAGTATCTGAGGGACAATTTCATAGCAATAGCATATTTATTTGATGTGGGACAGATATTTGGGCTCACTGTTACGGATGGCATTTGCTCTTAATGCTTAAAGTACCTCTTTAACAAAATGGCACTCCATAAAAATTTAGTGTGTTCCTGCTGTAATTAAAAAGCCCTAGTCATTTTTGCATTTATGGTATAAACTATAATAGCTGTAAAATCCCACAATTAATTTGTGCCAACATTTCATACTTGAGAAATTCTCATTACAAATTTCATTACTTATTCACTTATCTGTAATTTGTCCTATATAACCTAAAGAATATTAACAAATTTAGAGTCACTTTTGCTCTATTAAAAGCTAAATAGAAAAGCCTTTCACCTAGCAAGCCAATCATGATAACATTCTCAACCCTGATCCAAAACGGTGGTGAGCTATGGTCAGGCTATTCAAAGAGATACATTTCTCATGAAGCACAAGCCATAAACTACACACTAAAGCCCTTTAGAAACTGTGTGATGTATCCCGAACTAATCCACTGCACCCTCATTAGTTTAAAAGTGTTACAAGGCTTGAATGTCTTACATTGTGACTGTGAATATGATACACAGCTACCTAAGGGCAGGACTGGCAATAAAGCAGAAAGAAAGTAGTTCTCTCTCCAGCCAAGAGTGACTATGCAACATCCAAAAGACAGGGATTTCTGTGCCCTCTCCAGTTTTCTTCCTGATGCTCACAATGATAATTTGTACTCTGGATGTCTGCAGGACTTCAAGGGTAAAACCTTCAGGAGCATTGACACAAAATCCCAGTTTTCCTACAAATAAGGGATGGTGCTGCCAGAACAAGGCAAAACAAAGGACCAGCAAGAGAGAGCTGCACACATGAGCCAGCAGGAGGCAGAGAGGAACTCTGTAGTTCCTCCCACCTGATGAATTCTGGCTGTGAGACACCAAAACCACCCAACTGCTCTTGGAATTTTAACCATATTTTCTTCATGGCTTTTTCTTCTCTGTCATCTCATCTGGGGCCAAGGCTCCAACCCAACTCTGCTGAAAGCAGTTTAAGTAAAGAAAATCATCTTCTCCAAGACTGCTGACAACCCTTTGCTCCATCCAAATCCAGTCCAGCTCTCCCCAACCTCAAAAGAAGCATTTCCAAACATGCTCTTCATGAACTGTCCCCATCTCTGTTTATTTATTTTTTCTCAAAAGAGGATGCTTTACTTTGTTCTTACCTCTTGATTATGCATTTGCAGGACAGTACCACTCACCTCACTAACTGTACCAAAGGGATATTCCTGTCAAGTCTATGATGGTAAAATATAACAATAGAAGCTAGCAAGGAGCAGGCAGGAAAAGTTGAAAGTCAGATTGGCCATCTGGTAAAAAAGAAATAAAAACATTTTCCTCCTCACAATGCAAAGCCTAGAATTACAACTCCACCTCCAAAAAAACAGTCCACTGAGCAATACGAAATACAGTTATAATCTTCAGGCACATCCTGAGTATTTTCTGACATGCTAAGAAGAAACAAGCTATGATCTCCTAAAGCATAGGTAGGGTGCAACAACAGAAAACAAACTGGGATACTATCAGCTTTGTTTAACTGAGAACTGTCAGAAGAGTATCAATAAAGGGTAAGATCTGATACCATGGGAAAAATGAACTTTGGCTGACTTTGCACCTTGACCCTGCAAACATTATGAAAGCCATCATAATACATTATGGAAATTAGAAGTATGAGGGAAAACAAAGCCTAAAAACAAGTAACTTCATCTCCCTGCAACAGAACAAGGCCCAAACACAATGGATCAGGACAGTGTCACTCCATTTCCAAAAAAATTATATTCAGAATGAACAGAGATTCAAATATGAGTATTGATGTATGTACTATATAAAGACATACATACATTCTCCCCATCCCAGCAATATACAACATTATATTGGCATTTTACTAACTTTTATACCATATTCATTTTATTTCAATCTGTAACTAACTTCCACAAAACTTAACTATGAGACAGGAAATTACTATTCTAGCATAAATACTCTTGCTTCTGAAAATGGCAGCTTTAACACAACCAACAATACAATTCCTGTATGAAAGAAACTGACATACTTATTAGTTTTGTGTGCTCCATCTTTTATAGAATAATATGGTGTAAACTGAAATTTTATATGATTTCATAAACTTATATGATAGGCAAGTACCCACATAACTGTAACAAACAGTACTCTTCTCTTAATCAGGGCTCTCAGTATATGTGGAGCTCCTTTTCATTATCAAACCTTAGCTTATGACAAACCAGACACTATTAAAGTACCTTCAGAAAAGTACATTTACAGTAACACAATCCTTCAAATATATAGCCCTTAATTCTGGAGGATAGTTGTTGTAAAGGGGAATGTAGGACCTACCTTTCTTCCACCATGAATCAACATTGCAAACAGGTTATCCAGGAGAATTTCCATTGTGCTGTATAATAAAACAATGGTAACAAACAAATATACACACCTACAAACATAGGTGGGGTTCTGTATCAAGATGACAGACACTGGAATGAAATAACAGAAAAATTTGGAATGGAGAAAGGTTTATTTGGCCTTCAAATCTCTGGTTAGTTCAACAGAGATTATACCTAAAATTTAAAGTTTCTTTGTCTTTGGTGCTTTAGAGGCAATATATGATGCCAGCTGTCATCTTTCAAAAAGTTGCAGGTCCACCTAGACAAATGCTCCTCTGTAAAAAGAGGAATGATGCACAAGGCTTCTGGTTGGAATTAACTGCACTCTCCTTAAAACCTGCCTAAATGCATTGTGCTACTAGATGCACATACACCACTGTGTAGCTGCCTTAAGAGGAAAGACCATCAGTAGTCTGACACTGCTATTTTTTATACACCAGGTGCCACCTTTTACTTGCCAGGATTATGACATCTTTGACATTCTTTCCTGTAGAAATAAAGGGTGCCCAGTAATTAGGTTCAATGTTTACCCTGGATATCTGCAAGAAAGTATCAATGAAGGAACGATTCAGTCAGGTCACCACATTCCCTATGAGCCACCCTCAAGCATTTGCAAACAAGTCAAGGGAATGAAAGATGTTCCAGTTGCTCCTTTTGCTTCTTGAAATGTCAGCAGAGCTATAAACACGGACTTTCGGAGGCAAAGGAATTGTCACTGGTTTTTGTTCTCTGCATCTAAGTTTTAAACATGACCTTCCACCCGAGGCTTTTAATGTATTTTTGCACTCCAGAATACAGATCATTGCCCCTAAATTCATGCCTGAAATATATTTTCTGTGTTTGCAATACTTTTAGAAATTATGTTTATGGAATATCCTTGGAAGAGAATGAACTCTTTATTCATAATACATAAGCTTTACATTTTTAATAACAGAATTAGACCTTCACTGATTTTATAACTATACTATTAGCCAACACACTCTGGTTTCAAATTAATTTGAAATAACTCACACAATGACTTTCTGCAGTCAGAACTGGAGAAGCATGGACTTTGAAGTAGGCAGAGTCTGTTAAATTAAGCAGTAATTGCAGCTACTGCTAATGAAAGCACAGAACATTTTCCCTATTCCTTTGCACATAGCCTGGATTTCTTCCGAGACAGCAGTATGGATGAGCTGCTGATCACCTTTTGCTAAAATCTGATTTCAGAAGTGACACAAAGGTCTCTGAATAAACTGCTTTTCTCAGTATATTTTTCCTACTTTTTGCATTATGCAAATAGGTATCATGCATAAGGATAACTTATATGTACACCAGCACAAATTCTATGCCACTTTCTCATGAAATACCTCCATTGAATCAACACTTCCCATCCTCAGTAGGATCATGTCCCACTGTGCCAGGAGATGCGAGATGTGCAAACGCACGTGACCAGAGACCTCTGCACATGTCAGTGACTTGTGGCTCCAAGGGAAGAAAAACCTCCCTTCAGGACAGCCTTTAAACATGTGTGGGAGCTTTTCTGAGGGAAGACTATAATGTTTGCCAATCCCTAACAAAACTAGGGCCTAACTGTAGTGTTTAGGTGCTGATATAATATGATTTTTTATTGTGCAAGCCATATTAATCCATAGGGTATACACATGCTGGACTTCAAGACTGGTAAGAAACACACATAATTATGAAACAGAAAATATCTTTGGGAAAATAGCATTGTGATAATGTCTCAGTCACTGCACTGGATCCTAATAGTGTGTGGAGGGCTTAATTTAACAAGACATGGGGTCTGCAAATTAAATGTTATATTATCTTGGAGTGGAAAAATCTCATCTCACCCCTTCCTCCAAAGCCCTACAATATCTCAAATTTTCACAGGGCCTAATACCACAATAATGAAAGAAAACAAAAAGTTAAAAAGCTACTTATGTAAACTGCAAACTCAGTACCTGTAGTGATATATGTAAAATCCAAAGACAACATCCCCATGTCTCAGGCCAGGGACAAACTGGAACTGTTTTCTTTGTCCACGTACATCAGAATCATCTGCTTTCTTTACTGCAAATATTTGTATGGCTGATTCAAATAGACTGACACATGCTTAGGAAGGCAGCCGGTGCTGGGCAGTTTCTAAACATGGAGCGGAATAGGTTCTCTGCTTTTGGAGACTGATGGGTCCTCATATGATAAACCTGTCAGAAGTGTTACCTAACATTGTTGTCTGCATCGCAATCTGTTTCCCAGTAACTCTGGGTCTGAGTAGCAGTAATAGAATTAATTATACTTCATTTTGCTGTCTTTAACAGTATTGACCAAATTTAAGAACAAATGAGAAGCGCTTATCAAGCTTGAAGAAAATAATCCATCAGTGGCACAATTTAAATTCTCTGCAGTTCTCTTATTAATCAAAGTAACACTTACTATCCTATCTCCACTTCCCATTAACAGTCATTAAGCACTGTTGCTGATTGAAGCAATTTCTTTAGGGATCTCAACCTCATTTTTAAGAGAACCTTCTACAGTGGAAAACAATATCATACAGGAACAGCGACTTCAAGAGAGGAAGAAGGTTCTTCAATCATGTTCTGACCTTGACATTTCCCTGCAGCAGAAGTTCACCAAGTACACAACTAACATGCTCTAAACTTCTGACTTCTTTCTTCCAGCAGCACCAGTGCCCCCCTGTTAGGCAGAGAGGAAAACACCACTTCAGAAGATGGTTATAGCCCAGAGGTTAAGTGTCTAACTATTGTACTAGCCTGTATCGGTGATTATTATTTATAGAGCCTTTTCATACACAGGGAACCAATAAACAAAACAAAAAAGAAACCAGGAGACAGCTTATTCTGTCATCTTATTGTCAACCCTTGGAGAAATCCAAGCCATGATAAATCTCAAAGGTTATATATGGTATATATGGGAAAGGAAAGATTTCTGATGCTGATTTTTTCTCCCTGTTATAAACAATGTCACAGATTGATAGCTTTTGTTGGAATAAATGCAGTTCTTAAAGGAAACCTAGCACATGGCTTAACACAAAGGGGCAGGGAAAAGCCTGGACTGTAAGCACTGAGCTGTGGCAGCACAGATCAATACGTGTTGAGAGAGCTGTGGGTGCGGTGTCTGAGCTCTGCACCGTTGATGCTGGGCTTCTAGGTGGGACATGACCAGTTAGGGTAACAAAAAGCATTTCAAAAGCATTTCATGATTCAGGGGGTTTCTGTGACTCTCTGCACTCTCAAGGAGTTTGTTCTGTGGATGGGGTTTTTTAGGTTCTTTGCAAGGACCTCGAGTTTACTGATTTTACAAGTCTTCATCTTGTGCCATGGCCCTTAACTCGGAATTTCCCAGAGTTTTTAAATTTTACTGCTTTAAAAAGTTCTAGGGAAAATGGTAGTCTTCCTAAATCAGAAATGATACTGTGAGGCTGGAGAAATCAGAACAAACCCTTATTTGAGCCGCAGCAAAAATGCCAACCTATAACATGTCATAACCATGTTTATGTGCAAGGCAGATGTTCTTCACATCACAATTCATTTCAGCATAGGCATATTTCAGAACCTGACAGCACTTCAGCATTTACACACCTCTCTTAGAGAAAGATTTTTATTGACCGGGCATTTTTGCCAGGTACCCATCTGCCTCTTGGCCTTTAAACACAATTTTTTCTGGCTGGTGTATAGCTGTGGACACACCAAACCTAAGATCAGCCTTGTTTGACTCACATCTCCAACATCTAAGAGCTCATAAGATTGATCGTGAATGTTCACACTGTGAACTGCTTCCCAAGTTTCCCACCCATCATACTGAGTAACTGAGTTCACTTTATCCTTCCAGGGAAGAAAAATCCATCAGTGGTACTAAATATAGAAACATCGCTTCTGCTTAAGAAGCACTTGACCTGAAAATTAGTGGCTGCCAGGGAATTTTAGGGAAGTATCACTGGATATCTGCATGGATCTCATTCTGTCAGGATCTCACTTGTCAAAAAACATGCTAGTGGCTGATAGACATTGGGTCTATCCTATTTCATACCCAATGCCACAGCCCTTCCACTTCAAGGAAAGAAAGAAAGAAGATAAAATTTGGCTATGTGCTCTGCCTACTTACCACCTCCACTATGAAAATACAGTATGACCTCGGAACTCAGTGACCAAACTCCATACTGATTTTATTTCATATGTAAACAGTAGGCTAAGTATCAGGCTGGCAAAATTCAGCTTAAAATGAAGGGAAGAACAAAACATCACTTAACTCCTATGCAGCTAACTACACAATTACAGACTCCACAGTATGAAATGTTAGGATAGATTTTAGGTCAATGTAATATCTATTCCCATTAAAGCACTTAAAAAGGAAAATGTCTTACAAAATGTCCCATTAGGCTGACAAATTTACAACACCATGAATAGAAAACCAGAATACAGCATTGTGTTCAGGGAGCATGAGTGGATTTCAGCTCTATAGTGTTTCATCTATATGAAGAAGGTTAGATAGCCTATCACATACCTTCTCACTACTTATCGGCTCCACTTGCTACAGACACATGTATTAAAGTAAATTAACAATCAATTGTAAAGTGAATTATGGCAACTGTAGTGGGATTGAGTAGAGGCACATGGGAACATAGTACATTTAAGTTTCTATCTCTGCATATATCACTTACCATTAATGCTAAAGATAATCAGGAGGAAAATCCTTTGCCATGTATGCTCAAACACAGGACATCACCCTGGCAAAGCCCATGGTCTAGGGTAGGAACGTTAAGCTCTGTTCTTCAGTAGCTCCATGCAGACACGTAAAGCTGGACTGGTAGAAAATCTAAGATCTCTGTTGACATACACATGATTGACAGAGTAAAATAATTTAAAACAAAGGAAGTATTTGGGGAAAAAAACTACAGGAAGATAGGAAGGCTCATTCTGTGCATAAAATCTCACCTTCTCTTTCTCCTTGAGTTTAGCCCTGGTTGTAAGTCCCATAAACCAGACAGAATACAAAGCCACTAATTGTAGCACAGCTATTGAAATAATTTATGCTGTAGCATCTATAGCTTTCTGTCATCTTTCTAAGGCACTTGGGCTGCAGTAACTATGTATGCTAATAAGTTAACTCATTGCATTATATTGCCTGTTAGTCAAACGAATTGTTGGGTACAATCTGTTCTCAGTCAAGCCAGGGAAGGCTGTTTGTGTAACTACGATATTTTACAAAAAGTAAGCACATTTAATACCATGGTTATAGTGCTGTATATATGTTTGTCTTATTAAAGTGGACAGATATATGACAGAACTAGAGGAAAAGGGTAATTTTTAATCTTAGGGTTTTAATTTTTAATGTGAGCACCGTATTATGATAAGCACTTCCAGCACATCTTACATAATAGAAAAATAAAATATCTCTGCACAGAACCAAGTGTCATATAATGCTGAAGGTCACTTGCCTCACAACTTTACAAAATGTTCATTGATACAATGTGAGAGCAAGGCAAAGAAATGTAACTAAAATATACTAAAACCAATAATAAAAAACACTGGCTTTTGTTTACACTGGAACTGAGCAGGAAGCATATTACCTCTGCAAACTATTTTCACTTAGCACAATTCAGGCGGAATTATTGCCATGACCTTTAAAAAATGTAGAAGTGTTGAATCGATAGCCTTTCAGAGGCACAACTGTGGAGGCAGATCTGGCCAAGCTGTGGTGGTGTGTATTTCTGCATCAGAAGGCAGCTGAAACCTAATTATCATCAATCACACTGAGGTAAGTCAGGGCGGTGACAAGCACTTTGCAGGTGAGCATAGAGATGGGCACGTACCTATGGGGATTCCTTTATGTGCATGAGCACGTACCCACAGCTCTTCCGACACTCGCGAGGTGAGACTTAAAGATGAGTTATAGGCAGTGTCACTCATTTACAATAACAAACACCAGTCAGAAACAGCAACCTGCAAATGATGTACAGGCAGCTGGCAGACTGC
>NW_021940535.1:22170026-22252526 GCF_001715985.3 Manacus vitellinus | reverse complement strand
AGCTGAAGCCACAGGGATGCTCATGGAGTTGTGAATGCTTCGTGGCATACAAATGAATTATCCTCATTCTTCTTCTGCCGGAGCATATAGGCCAGACCTCATTAGGATTCCATATCGCTCTGCTTTTCTAATGTTAATGTTCCAGTTATATAAGAAATGTGAAAAGAGGCTACATATTGGGGGGGGGGGGGGGGGGCAGCTGATGCCGTATTTATGGTCAACACGGTGCCATAATTCGGAAAGCAGATCTTCATATTTTTCAGGAAACTACTGTGGTTTCCTATCTTCTCTCTCGGTTCTAAAGCAGCATTATGTCCTCTCCTCCCTCTAATAAGCAGGTTATAATGGTGTGCCTATCCCATAGTTACAGCCACCACAATAAGAGATTTTATAACTTCTTTTTTTTTGGGGGGGGGGGAAGATGTCATGACTAAACATCAGATTGTGAAAGCTTCGAGTTCATTTTGCTGTGAAAAGTAACATCATACTTGATGTTAATAAAAAACTGTAGGAGTTTTCACCATCCAGGAATAACTCAGACATTAGGCTGTGTTCTTTTGTCTGAAGAGCAGCAAGCAGGGTAATGAAAACAAAACCCGCCGAGACATAAAAATACAATTTATACCTTTTTATCAAGCAAAGAGAAAGTTGGTTAACGTTTGAAAAGGGAGCAGTAATGTATATTTATTGACAATTTTATTGTAATAATTAGATGTTTACACAGTCTGGACATTGTGGCTAAATCACTTCCAGCATGTTTATTTGTAAAGGGCTGTTTTCAGGGCAGTGCAGTAGGCTCATTAAGAAGACAGACTGCATTAAGATTCAAAGAAATTATTACTTCCCAGGCTTTGCTTCACTGGTTTGGATTTAAAACAAAATTAAAAATAATTAAAAATAAGCAAAAAATTTTTAAAAAATTAAAAAAAAAAAAAAAGAAAAAACAGAAAGAAAAATTAAAAGCCCAACAGCAATATCATCCAAGTACCCAACAGATTGGAAATGATCAAGTAAAAAGGAGAATATTTTCTCCTGTAAAGGAAACTTCATCTTTTCTGTTCCAGAATAATCTGGTATTGTACATTTGAAACAATATACAACATTGTGGATGCCACTTCCAAGTGCCTCTTTGAGGCTGTTAATATATATTGCTTCAACACTTGTATTTATTTTTTTAACACTCCAGCTAAATGACTACATGATATTTAAGATATATCTTCCTTTTTTACTTTATTTTTCAGGTAGTGCTATTAGTTGACCTTTAGGAAGTCTTTAAGTCAGCATTTGGTTTATGCATTATTTGATATGTAGGTCCTTTTTTTTTTTCCTTCAGCCAAAGAAGGATCACTTTTTACTACAATTCCTCAGAAATATTCATTATTAACCTGGAAACTACTGCACAGGTTTGATTTTTTTTTTTTTTTAGGCAAATAAGTGAAACTTTTATACTTATTCTCTACAGAACTCTATTTGGAGCCTTCTTCACTGATCAGTTTACAGTGATTTTTTAGATCTGGAGTGAATTTCATATACGCAAATAGACGCTAAACACCAACTACAGATTTTTCTGGTTTTACAAAGGTAAGAGAAAGGAAGGCAGTTGAAATGGAAAGAGTTCCCAGCAATGCAGCCTTGATGATCAAGTCCTTCTACATCAAGTTATGCACAGAAGAGCACTCTGTTGCATTTAGTGAAGTACCCATTTTAAAATTTAAAATCTCTTTAAAAATTAAGACAGTAAATAGGCTATAATGTTGCTCCTGTCCAAGTATGTTTCCATTACAATTAAGTAATCAATATGCAGTATTTATTGCTGAAAGATTATGCACAACAAGAACCACATAAGAGGTACCTGTACTTACAACTTCCTCGCTTTCCTTTAGCTACTGTTAAGCTACTTTTCCCCAGAAGTGGACTCATTAAATGCCATCCAGTACATCTATATAAATGCTGTATACTCCCTGCTCTCACAAATAAAAACAAAGATCATAAAAGAAATTGATAAAGAGATGTCAGTTTGCAAAGAAAATACTGGGTTATATTTCCTGAGAGCTGCACAAGTCAACTTACAAACTTGAAATATTACAGATTTAGTTTTACAAGTCAATCACAGCAATATATTTGGCCTCGCAATTACTGTCAGTTTTGACAGGGAAGGCAATAATTTTTTTTTCCTGACGTGAGTTTCAATAAAATCAGGTAGCCACATCACAGAACACTTTCTTACATAGAGAATTAAAAGGACTTCTCATAAAGAATACTGCTATCATTAAATATATATCATGAATTCATTCAAGTGTATGGGGGGGGAAAAAAAGGGGACTACCTTTACAGGTGGACCTGTTCCAAAGCCTATTATAAGGACAAGAATGTTTCTATTTACTTGAGTGGACTCTGGAAAAATCTCTTTCTGTTCTCAGAAGAGGGGAAAGAGACAACAGACAAAACTGAAGGCTAATTTTATCTTTTTCTCTATTTCCTAAGACACCCAAGTGGGAACTAAAAATTAACTACCTAAGGTGAATAAATGGCTACAATTTGAAATTGTAACTATTTTGCTTAAAAATGCACGAATGAAATGTTTTCCACAGCAATTACAATCAACGTAATGTTGCATATAGTCAAAAATGGTTTAGCATCTGTTACAACCAAACATGCTTTAAGGGATATGATACTTAGAAGAATTCTTTACCTTTTTTAAAATATATTAATTGTGGACCAAAATAATTATGGAGGTAATGAACTAACATGCTTGTTGGGCAAGAAATAGTGAACTTGGTTCCTGCTTGGAGCCTGTGAAGTTGAAGGAGGATGAGAATCACGTGAACCCACAGATCAGCAGCATTTTTATTGCACCAGGCAAAGAAAAAAACTGGACTTGTATTTATTCTGTCATATCAGAGTGGTGTCAGCTCACCACTGACTACAGAATTGCAGAAAACTGGCCTGGAACAGACCTCAGGAGGTGATTTAGTACATGCCCCAACCCTAAGGCAGGAATCGCCATGGTTCAGTCATTCCTAGCAGGTGAGTTCATTCCCTGCAGGTTCTCCAAATCCTCCAGAAATGGAAATCGCAGAAGCTCCCCAGGCAACCAACCCCAACACTTCACTGCCCTCACCATTGGAAAGCTTCACCTTCTGCCTGATCTGCCTCTACCTGGAAGCAATGTATGCCTGTTATTTCTTGGTGTCACCCATGATTAACGCGATCCCATTTAGCAACTAGGGGTGTAAGCCTTACTGCAAACAAAAGGTCTCTCAGGCATTCATAACACGAGATGGAACAAATGATAAAAATGACCAATTTGGAGTTTCTTCTAAAGCTATGCCCTGTGTCACCCACCCTTTGTTCAGAACGGGTAGAGTTACACCCCAGGCAGACCAGAGCAGACACTGCGCAGGCTCCTCGCTAGGAAAGAGCCATATTTCCTGCTACTTTCAAAACATGCGACTCCATTAAGTCCTCAGGATTGGACTTAATTATGAGAGCAATAAATTTGGCCTAGAGAAAATTGAATAAACTGGGAGACATGGGGACTGTCAGTGGCCCACATACGGATGTTATAATTCTGTGTCAGTATACTCATATAACAAGATAAATCCTCATTATTATATACTTACTCCTTCCTTCACTGAAAGGATAGAGGCACAGCCAAAGCATTTATCTGCCATTGACAGCTGTCTATAATAAAGGTTGCTGAAGACAGTACTACTATCTGCCCCTACACAATTTAGATTTGGTAGGGAGCGGGAGCAGACAATGAAACAGACGGGGTCAAACACAACTTTTCTCACAGCTGGCATACCTGTGACATTTTTAGGAGAGTAAAACCCAATTAATCCTGGCATAATCAATCAGATCTCAGCCCAGAGTGTGCAGACCATCAGTGTGTGAACTGGGAGTTCAAAATGAGTACCACATAAAATACTTCCATCTGGTTACAAGAACTATCTTACGCCAAGGAGATCCTCTCTGGAGATCAAAACCACCAAAGCTATTCACATTGTGTTCATAATACTTCCTGTATTTGTTAAGTGCTGGGCACAGAGTGGTTCTGAACATCAAGAACCACTTCATAGATAAACTGGTGTCCTGTATCCAGGTGGCTAACTCATGGTTAGTGGTACCTTTAAATTACAGAAATTAACTTTCCACAATATTACCAATTTGATTTTAAATCCTGTATTTCACATGAGTAAGAAGTTTCAGGAGCACTTGCAATGAAGCCAAGGGAACTATGTGACTAATGCTTACTCTTGTCAATGAGGAGTTAATACTGTGCCCTCAAATTAAGAATTACCTACTAACTTTTGCTGAGTTAAAGGGGGAGTCACATGGCTAAATTCCCTTGTTTCAGACTGTACATGCAGAACTGATTGTTTTCAAGAAGCAGAAAGTGGAAAAGACAGAAGACATTTCTGTCATTGACAACTGCCTACATTTCAATTTTTTTCTGTAATACCCGCAGAAATGACAACACTTAGGATGAGCAGAACATTCAAGAGCCCACAGATGTAGGAAGGGCAGACACTAATAAGTATTATGATGAATGTAGTCTGAATAGCTACTGTAATTTCAGTTATTACATTTAGCAAACAGTATGTCTACTGTTACTGTTAACTAGACAAAATTATTGAAATAATTGTCTGAATTATCACAATTCATTCATAATCAAACACTGTTTACCAAATGAAATACATATGCTCTCAGTAGCTGGTCAGTACTCTGTTCAGTGATCCTTATGAGTCACCCTGGTCAGTTTTTGACTGAATTATTCTAACATATATTCCCCATGTGTCAAATGTTATGACATCTAAGCAAGAGTATTTTGCATGAAGGCCTCCTTAACATCAACTGGAAGGCAGAAAATAGAATTCCACTGAAATACATTATCATTACCATTTAATGAAATGGGCTTGATGAAATCCCTTTGTGGTCCATGTATGCTTCTTGGAATCATCAGCTTGTCTGAGGACACGCAAATGGGAACATTTCACATCGTGGCTTAATATGCCATTCTGTCAGATCAGGCTATAATTCAAAACCCTGATCCACACCTGATGGACAAACACCTGCATAAATTTCTAGCTCATTGAATTTATTAGAGATGTTCAGAAGCAATGTTGCAGCTGAAAGGCCCAAGATAATATCAAACATAGATCAGTAAGGCTCAGTGTTCAGCAATGTAGCACTTTGTTCTCTGCTTGCCTAAGTCTGACACAGACCACCACTGGTATGGATTCAGGTTCACACTCTCAAGTGGGCATTTGCATAGTCTCCACCTGAAACATTCATTTGACCCAATTCTGTAAAAATCTGATGTTTTAGGAAGACACCTCATGGTACATATTCTCCTCTTCATAATTTTGTACTAGTAAATGAATAAAAGACTAAAGCAGAGACAGAGTATTCACAGAAGTGCAAGTCATAAACATGGCTCTGTGAGAGAGATTATTCTGGATGATGCCTCTGCATCTTGAGCTTTCATTCACCTGAAAATTTACAAAGACCGGGAGAGAAGACGTTTGTTTCCCAACCACTTCCTTTAAAGCAGTACTAGATACATTAGAGGGCGGCAACTCTGGTCACAAGTGCATCATGACCTATAGATGACCTTGAGTGGCTATCATAGGACAGAGAGTAGCTGAATAGGTAATCTCAGTCTAGAAGTGGTTAAGTATACTGTGTGAGTCTCAGAAGCAGAAACGAATTAATGGATAGAAAGATGGTTAGTTTATAGACCTTCCAAAACAGTTCTCACAATTGCTAAAGTGGATTGCCTATTTTTTTGTCAAGTAATGGAATTCCAGATGCATAGATTACCCACCCTGCTCCCTTTCATTGCAGTCTAATACCTTAAAACTAAGTCCAAAATCAGCTTGAAAATGAGGGGAAAAGTTGTTGCAAAACAGGAGTCTGGAGTATTTTACTGTATGGGTACAGGCAAACAAAAATTACTGTCACAAGATACAGAGATTTTGATAAGAGACAGCTGACACAATGCACTAAGATGGTGGGAAATGTAGGACAACAGGAGTTATTAGACTAGAGCCTTCCAACAACTAGAAATAACTGTTTTTAAAAGCTAGAAATACCTTTTTTCTATAGTAATGGTAGTGTGGCCATTATGAGCATGCCGACATAAACACCTTTTAGAAAGGAGAAACCAACATCAAAACATGATTGTAAGTGACGATATAATAAAACCCATTCCTTCCTACACATACATGTGCATTCATGCCTGACTGCTTTTAATTTAAATATAAGGAAAGAATGGCAGTCCTCTCAGAGGCGAGACAGAAAAGGAAGAAGGTCCCTCTGCTTTTCTGATGCCATGTGACTGTTTACAGATTTCATCTTTTCCCTTCCAAACAGAACTCAGAAGTCTCAGAGGCTGAAGACCATCAATGAATAAACTGAGTTGCCCATGCCTGTCAGACTGTCTGTGCTCTGCCTTTCTCATGCTGACCCCATTAGATTTGACTGTTAAAAAGCAGCATTGGGCCATGTCAGCTCTTGGGTGGGAGACTGCCAAGGCACATGTCCATGCTGCTGGCATTTGAAAGATTGATAATGATCCTGTGCAACACTTTTTTTCCTTTGAACCAGGCAGTTCTGCACGGGGGTCAGTTCTGTGGTGCTACATACCTGTCTTGCACCATGAGGTGTAAAGCTAAAATCCTGATTGCCTGTGGCCACTAAAAATCCCAAAGCACTATTTACAAATATGCAAGCAATTACGGCAGACTGGAAGTGGCCAAACTGGTAATTCTCTTCTGCCAACATAAATCCTCCCACTGTAACTGAATGTGGATTTTTTTTTTTTATCTCACAGTATAAACTTTAAAGTCTTGCTGTAAAATGCTCATTAGCCATCAAATATCTTTATGGAGTAGCACTTGCTTTACAATAGAGGGTGAAAGGAAGTTTGTTCTATGGGTTCTGAGCCAGTGAGGATACTTTAGAATAAAAGCTCCAACACATCAGTTTGCTACAGCAGAAAATTAATAGAGATAGATTGGTTTTTAGTGGCATTTGAAACTATCTGCCTCTTCATCTACCAGTAGCTCTTCTTCTCAGACCGCCTGCACTGTTGTACTTTATTCTCCCACATGCTGCTACAAGATGACACATTGGATTTTTAAGCTTTTCCTGTTAATTACAAGATTCGTTCCTCCCAAAAGGCTGGGAAGAAACTGACGTTTTCAGTTTTAAATTTGACTCATGTTGGCATAGCTTTCAGGTGCAGAGGTTCTGTCTCTGCTTTGAACTCAGCTCCCTATGAATTTCTCTGTGTGGGAGTCTGGACTAAGGAAAATTCCATACAGCAGAAACAGAATTGTCTAGATCCCATTACAAAAGCACTCCTAAACAAATTCGTAAAAGATTATATATAATGATATAACAATTCATGGCTTATCACTGCCTGACCTGCTTTACAATTTAAAGGGAAAATATATATATTCCTTGGCACAAGACAGTTGGATAAGAAAAGCTGCATCCCTTTGATCTGCACAACCTGCCACCACCTCAGCCCTTTTTACTTCTTCCTGTAACAAGGAAAGACCAGTCAAATCACGGTTTCATCCCAGAAGCATGAAATACCTTTGCTTACACCCAGCTCGAATCCATGATTTTAAGTTCCTAGTTTGAAGTTGGTTGGTCCTGGTCCCTCACAGTAAGACACTGGATGCTGGGCAGGAAACGAACTCTAAAGCAGAGATTTGACAGAGCATTCTTTGCTGAGCTCAGTGTCATTTTTTTTTAAATAAAGATGGAATTAGGCAGACGCTTCTCTGAGAAACGTCAGCTTCAGAGAAACCCTGGTAAGTGAAGGTCTTACGGAGTTTATCAGTACTTTGTGCTATGTAAAGTGGAAAGTTGTTTATAAGGTTTCCATGCATATGCTTATTTCCACAGTTACACACTAATAAATTTTTCATCAACTTGAGGGAGAGAAATGAGAGGAACATCAAAAGGCTTATGCAGTTGAAGAGCACACCACTGTCATCTACCTGGGTACTTTCATCACATTTTAATATTTTACAGCTTTCCTACAGGTCCCACTGAACTTTATCAAGCCAGGACTCTGATCTATACCCACAACTCCATTTTGCTTTACCGGAGACAGAAAAATGGATTTTTATCATTTGGCTTAGAGAAGTCAGTGCCATTCTTTTGTTTAGTTTGGCTTATGGAAATAATTGCATCTCTTTCAGAAAGAGGATAAAGAGTATTCAGCAACAGGCACTTTCAACTTGTATTGCCTGTTTTTGAGTTACTGTTCTAGGATCCCGATGCAGAAGCAAGCAAATTCAATAGCTTCTCAGTTTCAACAGTCTTTGGATCATGTTTTAAAGAGTTATTCTTTACGCTCCTTCTAACACTGTGTCATATTCAGGCTGCAGAGCCAAAAAAGAAAGACGTTTATGCATTTGGCTTTGAATATAGAATGGGATCTTAATTAGCATTCACTTTCAGCTTAATTCCAGTCACAGAAAGTTTTTATCATTAATAGAGGACCAAAAGGTAAGCCAAGGCATGTAACGTCTCTAAATCTTATCCATACATCTCTCTGATGGAAGAACCGGTGCATACACTGCCATCAGTATGTGCAATTTGTGAAAGTATGCAAAAACAGGTATATCCTAACAAGATGCTGGAAAAATATGTGAACCAGTTATCCATTTATAGAAGTACATGAAAAAATACCAAAGAGTGGCACGGTTATATCCGGGTGCTTCTGCTATAGAAAGCATTTGTATTACCCTTACTTCTCTGAATAAATTCAAATGACAGCCCCATTTCATTTCTTCATTCAGTCTGGAGGCCAGATGGCATTAGAATCATTTACTTCACCTTGTTGTGCTTAATTACTACAATCAACACACTATTTTCCAAATTAATCATAACAAAGTAATTTCATTAGTAACACAGCAGGCTGTTGAATTATTAGCATCATAACAGTTTGCAAACAATTAAACTTTATTTGAACCTTAAAAATTTGCAGAGTAGAACATTATTATAAGATCTAATGGCAGGATCATACAAATCCAGAACAGAGCAAATAATCAAGCAAAACACTGTACAATATATGAGTTACAACCACCTTTTATAAAATTCACTCTCTCACTGCTCACGGAAAGGCAAGTGCAACCTAAGCAAACAAAGAAAATAATATGATTAGCATTTTCTACCTCCGAGTTTTGTTTAAGTTGTATTAACAGAGATTTTCTTATCCAAAAAAGGTTATGTTATTTGCACCGATTTAAAGTAAACCATTCGTTCGAGACGTTATTCCAAGACATTTCCAGTGAGTTTCAGATATCTTTTACGTTTTAAATGTTAAGGCAGTTTGTTTACTTCCCTTCCCCCCTTCCCCACAAGTACCAAGAGGGGGAAGCCCTAAAGCAGAACTACAGACAAAAGCCACTTGATTTCTTTGGTTGCCACCACCCAGGAGAGGCCGCTCTGGGCAGCCCTGCCCCTCATCGCTGGGGTAAGGACTCCCTCTCCTGGAAAAAAGGCAGAAGCGGCGCGGGACAGCACGGAGGGGGAAGGGGACAGGGACGGGATCGGGATCCGCCTCCGCCTCCTCCCGTCCCATGAAAATTTGCTGCCACCCAGCGCCGCAGCCGCGCAGCGCAGGGCCCGGGCCGGGGCCGCCCCCGGCTCGACACCGGCACCCCCGCGCCGGCCCCGCGCTGAAACAAGTCTCGTCCGTAGGCACTCGGTCTCAAGGATATGGGGGGAGGGGGGGACGGGGTTTATTCCAAAAAAAAGTAGGTGGTGATGGTGGAGGGATTCGGAATCACGCAATTAATAAAAAGCCATTTCGGTGGGCAGATTTATGGCGCTGCCATGTTAACAAGGGAGAAGGAGCGTTTCCAGCCCTGCTATTAACGCTTCACATTCTGTACACAATCCACCGGTACGCTTGACAAATTAAAGTAGTAAAAGATCTGAAGACTATAATCTATCATTTTAATGCTTTGCTGATAACGCACAGAATCCATTTCAATGACTATCTCTTTTTAAAAAATTGAAACAAAACTCCGTACCCCGTTTGACGTCTATTAGAATCCAGTGTACCAGCAAGGACCATACATTACCCAACACAAAGCATAACATCTCAGTTTACTGAAAGGATCCGAATTCTGAGTTCAGGCTAACGTTACCTTTTAACCCACACTGTTCCCAGGGTCCGCCTGAAGCGTAAACAGCACAAGCAACTACACAGGGACCTGCACAGGCTCAGCAACTCGCACATTGGCCTGATCAGCCTCCTTGGCAGATTAAGGGTCGCACAAATCAACTGTGTGGAAAGCTTCAAAAAAGTTGATCTTGCATGCTAATGGCAAAGCACGGCTCCAAAACAAGAGTATTTAAAGTATTAACTCTGACTTGCCCAACCCCTTGTCCGTAAGTGGTAGTATTTTAGCGTAGTTTTTTGTTTCAACCGATGTTTTCAGCCACAACATTCTGGATTTGACAGCGAGACCGCAGGTACTAATCCACGTAGCATTGAAGATTTGTTGCGCAACTTGTATCAGAATTCCACGGTATCCAGATTTGACTCTGCAGAAGTATCTGTAAGGTACAGATAAAATATTCCGCTCTACCATGGACAAAAATATGTTTTACCTGCAATTTAGCTCATGTTGACTTAGCAAAAATCACGAGGTTGAATATATTTTCACAAATTTTCATAGAATTCCATCTCCAAGTCAGAAGGGTATCCACACAGGCCAAATTATTACATCAGCAAAAGAATCAAGTCTTCATTGTGTGTCAACAAAATAGTAATTAACAATACAATACTAAATGTATGAGAGAAATAAATCATTGCCTAAAACCTAACATAAAAAACCATTTGGAAACAGAATACCCTGAAGACTTGCAATATTACACATAAATTTCCCTCGATTTTCCGGTGAAACTGCACAAGATATACAGTGAGCATTAAAAGGTTAATGCATGCATGAACTGAGTAATAGTTTACCCTCAAAGTTCAGCTTAATTTTTCTAAATCTGAGGAACACGAAAAATCCCCGAAAGAACACAAACCTACAGCTATACATAAAAACTGCTAGCATGTTAAGGAGCAACAGGCACTATATGGCTGCTTGTGCCCCATATGTTAACTACCATCTATTTCATTTCCTATCATTACAATTCTATAAAAAGTGACTAAGAGGAACATTTCCTTAGAATTATGATCAATTACAGTTTATAATGTTTAATGTACACAAGGCAACGATCTGACTACATTCACTGAAACCACAAAATGTGTACAGCAGAATCTTCCTTCAGAGGCTGGGTCTGTAAACTGCAGCTGCACACCACTCTTTATTTCAAGTGCAGATTTCTCCTGATTAGGGAGAGGGAAGTTGAAAGTTCATCTTTAACCAAAAAACCTCAAACATGCATATCAAACCGAGTCCAAGTATCTATCCCCTTCCACAGTTTTCTGCAAAGTGAGATACACACATATTACTAAAGTAACAAAACTAACTAGAAACAGCACCAATTTTATTTTAAAAAAATCTGCAAAAGGAACATAGTTATTAAATATATCATCCTTTGTACGCTGTGGTTTAATATTTCATATAGAATCCCAGAAAAAAAGTATTTTAATTGAACCGTCAATATATTTTGCCATAATCTTTATGTTAACAGGACTCCTACAAAGGTTCCAGGAAAGACATACTTATGAAACAGAGAACAAGGGAACATAGAAGCCATTACAGAAGATTGGATTAAAATGTACTTACCCAGGCCTCTCAAATATCATACATCTCCATTATGTAGGCTTTAGGCACCAAGCCAACGGTTCCCTTCATTTCTCCTACCCACCAGCCATATTCATCGTACTCCTAATTGAAAACAATATGCAGTATTAACCTTTAGTCTGATATAAATGCAATAGAGTTTTGTATGCAACTCCTTATGGATGCTTTGTCTTATATACAGCTATAACCATTTTAATTCAAAATTAAAACATTATATCTTTTTGTTATAGGCATTCACATGCAGAGTTAGGCAAAGGCAGAAGCTAAATTTTAAAAAGGCCAGGCACACTCAGGAAAATTTCTTAATTATGGCCACACTTCTCCAACATCTACTAAAAATATTCTCTCTTCATCACAAATACAAAAACTTTAACTTTGTAACCAAAATCTAATAGCACAGCATTGACATATAAGAATCAACAGGGATTCTTTCAGTATGACAAGGCTAAACTCAAACTTACAATCAACTTATTTTAAAAACTACTTTGCTCAATGCGAAGGGAACACTACATATCTAATACATAATCTTTCTACGGACAAAGTCTACTATTGCTTTAGGCTTGCAGAAATTCTATGGCAGATCTCATATGCCTGACAGATGACTAATGTACTTTTGTTTGAAATTTGTTTAGGCTTAGTGAGATAAATATGAAACAAAATGAATTATAATAGTTTAAAGAAATAATATCTTCCAAAAGCAATACCAAGTAAGAGTATTGTGGTATCCAAATTTAATTTTTTCCTATGAGATAAATATTTTAAAATCAATCCTAACAGTGGTTCAATAAATTTTAACAGCTGAAATTGCACACACACATATATTGACTTACAAATGAAGTATTATTAAAACAGAGACCCCACTGAAAAAGGAATGATTCGTAAGACAGAAATTACTTTGGAACAAACATGAAAAATACAAAATACACAGATATCTCTGATAAGCAGCGTCTGTTTCCCGCTACACTGTTCTTGTGATGAGAAGATAAAAGGCTGTAGGATTTTGAATTACTGGTCCTACTGAGATAAAGCTATTATTTTGACTGTAGATAAAGTTTTTTGGTTATAAATAGTCAAGTGGAGCTTAAGGGTTAATGGAGTTTCATTAGAGCCTGAGCTATAATGATTTGCTGCTGGCATATTTTGCCTGGTCAAGAGTTCTCTGGGGTCCTATGAGGTGCTTAGTGTACTCAGCTCTCCCTGTGCTTTAACTGAAGCCCTGCTGATGGCCCATCTTCATGTGAGCCCTGGCTTTTTTTTGCCTTTTTTTTTTTTGCCATTTTTTTTAAATGCTTGCATGCAGGCACACGCACGCTAATTGTGGAAGGCTAAACACTAGTCTTAAATTAAACATCTTCCTCCTCTTAACAGTGAATTGGTGATTTAAAAGATTCTATCCTGCTGTCCATAAAATACTGCAGCAAGTGTGATTTAAAGGAAACACACATAAAAAGCAGCAGGAACACCTTCATTTATGATGTGAACATGCAAACGAGAAAGCTGCAAAAATAATTCCACCTTCTTCTCCTTTCCACTGCAGATCAGTGCTGGGGATGGGTCTGGTCTTGAAAGTCTAGAGGTATCTATCTGAATCTAATCTTCAGTGCACACTGCTCTCCACAGAAGTTAAGAACTGCTCCTAACCTTTCCCATGGGGCTTCACATTACACCCCAAATCCTTAAAGGCGAAACAATACCCTGACACTGAGGTTTATAATGTTCCAGATCAGCCTGTTTAAAAATCTATGCTTTATGTCACAATACACTGTTTAAATATACAAACTGGATTTCAAGACTGCAGTGGGAAATTGCTGAAAGGAGCAGCACTCGCGTACACTACTGGAATCTCAGCAATAAATCTCTCCAAGAGAAAGCAACAAAAGATTTTAAGCTGCTACTTGGAATACGCGAAGTGACTGAAAAGAGTGATTAAGCAAGTTTTGCTAGACATCAGCCAAAAAAACAAACAATACATGAAATGAGGGAAGTGGCTCAGTTAAGCAGTCATTAAACTGCATATGACAAATGGCACAGAAAAAGCCTGTGGATTACATTACCCATTGAAAATGTTCCACTTAGCAACACTACATGAACTTAGAAACAATTGTTTTTAAAGAAACAATTCAGATACCTCAAATTAAAATTAAAAGCATGCTGCTGTTCTGAAAACTTTCTGGTTTTTGCTACTTACTAATACACCACTTACTGCTCTAGCATGAAGCTAAGTGAGAAGATGAAATGAATGTTGATGTAACAGACTAGTAAACTAATTTAAGGATTCACTCCAACCATTATACCATACAGACAATACTGCAATACAGAAGCTTTTACTTTACATTACTATTCTTTGCATGGGTCTCAAGAGCAGCATGAATCCCAATTAAACTATCTGCTGTCTATACAAGTCTGAACAAAAATACAATGCAGATACCTGGCTACCAAGAACATAAAACTTTAATCTCAGGTTTTAGAATGATTAGATAGCACTCCCTTTTAAACTGATTAAAGTACAGACATTTCTCTTTAAACTCCTAACCACTCCTTCCTGTCCTCAGTACCACAAGAGTGCTTAACTAGTGAGGCAGATAAGCAGCCCCCTAGTCCTTTCTTCAAGTCACACATAAAAAGCAAATTGATGTATTGTTTCTATCAGTGTTATCAATTATAAACTCCCTCACAGCAATACAATTTAATTAATACACTGCTGTTGTGAGGTCCATATGTCTATCATTGCTGGTTAAGATGTGTAGAATAAAAGTCTACAGTCCACATTTGTGGGAAGTAATGATTAATATGTGGAAGCATTAATATGCAGGAGTTAGAAGTTTTATAAGAATAAAAGTTGGGAAGCACGGTGCTTTTGCAAGCATCAGCTTCAGATCTCAGGTACCACTGGGTTTACCATCTGGTATCCCTCACTGCATTCAGCTCTTAACTGCTAACATAGGCAAGCAACTATACTTCAGAAGGACTGATAAAATAATGAAGAGTCCTTTAATCTACAGGAAACCATTGTAGTCAATTTATAAGAAATATTGCATCCCTTTGTAGGATGTGTAATTATTTTCTATTAATCATGTGCTATAAAGCTACATTATGTGGTTATTCTGTTATCACTGGAAAGAGGCCTGCAGTCAGCTCCTGACAATGTTAGGTAATTACTAACACAAAGCTTCTTTCTCCTTATGTAGAAACGCTATCAAGATCCAGAGGTGCTGTGATGCTCGCTGTATGAAAATAACTCTCCAAAGAAATTCAATAACTGCAAAATGAATTGCTCCAAGGCAAATAGAGGGATAGGAGAGGGGGCAGGGCCAGATCCAGCCACCATGCAATGAGGAGAATGCACAAGTGTGCGGCCACGCTCTGCCATGTGACGGGGAGCACATTTGCCATACCAGGCAATGTTAGCAGGGCTGGGGAGAGGAGGGGGCCACCACAACCCCTGGAAGACAAGCACCAGGGCAATGGAATATATTACGCCCAATAATATGAAACAACAACCTTACCAAATGACCAAATGCTTTCTAAGCTACTTCTGCATTTCCACTGTCTTAGAGTGCCTTATTTTTTTTCCTCGCAGAAATTTATTAACCAAAGTGAAGTAATTTCACAGGGCAGCAAGGAACAGGTTATGACTTAACATGCTGGCAAAACATTCTCTGTACAGCATGCTTTGACAGCAGGGGGAAAATCCCATCAGGGTTTACAGTTTCTTTAAATGCTTTAAACTGAAGACTGTGAGCAGGCACTTCTCCTTGTCCCCATCCCACCAATTTCACTGCACTGATGTGTATGTACCCATGACTCCAGGAGACATTGCTCATAAAAGCTTTTGCACTGGGGAAAACACGGTAGTTAGAAACACACTACCTGTTTTCTATAGATATCTTTTAAATCCAAGATTTTAGTCCTCTATAGAAGACAATTCTGACATGCAAAAAGAGAAAATCTCCAATACAGTCTCTACCTTTAGAACAGATCATCTGCCTAAATTAGGTTCTCCAGATGCTTTGCACCATACTAACTTCTACTGACTTCAGCAAAAGTTGAGAACATCTGGTTCTTGTGCAATTAGTCCCCATTTTTAAATACATATGGTATGTTTTTTCATGTTTGTGGAGTGGGTTTTCTTATTTGTTTTGTTTTTTTAAAAAAAAGTTGCTGAAAACCATCATTGTGTTTCAATGCCTTGAAGAAAACAATGCAGTGGTATTTAAAAAAAAAAACCACGACTGAAGTGGGTGAATTCAACATTTTTCTCCTTCCCTCTTCCAGTGGCACTGTGAGTAATATTCACTTACAGGCTCAATATCTGCAAACCTTAAAACTGAAAAGCAAAACTTATCTATAGCCTTCTTTGGGGTTAAAATAAGTAGCCTTTACTGTCAAGCTAAATATGTGTGGGAAGCAGAGATAAATTTTTTTCAAAGACTATCCTGGGGGGCAATTTTGGCAAGAAAATATTTTAAAACATCTCTAATTCATCCAGGAGATTCATACTAGCTAAAAAGTTTTAGAACTTCCTTTGGTGTAATTGTTGAATGATACACTATCAACCAGGGAGCAGTTTTGGCACAGAACAGCATTTTCTCTAAAAAGCAAAGAATGACAAATGCTTTAGATAAGTGAATGAGACTTCTTCACAGGTAGTAGAGTTGTTTTAAGACAGCAATAAAATGGTCATCTTTAAAAATATAAACCTCAGATTTATTGTATGGTTGCATTATTAGGTTTTATTTCCCACAATAACATGAGATGAAATAGACACCAATTAAAGATTTCCAATATAAATCATGGTAAGCAGACTGAATTCTGAACCAAAAGTGTCCCCAGAAAACACCCTGGAACAATAAAAAGGCCATTTTATTTTCCATTAGATGACACAAGGCCAAATTTTTTTCTAATCAGGTAGGTAAAGGCTTAAATATTATCAGTATGCAATCCAGCAGACCTAGAGCCACTTTGCATTAGTCTTAACTAGCCTTCTATCTAAAGGCCTTCACTTTTATCTTGTGTTTAGACATGTATTTATTCACCTCCCCTCCCATGAGGAATATACCTAAACAAGCCAGAAAAAGGGTAATGTACAACTTTGGTGTAGCATTTTAGTTTTGATCAGAAGCATCCCACTGAAGTGAATCACTCAATGCTCCCATTTTCCCCACATTGGCTAACTTGGCAGAGCACACATACTACATTTATTTAAGATGAAATTAAAATGGAAGATACACCTGAATGTACTTTAACCATTAATTTGTTCTCATTCCACAAAACCATGCTAGACCTCTTCAGACATCAAGCAGCTTTCAAAAAGTATAGTGTGGACACCGGGGCCTCAAGCACTAGTGTTTCACTCTGCAAATCTGCTTCTATTGGTACTCCCCATTTGCTAGGGGAGTCATAGGCAGTATGGTCATGGAAACAGAAATTACTCTTAAACATACTCAGTATGCTCAGCCAGAAAACAGCCTGACTAAAGAAATACTCAGGATTTTAGTATGCCTTTGATATCTTTTTGAGAAAATACTGAATAAATACATTTTATTAAGATTATACAGATAGTGTACAAAATGCTCACAGTGATTCTGAAACAGCTGCATTGTTAAGTTGCACTTTATTTCATAGGCAGTAACCCAAGCTATGAAGATTCTTTGTTTGTCTTTTCAATAAGTAAAAAATACAGGTTGAGATGTGAGCATTTTAACAGACATTTATTGTGTTGAAAGAACAAAAATCTGCCATGCTGGAAACCTACAATCTCTGAATAAAGGGTAATCTAAACACCAAGTTAATGCTCTACTTTCATAAAAAATTCTAGTGCAAAAGGTTAAGTCACAGATGAGATTTCCATGACTCATAAATATCAGACTGAACAGCATTGGCATGTAATGAAATAATAACAGGTAAGGAGAATTCCAGTTTGAGATATACTTTTTGAATTTAAAAATTATTTGCTATTTAAATATAAATATAAATAACATGGATGTTAAATTAGCTTTAAAGTACAGAAATGTCTGTAATTCTACTAAGCAGGTGCCTGCTAACATCTAGGTAAATTTTCATTATTACTTGCTTTTGGCCAATGTAACTATGGAATTTCACAACACAAAACATACACCTAAAGCAAACAAACTATTACTGCTAGTGCTGCACTTGCATAAATTGTGCATACGAAACTTAGGAAAAAAAAATCGAGCTACCTCCATTCACAGTTATCTTTGTTTCTGGAAATTGATTTCTTGAGTAGAGTTATGGAAGATTTATAAAAATGATTTTTGTATCATGGTCTGTTTTCCCATTTATCACATGGGCTTGAAAGCAAAGGCAAGCCCATAACTGAGCAGGAGTTAAGAGCAATCATCCTTTTAGCAAACATGACTCCAAAGTGTTACTTTCTAATAGTCAATATTAACTAAAAAATGTTATTAAAGAGTCCCTTTATCATTAGAACTATAAAATATTTTTTTACTGTATAATAGAATAGGGGTATATAGTTTTCTGAAAGTTCACATCATTCATAGCATAAGTGATAAAAGACACTTGAATATTCAAGAATACTATAAATTAATAATAATAGTATATCTCTACAGATACATTGATCAATTAATCTGAGAAGTTAACTACTTTTTTAAATAAAGAAAAGCTAACCAGTAGTATTGAGATAGTTCTGTTAATTCTGCTCAGATTAAAAACTCAACTTTTGAGGGAAACTCTCAAAGTTAGAAAAACCTAGACCAAAGTTGGGTTTGGTTTTTTTTTTGTTTGTTTTTGTTGGTTTGGGGGGGGGGGTAAAAAAAAAGGTAGTTTTTGAATGCACCTTTAAAACAAGAAAAACATGTTTTTCTACAGTAATTATACCAGTCGGGCACAGGTATCTCTGTTGTCAGAATATGAGCTCATGCTCATTGAACTAACATTGAATTTTGATGCTCAGTTTAAAGCAAATTATGAGGGACTTGTCCTTGCATAATGCCTAGCTATTTTAAGAAGCAAACGCTGCCAAATTGAAACCAGGTTCGTTTTTCTAAAAGGCGTTTACCTAGAAACTTACGGGTAGCATATTGCTCCTCTTCCTTTATTTAAATTCTATAAGCGCCCAAATTTGCTAAACCAATTCATAATTATTTCTGTTGTAATAATGACCTCTCTTCTTGGAAACAAAATAGTCACTTTTCCCCTAATTTCTGTAAAGGTATGTGAAAAGCTAGTAAAAATATATTGCTTTGGCATAACTGTTTCTGGGAGAGATGAATATCTGTCTTACACATTCATCAGAGCAGCCTACACCATTTATATTTCACTGTAAAACAAAGAACTATTACATGTTGCACAAATATGCTCGATATTTTGTTAATGCTTCACCCTTCCTACTATAACACTACTATACCTGTACTTACTTCCTTATCAGCAAAAAGTGATTTTCAAGAGCAATGTTCATACCTGGCTGACATATGATAGAAAGGCAATAAAGCCATAGCTAGGTTCAGCTGAAGCTGAATTTATGACACCATTTTGGATCCATACACATAACCCTCTGTCAGTACCTGCATCTCTCATTTTCAACCACTAGATGGTGTAAAAAATAAAAGAATTGCCTAGGATGCCTGCCGACTGCCACAAAATCCAAGTATTAATGTAGTGGATTAGGAAATATTTTTAAAGAAAAGTGTTGACCCACTTCAGGATGGCTAGGCTCACTTTTTCTTTGGTTATATTTTCACTTACCAAACAAAGCGCTCATAAATGATCAGACCTTGAAACTGAATCAAGTGGAAGGTTAAGATGGATAATTCTCTGGCATTTTGCCCTCCAAGGACCCTAAATTCTCAGCTGACAGTAGCAGCCAACACTCATTTTTTCCAAAAAAGCTGTAACAATCTTTAAGCGAAACAGGGCCAAATTTTCTGGGCTATATTTTGGAGTAGAAATCAATCCCAGAGAGAGAGACTCTATATATCTGGAGCAGCAGCAAGCCTGTTTCAAGGACTGATTATGAATTAATCATGGCACGGCAACAAGTCAGTTGATATACACACGACAGCTTAAGCTACTGTTTTTTTATTCTGCTCCATTTTTTAAATTAAATTTCTCACTTTTTTGGGGAAGGAGCAGCAACCAATTTTTTTCACCTACGAGCTGAAGATTAAGATTTTATAGTCCCCATACTGTACCCAGAGAGCACAACCCACAAAGAGGCCAAACCCATGCAGTGGAATCCATTCACTCATGGGCTTTTTGGGGTGAGGAAGAGAGGGAAGAGGTGGTTTTTTTAAATTAGTACAATTCTTTAGTGTTGCATAACTGCCTGAAAGTTTGCCCAATCCAAGAGCGTTATTCAGCCTTTAGTAATGCAATTCAGTTATTAGCTTAAGTGATGATGAAATACCTCAAAAGACATACACGGTCAAATTACTATTAGTAATATATCTTCTATATTTTTATAGATCCTTCTATCCATAAATCTTAAATTTATTTAAAACAGAAGCTGTCACATTTATTATCCAGAAACATACTTAAAGGTATCACAGAAGACTTAAAGCAATTGTGACAAAACTTAAGAGTTTGAAACTAAGACAAACTAAGTCTTTAGCTTTCATGCACCTACTTGTATATTTAAATGACCTACAATATTTTTGGCACTAATTACCCTGAATGGCAATTAGATCTATATTCTACATATGTTTTGAAGGCAGGTTTTTTTCAGTGAGAACTTTAAAAGCTCAGCTTTTTTTCTAATACGTGGGGAACAGAAATTTCCTTTGATTAATTGTTCAGAAGTAGACTTCAATAGACCACGAGATATATATTTTAGGAGAGGTTTTGGTTTTGTTAGGGAGGTTAAGGAAAAGTAAGAAAATTAACCAACATTAATGTAGAATAAAATTTCATGCTTATACTTCATGCTTACATTTCATCAATTAAGCATAAATTCAGATTAAAGGAATTATATTTCTCATTTGCTTTGCAAACAGGAAAGTTTGCAATTAAAAATTGCCCAAATCTGTCAGAGCAAACAAATTTGGAATCTGAGCTGTCAGAACAATTACAATATACATACAAAGATGAAAGCATAGTTCAAAAAAACACATCTTCTGTAGCAAGATCCCAAAAAAGTCAGAATTAGCACAGTCAGGAATATAAAACAGGAAACAAAAAACATAACATACAAGATAACTTAAAATTCTACAAGGTTAACTTTTGCAAGCAGAAAGCACATTGTCTCCTGTTAAATCAGTTAACAAATGGTAGCCAAGATTTAACAAGTAAATAAACATGCTTTTAAGTTAATTCCTGTTACACAGCTATGTTTTAAATGTGGTTATAGTTCATTTGACAAAATAATTAATTGCAGTGAATATCTGGTTGCAAACAAAGGATCTGAAAGGGAGTGCCAATTTCCCCCCATAGAACTGTGGGAATGTGTCCTTCTGCCATGTCTCTCTTTTTACAACTATGTAGCCCCCAGTAGCACCTCATACCTTGCTGAGAATGTAGATAACGTCACCTCGTTTAAATGTCAACTCATCAGGTACATCTGCTGTGCAGTCCCACAAACCCAGATAGAAATTGGCATAATCGATATTTTCGCTATCTGCAAAGAAAACAGCACCTAATTAGAAAAGGATAAAGACTGAGGGACTAAAGTTACACTTTAAATCTCCAGATGGTACAATGCAATTCATTAACACACACTTCTTATTCCTTTTTTTTCAGAAACATCTCTTTCATACCACAAAAGCAAGTAGAAAACAAGTTTAATGTGCAAGCCCTTCACTGGCAAGTTGCATCACTGAGAGACATGTAGCTACAGGTTTTCAAAGCATTTTCCAGCTGCAACTTAAAGCACCTAGTTTTCCTCCACACGTACATTTCTAGCAAGCCATATATGTATCTCAACTTGAAACTGATGAAATTCTTAGAATATGATTAATAATAATCTGTGAAAGGAAGCCAAAGTAAGTATTTTGTGATACGCTCCCCCTCCTCTCCTGTTCCAACAAAATTAAAGAGCTTCTCTGAGAACTTTTGAGATAATCCTTGATTGTTCCTTCTGAAATATTAGAGAACTTGGAAACTGTTGCTGAAGTTGCATTTCAAAAATATTTGTGTCAGCTCCAGTTTAGGACATTAAGCTCTGGCTAAACATGCAACTACACTACAGTCGTAAACTCATCCTTCTAACAGCATAAGCACAATGGATGTGCTGTGTTCAAGCTGCCATACAGACCATTAACTGATTGATTATTTAGCACTCTTTGCTCTGTAATACGGCAATAACACAGTAATAAATGCTTTGTCATACATTTACAATACAGAGCACATCTATTGAAACACAGCACTCACACACAGTTAAATACACTGGGTGCTTCTGTTACACTGCAAACTATTTCCTGTTTTTAATTCCATGAGAATGGAGTGTGATGAGTTAATGCAAAAAGAATGTAAGCAATACCACTAAGATGACCAGTTACATTATGTATACACTAACCAGACAGAATGTATATGTACTAATAATTTACATCACTGGAAAGCTATCTTCTAATTCTGATAACATAAATATCACTGAACTGGTTGGATCAAGGCTGTCATCTTAGTTTTGTTATATGATCCTTGAACAGCAGGCTTGCTGGTTATTCCAACATATACCAGTTACATTTGCATGTCGTTAGCACTCTACACCATTATTTATAGTTTACAATTTAATCATGATTGGTTCACTTTATTACCAAAAAAATCCTGTTAAAACATCAAGCATCAAGTGATAGAAAGCGTCACGCTATAAAAAAAATAGCAGTATTCAACTTGTGCTCTTTCCTATTTTGGCAAATACTTAGATTTGAACTTTAATACACTCTGTATGAGCAAGAAGAGCTTGTTTTCTATTTTTCCATTTCAGTCTGCATTCTGTGCTATTTTATTTGGATGGCAATACTGTCATAAGGCTAAATATTTACAACCTTGAATTTAAAGCTGCAATGCCAATTACCCACCATTTAATTTTCCATAACTGGTGATTAGGAGCTATGACTTCCTATGTAGCACTAGGGGGTGTTCTGGCTGCCAGTGCCTGAATTCTTCTGTCCTCACCCCAAAAGCAGCAATTAGATACACATATAAAGCTCCCAATCACTCAGAAATATGATTTGGTTATTCTAAAATGCCTAGACATTATCATTTCAAGAGGAAGGCAAAATCACTTTGAAGTGAATCGCTTTGAAGTGTTGCTTCTCCAAATTTTGGCCTTTCCTATTTTTTACTCCACTATTTACCAACACAGGTTACCACAAAATTAATTTGTGATAAATATTAAATCAGAATCTCTCCTTCATGTTTTGATATCGTACTGATCACAGTTCCCAATTCTTATCTTGTAAAAGATAACATAAGCCCATGTGAGTATAAACAAAAAGAGCTATTTCAGTATATCCCACCTTTCAAATCTTTGAGCAGTTAGCTTATTGATTTGGTTTAAAATACATTAATCAGGATTTTTACTTCTTCAGAACTGCACTGAGAGAAATCAAGACTTTTCATGCTGACCTTTACCACTCTGAGCTCTGTTCTTACCTTTGTGTGCCTGAAGTAACTCCTGTTAACACTAATGGGAGTTGCAACAGAAGAGACACTGTAGTGGGGGACACACATCTCTCCCTATATGTTCATCATGAGCATTTAATTGAGTCTTAAAGTGGGAAAGCAAATCAACTAAGAACATGGCAACACTGGAAAAGATGCATTTTAAAATAAGCTTATTGCAACAATGACAATGTTGACCACAGACTAACCAGGACTCTGTGCCCTCATTTGTGAATTCAACATAAACTAAGGTCATTTAAATCAGAAAGCCACATTTTTCAGACAAACATATACCAGTATATCAGGAGCACAGAAACAAAAAACAGGGAAAGAAAGTAAGAGTTTTAAGTTTGTAAACAACTATGCTGGTCTTCCAAGAAGTGTTAATTTCAAATTTAAAAACCCCTCTCACGCCCACCAGTACAAATTTCTCCAAATTCTGTAAGAGCAACTACACACACATAAAAGATAATTGTAAATGTAACTTCAGATTTTATACATCTAAAGTGAATAATGCTTCATAATATGATTCATAGTGCCTCACAAACACAGGGGTAGAATAAAAAAAAACTTGCAAAAACCTCTGCAAAACAGAAGCCAATTCTTTCTTACTTCAGTCCCTCTTTCAGTTTGAGAAGACCCTGACAAATTTCATTTTATTGCCTCTGAAAAATGGTATATAACAAAACCATGGGGCCTGTGTAAAGGAATTTGTTATTTATATGGTAATGAAATAATATGGAGCTTCTTAAATACATGTAATACCTGAAAACAGATGGATTTAGCATCAAGAACTTACGTGCTCATTAGAGTTCAAATTCAAAAGGTATTGATTTTCCGGCATTACTCTGTCACAATCACACTCTAATCTCATATACTATGAAATGTCACGTGCCTTAAAAATACTATGATGACATAATCACTAAACTAAAGTCTGTCATATTTTAAAGTTGTGGTCATTTAGGCCATAAATACGAATAAGACATGATTAAAAAAAAGTTAAGTGTGTGGCAGAGGGCAGAAAGCAGTTTGTATTTACCTACCCATTGCTTTTAAGATTACCAATGACAAGAAATGGGTAAGCAAGATTTTGGATAGTTTTTTTCTTCAGAAAATGCTTCTTTTATTCTAGGACAGCTATCTGGATGAACTACTATCCAAAAAGAATTCCTCATGGTTTTCTTCTGCCATCTCTGTTTTTCCAGTAATAGCAACAATAGATATTTTTGTCCAATATATTGATGAAAACACTTCAGAGTTTGACAGATCAAAAGGCAATGTCTGCCAGTCTCTTTGACAGTAGTCTCAGACTGCTTATTTCACTGAAAAACGCTGGCATCTGTCAACACATCCTTGAAGAAAGAAAGGTGAACAGTTCAGGTAAAAAAAAAAAAATCTGACAAATATATCACTCAAGCATGCACCACAAATACTACTGTTTAAAACTTAAGAATGCCTATGAATTACTCAAGGGAAAAAAATTACAATAACATTCTAAAAACCACAAAAGACATGGGGAAGAAAAAATATGAAAAAATATGAAAATGCACTACCTAAAACATTAGAATAAATGTGATTGTGTCTAATTTCCATTTCAACACTGATGGCATCTAAGCTAGCAAACCCTACTATGGTAGTGATTTAGAGCTAGTAGTTGTATTATTTGCCTATGCATCACTTGTGGAATGAAGGAATACATATGTATGCTTTCCTTTCACAACCATGGTCCACTGCCTAGTATATTAAACAGCTGGCCATTCTGACTCATGTTCTTCAACTCATTAATAAGATTCTTCAAAAGTTAATAGCGTCAGATTTGAAGATTACTTAACAATATTTGAAAAATACAAACTGTATCCCCTTTTATTAATGATGTGCTCAGTATTTACCATACTGAAGGCTTAAAGATGGAGATACAGGTGAAGTTGAAAATTAATGCTACCAGAATGAGTATCTTACATAAGTGACTCTTGGTTTTGAGTCTCAATGCCCAGACAAGCCAAACCCTGTTAAAGAACACTGGTGTTTGTTTGTTCTGACAATGTCCTAAACTGCAAAAAATGCCTTACTTGCCCTTTATCCTACAGGCCAGAAAAGTTAGGAAATAAGGGGAAAATAATTATAGTGTATTTATTTGGACTCAAACTCTAATCTAGCTCAAACTGTTCAGTATTATCTTTCTCTTACTGCTCCTTAGTTACTCTAAAATCAACATATTTACACTGATACAGCACAAAACATGCCACTTATTGAAACAGTGACTGTGGGAAAGATAATGGGTAGATAGTCATAGCAAGAAAGACCAAGCAAGCCATAACTGAAACTCTTCAATGCTTTGGTATTTTAAAATAAATAGGTCACTAGCAATTAATGTAAAGCTATCCAGCAGCAACAGTCTGCATCAAGACCGACAGAATAAGAAGAACTCAAGTCTGCAAGTTAATTGAAGCCGAGATATGTTAGGACAAGAAAAGAGTAGGAAAAAAAAGAAACCTTTTTTTGCACTTATCAGCCTGAGCTCACAGAAAATTTACAGAATATTTTCTGTGAAGTTCAGGTTTAGTAAAGCTAGGCAATAAATTAAATTTAAGAATGTATGCACTGTTTGTGTGGACAATCACGAAATAATCTTGAGTCAAGTCAGATACTTATGATGTGATGGCCATCAGAAATACTCATGTCAACTCAGCCCTAAAGTCAAAAAAATTACCAGTATTAAATACTGAAATATGTAAGATCAGATGAGAAAGTTATTGTTTGGAATGAATCTGATATCTGGGGGGGAACTGCTCTAGTATTTTCAAAGACATTACACAAACACTAGTAGGATTGATGGGGCTGTTCTCATAGCAGTTAAAACTTTTCAAAACTCTACATGCTAAGGTTTTGATTTCTTAAAAATATGACCAATTAGAACTTCGGGAAGATACATTAGTGAAAAAAACCAATGCAGTTGGTAACTTTATAATTGGATTGACCCCATGCTCCATTATGACAACACACTCTTATAATTACAGTAATGTCTAAATGAGTACTAAATATTAAGGCTGTAATGAGTCATGTTGTTTTACACATGTTTTTAGCAGAGCACAATGCTAACAGCATCTGATGACTTGGCTCTTGCTTCCTTTCCAAGAAAAGCAACCCAAAACTCCTCACAGCAACCTGTTCCTGCTTTCCTGTATGGGTCAGGAAATCAGGCCTCTGTTTCCTCTCCACATGTTGCAACAGGAAGAGCACTGCAGAGCTACTTCCTAAAGGAACTCTTCTTGCCCACCCCTTCCTTGACAGCCCTGAAAGAATTATGTGTATTATGTACGATGGGGGAAGGAGAGCCAGATTGCATGTCAGTGCAGGTCACAGTTACAATGCAGCAGATCTCAAAAAGGTGTAAGGTCTGATAAGGAACAGTCTTCACTACTTGCTGTGTCAAATCACCAGTAGTTTATCTAAAGGTCTGCACCCTTGAAACACAAATATATCTTGTTTTTAAGCATAACTGGAAATACCTTTCTGTCAAGAAAAGTTGTCTGGCCATATGACTTTACATGGTGTATGCAGTTATTTTTCCAGTCCCAGAGATAATTAGCACAAGGGCAGTTTGCCAAGCTAAAGCTGAGAGAATATCCTTCACAGCCTTTCTGGGCATTTCTGTCCTTTTCCAATTTTCATGCTGCTGTCACTGGACTCTGGCATTTCTTACCCAATTCATTTGCTTTCTGTGGTAATCATATGCAATGAAGATATGCATGGCCAACATTTAAACAGGTTGCAGATCAATTAGTGGTCTTAAGTTTATCTGATTTTTATCAAAGAAGACAGAGCTTTGGGTCGATTGTCAGAGCCTGTGTCAAGTTGACCTTTTCAGAGACGTCTACATTGCCAGTCCCTTGGGCAACTTGTTGTCCCCTGTTAGTCTCTGAATGGCAGAAGTCTGTTCTGCTCAAGCACAAAGTATACACAGATGTCTATATTACATTCTTATAGGTTTGACAGCAACTGCATGTTGTATCTATAAACTGTCCTTTAGCAGTGACACTTCCTCAATGATGATAAGCTAATTTATGCAACTAAATCTCCTTTGTGCAGAAATGAAAGCTAATTGAGTCATTACAAAGTAATTCAGGAAGGAATACCTTGTATAAATTGGCTTACTTTATAAATCCTTCTCAAGTGGTTTTCATGCATCCTAAGTGGTGCTAAGCAGTTTTGCTGCTATCACATACTCGGGTAAAAAGACAGCTTTACAGAGCTATAAAAACATTATTTTAAAACACCAAATGGAAGAGACAAGAAAATAAAGGTAAAAATAAAGAGCATAAACAAAATAGAGAGGAAAAGTTTTAATTACCTGAATCAGTGCTAACATCCTCCTGGCTCTCTTTTCTTGGCACTTCAGCCTTTGAAGGAACCTGTTCTTCTGCAAAACACATAACTGCAGATGAAACTTCGAAGGGACGCCTCAGCTAACAGGAATTACAGCCCCCATCAGTCCGAAAGCCACACTCTACATTTCCAGATTGTAAACTGTGTTTACTATTTTACATTTATACAGAAGTTGGAACATTGTTATTTCTGTGGTTTCCCCCACCCATCCAAACACTCCAAGAGCTTTCTTTCAAAATCTCAATTACGAACATCTGTTTCCCTTTTCACTCTCCTCTGAGGGCAATCATATAGAGAGCTGCAGTTCTGCTGTTTTTCAGTCATTCTGAGACAATTAGAATGAGGATCATCTTCTGCTACATACACTTCTTGCCAGGATAAAGAAAATGAAACTGAGGATTGAAAAAGTATCCCCAGCCCACGAAAGAACTCCGTTCTTAAGAGCAGTATGCAGAGAAGGCAGAGGACATCTCACCTTCAGCACTGTCTTACATACACACTAACTTGACATCTGCATGATGGGAACACAGCCACTATAGATGCCATGCCTTCACTACTCCTGCCCACTGTGCTTGACCATGGTTTTAAGCAAGTCAAACTGTATCAAACAGCTCAGTGCAAGTTTAGGGGCAAGAAAAGAGAAAGCCTGGCAGCGATTGGCTCTGGAGCATGTTTTCTGGCTAGCAAACTTGGAACACACTGAAATCCCCACAGGCAATTTCGAAAGATGTGCTCCATACTTCCTGTCCAGCACAGACAGGGAATTCTCTCATGCCCAGACTCTCGCTTAAGTAAATCCACACTCCATTCAGTACAGGGACATCAGATCTGCTTCTCACATTTCACAGTCAACAATTCTGTTGATGAGGCAAAAAAGGGAAAAAACTATGAGATTTTTAGCTGTATTCTGTCTTTAGGTTCATAAGGAAGTAGAAACAAATTTATCTTTGCATTTACAGTATATCAAAACTGACAAGGTTGCTGTATGAATGAGGAAATAGTATATTGATAAACCCACTTCTGAAACAAGAATTGGACTTCTAATACATTTAAATTATTTGCCTTTGCTACTCATCACATCTTACACAGATAGTCATGCTTCTTTTTAAGGCACACATTTCAGCAACTAATTTTAATATTTTACTAATGACAGACAACAGACAAATAACTCACAGCTTTTAAAATGTTCCTTATTGTGCAACTTTTATGTAATTGCCCATATACTTTGACAAAGAGTGAATTTTATATGAACAGTTCAAAGGATTTTTAGCCTTGTAAAAATTTAATCTATCCACAAGACTGTTCTTGCAAACATTAAAGCAGATGTTTAAAGCATGAGAGTAGACCCGTTGGAATGAGTATGCATAATTGCTGCTAACCTCTATACACAGTCCTACAAATATTACAGTTACATCAGAAGATTCACTCCACAAAGAGTTTTGAAATTCTACCCTAGTAAGCCAGCAAGAGTTTTTGCTCTCTGACTCGACTAGTTAAAAGTCTGGTCAAGATGATTATAAACTATTATTTAAGCCAATGGGGGAGGGGGGTGGAATCAAAAAAAAAAAACCTAACAATAGAACAGGAGAAATCTGAAGCTGCAGTACTCACAAAACACTCTAAACTATTTACTGCATTCAAATGTATTCCCCTACTTGGCATTAACACTTGTTGCATATTTCCAAGTATGCTCATTTGTTTATTTTAAGAACTCACAAATGGAGCATAAATGGCAAAAATGCATCTCTATGTGCTGTCCAGAGCACTAGGAGGCACTGATATTCTGTGGCTTCCCTACCACGGTTGCACCACTCACAGGGAGTAGTATCCCAGTATCAGCCACATTTTCTAGGATTGCTCCCTTTTCCCAGAACATTTCAGCTTCATCCAACACACACTGTATTATATTATACTTTGATTAAATAAATGTTGATATTATATGTTACTGAATGTTTGGACCTAAATCAGCTCATGTGTTGAATGTACTGTGGATTTTAACTCACTTGTCATGGTCATCAGACCAGCTTAAACTGAGGACTAACTAAGTAGAGAGTATCTCAACTGAAGTAAAACAGCAGCAGAGGTTGGAAGAGACTTTTTCATAAGGTCCAGCTGAATACATGTAGATTGCGCTGTGGTTTCATGGAAAAATTTAGAATATATGCATTCCCCTGAAAGATGTATTTCCTAGAAACAAGAGTTCACCAGATCCACATCTGAAATGTGAAAATATCTGAATCAAAGCTTTTTGAATACCGAAAAGGTCCTAAATTCAAACAAAGACTGTCCATATTCACATACGGGTTTGGACTCCAACCATCCACACTTATTTCACTTTGCTTTATACTACAAAGTTGTCACAGAGAGGACAAACTCTCAGGTGCAATAATGCTGAAAGACGTACTCTTTCAGTTGCTAATGGGCATTCAGTCCATGGTACCAGGCTGAAGTGACTCCATAGGAAGCCTCCTCTGAAACATGCACTGCAAACATCAGGTCCTTGGCACAAACCTGCGCAAATGGTCCACCCTACTTCCTAATACGATCACGGAGCAGTTGTAATAGGCTTGGCTTAGGGTAGTAAAAAAGAACCTGTGGTTCTTTCTAATGTTTTCTGGTATTATGTCCTGAAGCAGTAACTGTGTGCAGGAGGCATCCTTTAAACACAGCAACCTCGATTACCTCAGGAATTACAGCTGCAGTCTGATGCAACACACTAAAGTCTGTGTTGCAACATGGCATAGAGTCAAAAGACGAAAAATTAAATTAAAAAATACAGTAGAAGTCCTTCTGGTTTTTTTAAGATACTATGTATAAGGACCTATGCATCTCTACAAAATAATCTGGTCCAATTTTTAATCCTCTGTATCTCTTCTTCACGCCATCACTACGCTGCAGTGAGAAAATATTCTTTTCCACCTTCTCAATATGTCAAAATGAGACTAATCTACACTAATCAAACCAGTGAAGTCTTCCAGAGCTGTAGATCCAAAGAACTCTTATGATAGAGATTATGTTCCCTACTCTGCTGATACTTTAATAGCAAACAACCTACAAAATTCTTGTGACAATGCAACAAGGAACTAACTATATTTGTTGCAGGTTTTTTCATTTAGTCCATGAAAGTTGTTGAAAATAACTTACTTATTCAATTTCCAGTCAAAAGAAAAAAATCACCCAATCACAGATAATTCTACCATCCACTAAATTTAAAAAGTGAACAATGAATTCTACACTTGGTGAGGCTTTTCATGTTAATCCATTGGTTTTTTTTTTCCTTCCAATTTCTTTTTCTTAAAGGGGGAGGGTAAAAAAAATCAGACTACTTGACTATAAAATGGATAAGAGTTTGGCTTCAATAGTGCATTCCTCCAATGGAATGTGGTATTTCCATGATAAATATGCATAAACTTAGCAGTTTCCTCTACTAACAACCATCTTTTTATATTAGACTCTAATTTAATGCCATTATTATTAGGTATTTTATAGTCTTCTAGTTTGTGACACATTGTCATTGCACAATACTAGTTTATACCTTGGATAATCCCAGTTTGTGGGTTAATATACTCTATTCAACACTTCAAAAACAGTAAACAAAACCAGCTCAGCTATGCAGCAAAATCTACCAAACCACACAGATGGTTATAAGCTTTTCATTGTGTGGTTTCCATAGCAATCATATTGCAAATCTGGAAGCTACTTGCAAATAAGCAGCTTGTATTTACAAGCCTTTGGGCTGCAGCATGGAACACAACAACATGTGCAGTTATTATTCCAATCACATATTGTTAGAAAAATCATTGGAGGATGTTTTGATCAGTTCAGATAAAAACTACTGCAGTGAACTAATTTTTCATCTATTTCATAATGATACGAGCAATCACACACTTGTAATGCACATTCATTATCTTCATTTGAAATCTCACTGTGGTGTCAGAAGGTCATAAGCATACAAACAAGTCTTGTAAGACAGACCCCTCACAAAAACACTTCTATTAGTAAATAATCAATTAAAAAAACCCTTGCAGTGTCTTTACTGTTGTACTTGGCAGGGAAGAGAGATGCATGAAAAAAAACAGGTGTGTACATGAACTCTGCTGACATTCAGTATGACAGGTCTACACTGCTTTGCACATGAAAAGTAAAAGATACAATAGTGTGTTAACACCAAGAGTATTACTCCTACACACTGCTTTTTTGCTACCAAATAATGATTCTGCACAAATGCAAACAAGAACTTTTGAACCCAAATAAGTGCTTACCGTGGAAAAGAGTCAAGACCTTTTCTCTCACAGATTTATAATTTTATGAATTGACCCACCCTCATAACAGATGGGTTATTACTCTAACAAGAAACATAAATCAACCCAGCTATATAATTTTAAAAAAATTAGTAAGCACTGGCTTGTTTACAAACAAGACTATTTGTTTAGAGAAACATTTAATATTTCCAGAGAAGGAGCAATAAACACACAAAATTTAAGAACAAGATTGTTTGTATAATTTGGCCAAACTGACACCTTCTGCTAGCATTAGTAGTGAGAGCTAGTGATCATCTGGGGTCAAAGGAATGAGTAACACCCTGGTTTATGCAGGGCCAGCAAGTTGCCTTAGCTGAGGACAGGGGTCCCCAGCCTTGGGGATGGGGTCCTCTGCAGCTTTCTCACCATATACACACCTGTACATGCCTATACCCTTCACCCAAACTCTTTCAGCATTTTAGCCTAAGCAGTTTGATAGCCCAGAAGTCCTTCATGTATTGCTTTATCCTAGTCTTACTTGCCTTGGTGTGCATTTATAATGGCAGGGATTTTCGTTTCTGGTGTCTTCTTTTAAACTCCAAATCCACCCACTCTGTATGGAAAGAGCTCCAAATTCAGTTAGCAAAACTCTAGCTTTGATAAGCCTACAATATTCCCAGAGATCTGTCCCTTTCCCCCAGCTCCTCTTGGACATGGCAGATTACTGGAAGATTTACACACAGCTTCTTGACATTTCACCCTGCATTCCCATTAGCAGCCTAGTGTACTCTGTAAACAATGAAACAGCTTAGAAAAGGCTGCTGAAGGTGCTATTCTTTAGCCATAGTGTGAGATCTTGGGGGCAGCAGAGAGGGGGACACAGACTATTGTTTTATTAAAGCTCCATCTGACTGTACTAGAGTGCATGGTTTGAGAATGAAAATGTCTCCAGGACAATGACAGAAGTGGGTAACAAGTTGGTTGCTATTTAGAGAAGAGATAAATGTAAGAATTTCTTACCATGACAGAAGAGAGGACAAATTTTATTCCTACTTCTATGGGTTAGCTAATTATCACCCAACAGCTCAAACAGAGAAGTGCATGGCAAACTTGAGTGGAAAAAAAAAAAAACAACACTTCCACAAGACAAGCAGAGGAGATAGTGATAGAAATGGGTCATCCAAACACAGGCTAAACACTGGGACTGCAGATGAGGTAACATCATCATATAAGCAGAAGCAGAAGTTGCATCTGAATAAATGGTCACCACTACACTCAAAAATATGATGGGAAGGAAATAGGCAATACAGAATTGTATTCCAAGATCTCCAGGAAGAAATCTCTGAGTTACGAATAACATAAAAATACATTTTAATGAAAAATATTGTGCATACTAAGATGCTTCAGTTTTATTTGAGGACAACCCATGCCAATTCCTAGCACGAATTTCTCCCAACACATGATCGAAGTCTGATTTCAACATGGAGGCAAAAGGTTTCATTCAAATATACTACCAGCTAAACTGGATGGGACTTAAAACTAACACTTTTGCACAAGTTTTAACCAGTTCTTTGAAAACAACCATTATTTAAATTCTGAAGTGGAGTATATGCACCACTCTATGTTCAACCAGTAGACGGTAACAGAAGTCTGCTATTAATATTAACAATGTCCTTACCTCCCAATGGCCTTGAATAAATAGCACTGGCTGTACAAACTGAAAAAGCTAAAATCATTAAATACTTAGAGAGATAGACAGGACCAGTGGACATTGCTCAGTCTAACACTCTGTTCTAACTAAGAACGTTACATACTTCTATCAGGTTTCTAGGAAACAGCATTTGGCTTCTTTTGGTACTTCACACTAAGCTGTTCAGTAGCAGTTTATAAGGTCTGTGCATTTTAATAGCTTACGTATGAGACAGCTGAAACTAATGACTTTATAGAACAAGATTAGCTCAAATTACTCAGTTTTCTCCAGATCTTACTAAGTTTCCAGATGTGAGGTTTCCTGTATTCCTTGAGAAATTCTGCACTTTTTTTCCCCTCAGCTGCACCTCTTGTGTCTCGAAAAGTGCTACTATACACCACCATTATTCCCAACTGTCTAAGCAATCTGAATAACTAAACCAGCCATCTCAGTTAAAACCGAAGCACTGCCTCCTACTGAGAAGACCTTTGGAAAGCTACCTCATCATCCACACAGAATTTTGTTCTAAATTAACTCAGGATCAGTGCTGCAGGAAAAGGAGGTGAGAAGGAGAAGAAGTGATACTGGAGTACTGGAATGTCACTTATCCGCTTTCTGGAGAAAAAAAACCTCTCTCAAAACAACCTTTCTGTGACACCATCCAGTGAATATAAGCACATGTTATGGTTTGGCTTAATCAAAACCAAAAAGCAGACATAACACCCCTTCCTAACAAAAGCATTTTGGAGTTACAGCATTTGCTAAACTAAAGAGTAAAGTAAACAAAAAAAAATTCTCAGTCCCAATAGGGACAAATAACAAACACACTTCAAGGCTGCAGTTCTCTAGTGTTGAACAAAATAACATTGTTTGGATCATACAACTATTGCCATGAAGAATAATAAAAGAGTGAAGTAGTAGAGAGAAATGAGTACATTTGAAGAACTGTTTGAGAAAAACAAATGTCTCTTTCTAAATACATCTGTGAAAAGGACACCGCATTTCTCCTATATTACTACACACAGTACCATCCACATGACCTACACTAGCACAATGGATTAAAAAGTCACGCTTTTAAAAGCCAGAAGGCATTTTATAACCTCTCCCTACTTTACTGGGAAAAAACCAAGCAACAAAATATTCTTCTACAGAAAGTATTTTTTTATAATGTTTTAGGGCAGACAGGATGAAGACTAAGTGATCAAAGAACACATCTCTGTCCTTGGAGGAAAAGCAGTTCCTCTCAGGCAAAACAGAAAACTGAGCACTGTTAGCAGGGTCATCCACAGTTGCTGCAAAGTGGATCTTCTCTCTCTACCGTGCACCATATTACCAATTTTCAGGAAATGTAGGAGAATGCTTTGCTTTATTTACCTTCCCTACTTGCTGAGACCTGAATGTATGTTAACAGCTTTCCTCTTTCTTTTTCTTTCCTTTCCCCAGTACCAAGTGTTCCAGTACGTTTGCTTCCCTGCCCTTGCCCCATTCTGTAGTCACAGCCAATAAATATCCTCTTCAGACCCTCCAAATTTTGTACATTTACCAAACACAGAGGTTATTAGTATGAAAGTTGCTCTTTCCAGGGCTTCACAAGACCCTTCAGGTTTCCAGAAAAAATTACCACAGTGGGAGGAAAAATGTTCTCAGTCACTTGAACAACAGAACAGAATATATTCACTAGGACAACTGAACAATTCACAGAGGTACAGGCAATTCCTCGTTCCAGTTATGAATATATGAAGATTTCATGAACTCAGCTTGCCCCTTGGAGCTCCCCTCGCAAATAAGCAGTCTTCAGTCATGTTCTGAGTGACAGCTGAATCAAGTTGTCCAGTTCCTAGTTGTCCAGTTCCTAGCACTGGTCTTCCAAACAACAAATAATCTAAAATCTCCAATTAAACAAAAAAACAACCCCCCCCCAAATCTTTACATTATCTACATTCCATTTTTTTCTTAGACAAACATAGGTGCAAAAGAAATAACAGTTTATCCATTTAAGGTTAAAGGAGGAAAAAATTGCTAGTCTGACAGAATTAGGAGGAATGGAAGTATGCAAAATCTCAGTTACATCAACAGCAAGCTTAGAAGGAGAAGAGGTAGAAAAAAGGCAGGAAAAGCAGGAGTACCTACCAGGGAAGACCATTTAGAACGCCTCATTTTGGAATACTAAAATTTCTTTGACAAAATGATCTAATTATTATTAATAAAATTCAATACAAATATGCCGAAGTGCAATGTGCACTGCATAGAAATAAGAGATGGGTTTTGCACTGACCTTTTTATTTCCTCATGAAGAAAGACCCCATAATAGTAATTCTTCTCAAGAGAAAAGATAAAGGTCATCATAAGCAAGTTCAATCGTGGATATGCACACAATGATTATAATGAAGAATAAAAGGAATTACAGAGAGATCCACTTCCAGAAACTCATTCATTCATATCCCATTTTTATATTCACAGACATTTTTTGTATTTACAAATAAGGTCACTATTTCATGGGTTTTTTTTCAGAAATCAACTATCTCATTATGCTAAGTGAACTGGTCAGAATATATTACACTCAGAAAACAAAAAAAAATATTTGATGGGTCATCAAACCAGGTGAAAATTTCTTAAGTGACTTCAGAATCCAGCTCCTTACAAATTCCTTAAGTTTGATTAATAGTTTTTTAAATGTTACCTGTACTTTTTTGATCAAGACATTAGATAACAACTTCCTCACCTGAACAGAAGCATCTCTGAAGGTAGTTTCATGTCAAATTTCAACAAAAGCACAATTTTGGTTCCACTTGTAAAAGTGTTCCTAAAGCTTCACATTTGGCATACAAAATCGAGGCATCTTACCTAAATCCACATCTAAACATTTAAAGAAGGAATAAAATATTTTAAGATACTGCTCTTACTTCCTCCACAATGTAGAGGAAAGCTTCTGGGTTTAATGTTTCTACAGGCTTATCTAATTATTTAGGTGATTAACAAAAAATGCTTCCTTCTCTGTGCCCCCTCACCCTTACAAAAAAGCAGTTGTAATTATTGGGCAGAATGCAAATTAGTATCTTGAAGGGACAAAACAAACAACAATTTTTAAGTTGAGTCCATGGTTCCATTGTAGGTTCACAGGAATTTGTGTTTTGCTTGCTTAAATACATGTGGCATGCACATAAGTACATTCTTACACATAAACATAATAAAGATCTATGTGAATTCACTGTAACTAAAATAAATTTGTTTGTTCTCTCAACCCATAATAGCTCTTAGTTACGTAAACAGTTTAAGTGTTCAACATGACATTTTATAAACCTTATTATTAAAATGTTTTGCTAAAATAAATGTGGTGGCTATTAAAATCTACATAGAAAATATAAATATTTCCCTATGTAAATATATCCAGCAATCAAATATTCAATTAACTCATCTATACTGTATAACTGTACTACAGTGTTATTTGACAATCATGAACTTTGGTTATATTTCTCAGACTTAAATTTATGATAGATAGAAAAAGTCTGTAAATGTCAAGTAAAGTTTCTTATACTCATTGATCAGCAGCAAGACGTAAATTTAAAAGCCATTTCTGAAAATTACATATCCTTAATAGTGACAAATGTGACTTGAGATAATATTTACATACATAGAATTCATAAAAAAAGCATCTTGCTTAAATCATATAATATCCTTTAATAATCTGCATGGTTAATGTATTTGAATTTATACTCTGATTCCAGAAACTAATTTACTCAAAAAAGGGAGAAAAGACAAGGCATAGCTCACTTTAGTGAAAGGAAACACAATACAGTTGTTGGCATGTTTCCACAAGAAAAGTCTGGCTCCCAGATGCTTCTCTCATAGTTCTTTTTAAAATTCTTCTACCAAGGCATTTTTGCATTCCCTGTGTAGATCACTAACTGCACACTGACAAAAAAAAAAAAATTCAGCACCTTTCACCCTTTGGGTATTTTCATTAAAAGTAACAAACCTACACCACAGCCACTTTGCACTGTTTATGGCCCAGGCCATTAAATGAAATTACATCAACTATGCTAAACCCTTCCTCCAACTAAAATGATGAAATAAAGTGAAAATATTCTTGCTATGATTCACTAGTATCGGGTAAATCAGAAATACACAGAAAATTATAGTTGCAATGCAGACTGTTTACACATACCATATTTTGGGTAACATTCCCATCTTCATTTCTACAAATACTAACACGTTGCTTGATTCTCAAACATCACGTCAAGACTGGGACCGGCAACTCTGGATGTCAGATCTTACTAGCCCTACATGCCACTCACCACGATGCACCTCAGAGAGATGACGCAGGACACCAGGATATGGCAATAGTTCATAAGCAGGAGATGAAAACTGCTTCCCAGGTTAATGTGGAATTGACATGAAGTTGTATCTTAGAAGAACCCAGGGCTTCTACAGTCCCGTATTACTTGAATTCACTCACTGACAGTACTTTCAGATTACCCAGCTCTCATGCCAGAGACACAACACAGTCCCAGTTGCACTGTAAGAGCACTACTTGTAGGCCTGAGTTAGACAGTTTAACCAGAAATTGAGTCTTATGACCCATATAAATGTTATGACAAAATCATATCCATCTTGAACTTTCATTTATTGAATTATCTAAAACTACCGTTCAACATTCAGTAATGGAAATGTGTCACTTCTTATCATAGAATCATAGAATTGATTGGGTTTGGAGTGTCCTTAAAGATCATCTAGTTCCAAGACCCCTGCCATGGGCAGGGACACCTTCTGCTAGATCAGGCTGCACAAAGCCCCATCCAACCTGGCCTTGAACACTTCCAGCAATGTGGGGCATCCACAGCTTCTCTGGACAACCTGTTCCAGTGCCTCACCACCCTCACAGCAAAGATTTCTTCCTAACATCTATTCTTAATTCTTAAGGAAATAAAATTTGAGAGAGGTATGCAAACAAGTATAAATTCCGTTAGCATATTTTGGGACAACGGAAGCACGACCATCATGCTAGGATCCACAGGCTTTCCTGTAGATAATGCTTTGTTTTGAAAATGCGATTCCTTCCTTTAATTCCTGGTTTTATTCACAGTTGTCTTCAAGATTCAAGGACAGAATAATTGTTACAGCCTGCTAAGAAAAACGCTTCCACAAACCAAAGATGGAACTACTGGAACCTCTTCCTTAAAAAAGGACTGAAATAAAATCCCCCTTGTGACAAACATCTCCTTTCTGGGTGAAAAAATTTTCCTCCTATCTTGCTGTTTAATCCAAATCTCACTGATTTGTCAAAAAACTTTCCTCAGACTCTTCTGGCTTCTTAAGAAAACATTCTTCCCTTTGTTGCTGAAGCTTATCTGTGTGCCTTCACCCTGTGCTTCCCTGGAGCATCCATCCCTCTCTCTACTCTAGACCACAGCAGATTGCTGCATCTTGCCCTCTCAGCCAGGTCCACTGTGTGGTCTAGGAGCTGAACCCTACTGACCATTTTCCTTTCCTAGGAGCAACCACCCTGCTTCTTTCAAAGACTCCTACCCAGCCCAGCAGCATCCAAGACAAATAAACAAGCAGCCTTTTCCTGTGTTACCTTCCTTATACACGTGTAAACTAAACAAGACATCTATTGCAAACACAGTACACTGTAACACACAATAAACATCAGATATACATGCATACAGCCAGAAGAACTCATGAAGCTCTGGTTAAATAGTATTTTGTTTAGCTAATTCCTCCATTTTGAGGAAAATGGGAAGAAAAGTTAGTAGCACACTGAGTGGAAAAGACATATACAGAAAGATTTGTGCTGATGCCTTTCTTAAGGCTGAAAAATTCAAATGAGAGATTTGTATCTACAGAACAGAGTGATTAATTCAGCCTTTAAAACTCACCTTGCTGGGTCTTATTTGAGAATTCAGTTGTACAAATTATGGTTCTTTAATAGCTACCTTGTGGAAAACAGACAAGTTGAGAAGTGATAGCCTGAGGCACCACATAACCTCTGGTTGCTCTTGTTTCTCAAAAAACTCTAATGGTTTTATTAGCCTGATATGCAGTCATTCCATCACAAATTTAAAAAGTAAAGGTTCCTTGATCTATCTATATAATATCTATCACATTTATACCCAAGCAGTAGAGCAGGCCCAGTATTTTTATTTTCATAAATATACATAATACAACTGACATTTTGCTTTGAACTTGCTAAACTGCAGCAATTCCTCAAAGTTATGGTTAATAAACTATCTCACATACCAAGGCATTTCTTCTGAATGCTTTGCATTAGAACTATCGCACTGCTTCTTAATTAGATAAAAACAGTGCTACCATAGAAAATTATTTTGCTTTCAAAAGAACAAACTTGGGGTACATAATCCATTGAAGACATGTAAGTATAAACAAAGCTTTGTTCACATTTAATATGAAGCCATATGTCAGAGACAGAGTCAACACTGAAAAAAGTATAATACAAGTAAAATTACTTTGTGTGATTTTGTCTTGCCAAAATGACAAGTTTTTCTGAGACAGGATTCTATCTCTTAATAACAGTTTCTGTCACATTCTATCCACATCAGATTCGTTTTACAAATCAATAGTGTCAAATGTTGTTTAGCACTGGTGCACAGAAAATATTATAAAAATAACTGATCAGTACTCGCTACACAATATCTTATTTCGGTAAGTAAATTCACTTCAATGAGTTGTGTGCTAATTAGTTTTTGAAAGAGTTCTTTAAACACAGAAAAGCATGAATAAAAATACTTCTTTTTTAGATATTATTAAGTTGTATCTTCTAATTTCAAGCAAATAAGCTTTAAAATGCCAATAGACAATAGACAGTAAACCCCTGGTTTATTTGGTGTGGGTTTTTGTTTGTTTTTCTGTTTGTTTGGGGTTTTTTTGCTCTGATTAGGCTTTAGGGTATTTTTTTTTTAATCTCTGAAATAGAGACATAAAATTCAGCCATTGCTAACCTGAGACTTTGATAAACACAGCCTTTCCAACATGGACTCCTTCAATTTATTATAACAGTTGACCACAATGTCAGGAAGGTCACTTCTATTTTCTCCAGTTGTAAACTCTGAAATCTATGAAGCCTGAAACATCTGAAAACTATGATGTCTCGCATGGAGTTCAAAGAGAGGAGAAGTAATACCTAAACTTAATAGCACACATTTTCTATTTACTACAGATACTGTAATTAACTGCTTTCTCACAACTGACCAAACTTTCTGCAGCAGACGTATATCACTAAATAAAGAACACTCTTAGATTTTCTAAGGATATTTATCTGTAGACAAACCCACCCGAAGTCCCATCAGTCAATATACCTCTCACATGCAAATCAGACTAAATATGAATACTCAGTTATTATTCCACTTTTACTGGCCTCCTCACTTGCACGTTTGTAAATGTGTGTGTGAGGAGGGAGCAAGGGCTGAATTGTATCACGGACAGTAGGCTTTTTGACAGCTATGGGCCACCTGTTGTTCACAGACTGCCACTTTATATTCACTTTAAAAGAAATGTAGAAGAGCCTGCAAACCTTATTTTTCCTAATAAAGACTTGCCACTTCCCACTCAATGGACATCTTTTCAGCTACACTAGATTGTCTTACTTCCTCTTCCATCACTGACACCCAACATCAATAGAAAGAAGGCTTCCCTCTTTAGATGTAGGATTACATTAATTGAAGATAATGCCCCCGTACTTGTGCCAAGAAAAATCTGAGGCCCAGGTATCACGTTTCTAACCACCTTGTGGATGCAATGTCTTTATATATTTGTCTGGGTTCATAACTCATGTCTCGTGAGCATTTAGTACTAGCCGAAGGACACTTCAAGGTATACATAAATCCCATAAGCATACTGCCTCAGAACCCAGAGTGACAGAGAATTCAGGCACAGCTCCATTTCATCATAGCTGTTGGGATTCAACAATATCCAGGTGAAAGAGATTGTTTTTCAATCATTTCCATGTCTGGCATATCATCAAAGACTATTAGATCCCAAATCCCAGTGATTAAGATGGGAAAACAACACACACTGGACCTAAAGAAACACTTTCCTTTACTAGTCCCTGACACTAAAAGGTAGTTCACATTTGCTTTTCACTGTTTTTTTATTATTTTAATTACTTCTGAATTACAGCAAACTCAGTAAGCCCTGTAGCACCCCCTTGCCCTTATTCTGGTACTCCACCTATCAGCAAGATAGTATATGCAAAAATACGCCATATATACAAATAATGCAATGGCTAAGCAAGTGAAAAATATTAATTTCTTAAAAATACTGAGATACAATTAATGGAAAAGAAACTGTTTTGAAGAATCATCACTGTTTTAAAAGAAAAAAAAATTCCCTTGCTGTGTTCTTAAATCAAAAAGGTGTTCTCATTGAAATTATTCAAAAAAATTTCAGTAATTACTTTGGAAACCTTTCTTCAACACTGTCCTCAAAAATGCTGATCTTACATCCAGTCCTTTGAACTTCATTTATTCCAGACCCTACTTATATTTTACACTTTATAATAATTTACTAATTTAAAGTATTTAGAATTCTTTCCGTGGAAAAAAAATATGTCAGCACAACAGCATTATATATAACTCCTGTGGACAAGAAGTAAAGAATTCCCTAACTACTTAAAGCAAGCAACACTTGCTGGGAGGAATTTCGACCATATACCAAGATAAATGACTTAACAGCTAATGATCACAGTAATGTCTCAGATTCCATAATCACCCATGTCTCTGCTGACTTAAACCTACTTCTCTGTTTTGTAATGACCAATTAATAATTTCTTCCTTTTAGGCTACTGGTTTTAGGAACTGATACACAGCTGTAAAGCACAACTGAGTCTGCTTGACACTAAACACTGTGTTGAGCCCAGATACACAGACTGTGATACATTGAAAACTCTAAAATAAGCTAAGGTGTCCTGAAAAAGAATTTTCATTAACACAGTGCTGTGAAATCTTCACTTCTAGTGTCAAAGAGTCAATATTTTTGACACTGTATTTTGAGAATACAAATATTTGCTGTGAGTTGGTGTTCATGAGTGACACATCAAACTTCACTACGTATCATTACTTCCTTCTTCCCAAGAAAAGTTAAGTCAGAGATATGTTCTTTTTTTCCCCCAACTTCATGCTCATGAAAGGGATATAACATCATAAAAACAATTTGCTTCTTCAAAACTCAAGCAGTCCAGAAAGAAGTGAGAATGAGGATGGTATTAAGTTAAGTTATGCCTCCTAACTGCCAGGGTTTACTATTAGAAAAAAATAAAGCAACAAAGCTGCTTAAAGCAACAACCATAAGAAAGAAACAGAATGATTACTCTCTACATTCATATTCAATGTCAGAAATCGGTTCTGAAAAAACATCAACATAATTTTAAAACTACTTAAAATAATTTATTTAAAATAAGTAAACAAACTGTTTCTCTGCGCATCACACTTCTTATAGCATGAAAGTTAAGACATTTCTTACCTTTCCCTGGGCTTTGCCTCAGTTACAGAGTTTCCCAACCTAAGCTTCCAATTACACTGCAAAACAGAATTACTGGCTAGATACCTGGGCTTGACCAAACTGTTTGGCAGAGGATTGACAGCAGGAATCAAAAGACAAAGGCAAACTTTCCATTCCCTTCATCCTCCTCCTGATTAGAGACTGAATCAATCCTCAAATTTAATTTACAGAAAACTAAGAACTGATGTAAATTGTATTGCCTGGAGATCACCACAGCACTGAATCTCACCATGCTTATGTTCTCTCACCTGGAAGTTGTTTGTGCTATGGACAGGCTGAGAAGGGATGGCACAAAGCCACAATCTTGTGTCATGTTACATTGCTTCAGGATTACTTGTCCTGTAAGGGCAGTTTTTACCTCCATGCACCAAATAGGCACCATTAAAATAAGAACCAAAACTTATCTTTAGAATAATTTTAATGGAAATTATACTGCATACCTCGGAAACTGCTGCTATAATGCAAGTTTGCGAGGAGAAAGAGAACAGAAGAAAAAAGCCAACACAGGATTGAAATTTAAGTATGTTAGCTCAGATTAACACCTATTTTCTCCAAGTGTGCTAGAGCGTGGTAGACAGCACACAAACTGAGTTGAGGTTGTAGAAAGCATTAAGGTGGCAGGCAGTAGTTAGTATTGCAGTTTTGGGTATGTGCTCCACACAGACATGAAACCACAGAAGACAATACCGAAGGCTTAAAATTATGTCACTGAAACCTCAAATTAATAAAAAAATTCTGTCTTCAAGGGCTGTAACAGATGGTAACAACTTTAAAGCTGGCATGTGTTCTCTTTTATGACAAGTCCATTGTTTAAAACACCACTAAACTAGAAACTCTGTGCATCTAGGTAGCTCTACCCACACACAGAGTTATTTAATACTGCAGTTTCAGAGTTTGTTTTATGTTACAGCTTATAACATTCAGGTGTGGACTGCAAAATCATAAACAGTGCACTAAGGTAGAAAATAAATAGCTAATTAAGCAAAAATGGGCCTTTATTGACAATGTTTTTAATTTTGCTTAGCCAAGTTTTCGTCCATGAGTTTATTAAACATCGAAAATACTAAAGCCCAGTTTGCTGAAGACAGTATAAAGACTCCTCTTCCTGAAGAATCTTGCAAGGGAAGTTTTACAAATTGGTAATTCTTTGGCAGTTCTGATGTTTTTTATTTTACCTGAATAACCACAGTAAAACCCTGACTAACACTGAGAACCAGGAAAATGGTGCTTCTATGGTAAATATGAATTCGTATGTGCTATTAAAGAAGAAAGTGACTTAACAAATCAAAAGACTAAATTTCTCACATCTCTTTGTACACCCTCCAACTATCAACCCACTCCTCCTGCCAGTACACAGTACAAAGCAAATACCGCTGAAATCTATGCTTTTAATAGGCTAATAGACTGTTACCATTCTGGATACTGGTTTGAAGCTATCCAGCTTCTGCCTGGAAAATTCATCTACACTGTCTCCTGCCACAAGCAGGAAAAAAAATAGCTAAGCAATGAGATAGCTAGAGAATACAGCATCAGTTAGTCCTGATTACTGCAACAGTTATCAAAATTTTCCAATTTACAAACCTGTGCAAAAATTTCCATATCCTCTTTTTAATTCAAACACTCTTTACTCAAATACCAAACCCAGTATTACTAAATGAACTGGCTTAAGTTTCTTCTGAAATGCTGACATAAAAGCCACTGGAGAACCACAGAAATGCAAAATTTTACTTACTTGAGAATATGCAAATTATAGCCAAATAAATAATAACAAGGTACAATGAGCTTCGTACCTGAAATTCAGTATTTATAAAGCTAGTGGATCTGTGAAAACAGACGATTAGAAGCCTCTAACATGAAAATGTTTTGAGGACAAAAACAAGATGCAGATTAATTTCTCCTCCCTCTTCACAAGGATCTAGCATATTTTCCTTCTGCATTCCAGAGCTTACCATAGCATTGCAGCTGTACAAATAATTTTTTTCTGTTTTCTTAACAGGCATTCTGAATTCCTTATTTGTTCTATATTATTAGGTCAGGTAACAGCAGGGATAATGATGCTCCACCCTTTGGCCATGAAAGGAAAAAAGAGTAATTCACTTACCTGGGAAAATAGAAAGGACAGCCAACTGTAATTAAATGCAACCAATCAGGCCTAATTAAAGGAGACTAGACTAAACTGGAGAGTGCTCTTTTACCATCAAGTTTAGATGAACAGCTATACAAGAAACAAATAAGGCCAACTCCTGTGAGGTTTGTCAACTAGTATTTCACCTAACACTCTTCAATATGATATGGATTAAAAAGAGAAGGACTGCTCTAAGGCACTGGAGCCATAGGCTTGTAATTCCATTTAAGCATATAATTATTAAAGCACATTTGCAGAAGATAAAAAGATTAAAGAATCATCTAAAATCTATTGCAAATTTATGTTTTATTTTTACTTAGTTATGTCAACACATCAGAGTCAAAATTAAGAGTTCCACTGTAAAAGGTAAGACAACCTTTTCTGAAAAGTTCACAGTTCAAATAGATGAGATGGAAAAAGCATAAAGAAAAATAATCTCTACTTGATAACATGAAAATGAAGCACCACTCCAAGATCACGGGGAAATAAATTAATTTAACTAAAAACTGAAACTGGATTCCTTGAACTATCCCTTCTTTGTGACATTGCTGCATTTCAGGTTTATTAGCCACATTATGAGACAACAGCTTCTGGAAAACTGACATAAAAATGGACCAAATGTGAAAATACTCTGAACTGCTGCACAATCACACCAAGGTAGCAATTCTCTGAAGACAGAGCTCAAAGCAAAGAACTCAATATATATATTAACTAATAGCCCTCTCCCAATATCGTATGTATTACTGCTCCAGATCTACTTACTGTTTGAGATTCAAGTGAATCGGTAAGATAAGTGAAGCTCAAAAAAAAAGAGTAATTTATCCCAGAATATATCTAGAGTTTCTTTAACAAAAATGTAAGCAAGCATACAAGATCATCTGCTGTAAGAACCTGAGCATCCAAAAAGCACTGTTCTAAGGTTTGGCTGTATCTTCTAGTTATAAGATGAAGCCCTATAACGTAGTTTTTATATTCACCGCAGACGAGTTTTTCAGCATGCATTACAACTGCACATCATTTCAGCAGAACATGCATTCTGTGTTGAAGTAGTCTAGGCACAATCCAAAAAAAACCCCAGTCCTTAAAGAATTGGGTGCTGCTACAATTTTAGAATTTTATGATAATCATTTTTACGCGACACTTATGTTCGCTGCTCCCTTGTTGTTTCCCTCCACTGAAACAACCTTAAAATGAAAAGCATGACATAGTGTAAAATGTTCCTTTCTCCAATGGTCAGAAAATTCAACCTAATAGATACAGGAAGTTAGTAATCATCACATGACACAACTAATTTTTCCTCTCAAGTTATTGCTGATAATTGCAGTGCTCCAAACAGCAAGGCATGCAGAACATTATTTCATACAAAGTGATTATTAATTGTCACATCACTTTAAAATATCATTTGTTAACTAATAATAACTGAAAATTTTATTTTTTTCATAGTTTCTCAAAATATAATAAACCATTCCACCTTTCCCCTAGTACTTGAATATTTCTACTCAACTCCAAGAACTTTCACAATCTCTTTTTCTTTGTTTTGCCCTCTGATAAATACACGTGGACATTTAAAGCCATAAGCATTTGACCATTTTGAAAAGTCAACAGCAAAAAGTTTCTATACAATCATAGTCATTCTGAAAGATATAAAACAAAACAGTGTGGATACTCATGTTGCTTTATTTACAGTTCATTTCCAGAGCCCTTTCAAAAAACCACATTGCTTTCTTGCAAGATTATAATATCATGTATTAGGCAGAAGATGGAAACTTATAGTAACATTTAGAGCAATAGCAAACTTTTGTTTAATACAAAAGCCAAAAAGAATCAAGAAAAAATAATGGGCAAGTTGCTGGGAAAAGCTGTAAGGTAAGTCAATTTTTTAATTAAAAAAAATTGCATACCAGAAAATGTTAATGAGCCAAAAGTCCCCTGAGTTCACTTTTACACATTCTGCACTATTTTGATGTTCCTGCTAAAGAAAACTGAACTGTTCTCACTCAGAACTGAAGACATTCTTTTTTCAATGTCATAGCAAAACCTAAAATCCAGAAGTATCTTATTCATTGTGTTACTTTACTCACTTACTTTAAGCAACTCAGAGTTATCAAACTAGAAGTAGATAAGACAAAGTGATCACAAGTCACAAAGTAAAAAATTTCAACCGTACCTTTAACTTCTTCATAAATGCTATCATCTGTCGGTTCACTGTTCACTTGTCCAACATCATCGTATTCCTCTTCCTCCTCCTCGGGAATAGTATTAGATCCTGTATCTATGTAGCAGCAATTTAAAAGGTTAACACTTAGTAGAAAAGAATACCTAAGCAGACATTTATGCAAAATGAAAACAATTCTTCTATGACCTGCTCCTTACAATATACTCTGCTTATTTTCTTATCCTGTTCAAGGGACAGTTTATATAAGGGAGCTTATATAAGGCAGAGCTTTCAAGCTTTCTAGTATTTCTAGTATTCTTTGAGAAAAGCAAAAATTGTGCAAAAAGAGAAAAGTCATATAAAAGCTACAACACAGTCGAAAACTAGGACTTGCTATTTCAAACTTTGACATGTGTACTAACATGACAGAGAAGTTAATGGACAGAACTACCATCACAAAGCACTACTGCCAATAAAGGCTACTGCTCTACTGGCTGGCTTACCTTGAATTACAAATTTGACTTGCTGTACCCATTCCTCTGCTTCTTTGGGAGTGGCAGCTGTAAACTATTAAACATTTATTAATAACTACTAGCAGTAATGACAAAAACACAACTACAATTTCATTAGCAATAAAAAAGAGGGACTGTAACATTCTCATCACTTCCTCAAGAAACCATTAGTAATTCTTTTCATGTTTTATGGTACTTTTCTTGCAAGGATGCTTCTTATAATGTACAGCTAATTTTGACAAATTTACGTAATTGAAGGAGAGGATGATGGATTTGAAACTCTGATCAGCAGCTGGCAGCTGTGCAGAAAAAAGCTGCTTCTCTTCATCAATGTCAAAGCCAGAACTGATGAACAAAATTTGCCCTTGACAATTAGAAGACACCCATGAATTTCTTTAGACTGCTGGGTACAGTTTTCTTAAAAATGTTCTTGTCAGACTCCAACACACTACCTGACAGCTTAATTAACTGGCTTTCAACCGCAATCTCAGATATTTAAAACTTATTAAACTTACATTCTATATTGATGTCTAGCTGATAGATCTCTGAATTGCACAGCTGATATGTGCCTTTATGTAGATTTTTCTTTAAAAGTCATGACCAATACAATATGTATTTAACACTGATACATATTTTAACTTTTTTTTTTTACTATTTAATTCCTCCAAAAAATCACACAGACACATTATATAATAGATATTAAAATGCTAATATTGAAATGACCAATGGATAAAGATGATAGATTACCTCGCTCTTGACCAAAAAGATAATATTTTAACACGTACATACATATGTTTAATCACGTTTTCTTTCCTAATATATGAATGCACAATATAAGCAAGCAAGGGTTTCCTTTTTTCATTAATATGTCAGTCCAGGTTGTTTTACTGAAATGTTAATTCAGTAACTGGAATTGTAACGGCTTTATCAATTTAATTTCAAGTCAACATAAAAAAGTCCAACCTGATAAATGCGCTTATCAGGAGCAGAGATTTCAAAACAGCAATCTTTCTTTGCATCCTTCCGAAGGCTATTATTCATTCTGATGGTGTAGCCCTCTAAGGCAAATTCACCTTTCTGTTGTTTGTCTGTTGGAGATAAAAAACAAAGTTAGAGCTTCATTTACAACAGTAAATGTAAGTGGCTCAGCAGGTTATCGTTTATTCAGATTTTGGTTTCTATTTCATGAATTTTACAAAGAACAGGGAGGTTTTTAGCAAAATGATTAAGTGATGCTTCTGGAGATAAAGTTTTATTTTAAAGGAAGATGTATATAAAAGTACATTTTCCTGTAGGATGCCTAAGGAATTCCACAGGGGGATGTTTGCAGATGGTGGTCTTATTTAGTAAGAAGTGCATGTTATGACACTTGTGTCTAGGGAAAGCCAAGAACTGGAACTTGCAAGACACGTTTCCTATAAATCAGTGTCTCTTTCAGGTTCAGTAAACCAAAGGGAAAACCTGTCTAACTTAGAACTTGCTGAGCTCCCTCCTAAACTAACCACTTCACTCAAAAAATAAACTTCAAACTCCTTTTTAAGCAATTGGAAAAGCTTCTTTTCACATTCTCCCACCCACTCCCAGATGTGCCTCCTTTCCATATGGCAGAAATACAGAATGAATTTTGTTATAAATTCAGGTGTGTGCATGTGTGTTGGTTCCAAAAGCATTTCTCTCAAAACAGCAAATGTTTAATTAGCTAATAAAAGTACTGAGCCCTACCACAGTTTATTATGTACAGCCATGTGGTTGTTTTAAAGACAATTCTACTTTTCAAAGGCTCTGGTTTATAAAAGTATCACTTACAACAGATCTGAGTTTAAATATACCGCATGTTGGGCAAGCGGCACCTGTGTACTCCTTTTGAGCTCTTCACACCAAACTCCACCTCGGATTTTATGTGCTCTGGCAGATTTTGGTGAATATTAAAAGCAAACCAAAAATGTAAAAGTGATTAAGTTTTGCAATTTCTGCAGATCACAGTGCAGCATTCAAGTGAAGATAGGCATCATGAGTCACATTTTGTGCAGGCAAACAAAGAACAAAGTAGAGTTGCATATGGAAGAAAATGCCATTCAGTGGGTTTATTTTTTTTACACAGTAGAGAAAAGCATTAATTAACAATAAGCATCAGGCACAAGAGCAAAACTGCTCTAAGTATTTCTGAATAGAACTTAGGCAAATCGAGTGTCCATTGCTTACGCTTGTCAACAAAAGGAGAAAATTCTACAGTAGACAAAATAGGGATAACTACAATTTTTGACATAATTTTGTCATATTTCTGGAAATTTAATAGGAAAAAAAATCTTTTTCCACTCCTAAGAGGGCAAAAATTGGCTAACATAGCAATATGAACATCAATGGATGTAAGAGCAGTCACCAGTCAAATACTCTTCCTAGTAATCTTATATGTGCACAGACACAAATCCTTTGTCCTTCCACCTTTTTATGAACTCTCACCCAGGGCAAGTAAATACCAAATAACACAATTATATGAGAAAATCCAGAGCACTGTTCTATTTTCTCTTCTAGTCCCTTCCCCCACAATAGGTTCTATTATGCCTTGAATAAGTCCTAATGATACAGTACTAATATTTTATATTTTCTCAATGGTCCACCCCTATATCAAACAGCACACACATGCAAAATTCATGAAACCACACCAAGGCAGATATTAGAAACAATAACTTGCAATAGGTTAACTAGGTTCCATTTTAATGAAATTCATTTTTGCCTAGGAATTTTATTGTTCCCTCACTTGTGACCTCAGGGAGAAGACCAAGTGAAACACATTAATTTCTCACTCTCCCATGCTGGAGCTTTATCAAAACCAAAAAGATAGGAACACACAGACAGAATAAACAAACACCAGGTTCAAAAGGTAAAAACATTTTGTCAAGATAAAAATTTGGCAAATATTCAAATTTAGTCTCTTGGATTATTTCTGAGACTACTTCTCTGTGACATGGATGATCCCTTTTATAGTAATAGACAGTGAACCTCGGATGATCTCTGCACTGGTACTCATTCTTTCAAAGAGAATTGCAGTTAAACATAAAGATGCCGTACTTTGGAAGGGGATGGTGCATGGTACACATATTCTATTCAATTGTTCTGGCATTTATACTGGTTTTGTCTTACCTCTCTGAACATCCCATTTCAGTGCTAATGAAAATTACCTGTATGCACCACCAAATACATATGTATATGTATCTCCTTTGCTATTAAATTTTTTCACTGACCTTTATAGCAATAGGCTAGTCATAGCATTGCTACTTTTACTTCTAATTGTCTTAGCAGTAATCTCTGATTAAAGTCCAGTGTAGTAATATGCATATACTTAAAATGTTAAAAATGAGGAAATTCTAAGACAATGAGACACTTCACAGCCCTGACTCAGAACCTACTAAAGTTGAAAGACTGTCAGTATGCATTCACACTCCCTGTAGCAGCAAGCCAGATGTAAGACCGAGTATGTCCTGAGAAATGGCTCCACAAATACGGAATGGCAGGGCACAGGCCAGCTGCAGCTCAGCTGCATGCTCTGATGGTGACAAGCAATGAAGGTCTACAAATCCCAGCTGTTCTTGCAGAATACACCTTTCCAGTTAGGATGGGAGACCAACCCCATCAGCTGATCATCATGCAGCAAACCATGACCCAGGGTAGCTGTTTGGCCAGGCACAGTAGTCAGGTGCAGGCTTGAATGAAGGGCCATCTTGGGATCATCAGACTCAACAATCATCTCAACTTTGTTTATTGGCAAAGGCTTGCAGCTAAGTAGTCCTGCAGACAGACTCGCACTTTCAGGTTAAAGCTGCCCTGTGAAGTGAGTGCCACAGTGACTTGTGTGAACTTTCACATGCAGAGTTAAATTGTTTATATCAGAAATATTTTCTGGAGACTGTGCCTTAGGGAGAATTAAACAGTTTTTGATGTTTAAAAACTTTGAAGACTAAAAGATTTTACTTGGAGACTTAAAATTAGATATAATTGGGTTTTATGGCAGGAGCCTTAGAAGTAGCTTCAAGAAGCAATTTACATTACAGAGATTTAATTTTCATTCTGAAGCCCCAAATCAGAGCCAGAATTTTGCTTAGGCAGTAACACAACAGCATACTTAGGAGGAAATAGGAAGACACATGCTAATGGAACATGCTTCTCTGAAGAATGACAACATTTTTGCTGCCTCTTATTCTCCCAAGATAGGGCTTTTCAATTCAACAACAGGAAACCCTTAAGTTGTTCCAGAACAATATAGAACAGAGATGCAAAAAGTATAATAATATCAGTCTTGTAAAAACAAAAAGGATCATGAATACCATCACGCATAAGTTATTCCACAATGAAGCCAAATCTCATTTCAGAGTTCTTTGCTCTCACCCCTCATGCTCCTCCTCTCCCCTTCTTCCCATGTCAGGTACACAACAGAAGAATAAATCTAGGTCTGTGATGATCATTTGGCAACAGGAATTTAGAATCATAAAGTGGTAGTATAGCAGAGTGGAGAGCCAGAAACTACTGATGAAAAAAGTCAAAACTAAGGTATTTTAGAGAAATAAATATGAGAGGGTTCTATTTAAAATAGTGAAAGTTCAGACCTGAATTAAATTTGAGAGCCACTTTAAACATTTTTCTTACATATAAACTTCATTCATCCAAAAAATGGTTAAATGTTGTTAACAATGGAAATAGGGCCAATATTATATTGGGGAAAGAGAGTCTCAAGGGAGGCAGAGAAAAAGGGTTTTGAAGAAACCTTGTGTAACTAAGTCCATGGGAACTTTTAAAACAAAGAAGGGTAAACCTTCAATGAGATCTTGAAATGACTGGGTTGTAAATTTGAGGCCTAAGGCACTGTGCCCATATTATTAGCACATGTAAAAAGAATTAGTGCATTCTGAAGAACAGAGAGTACTCGGATAGCAGAAAGAAAAGAAGTTGCAGAGGAAGGCATAAGGAACAAAGGCAAACAGAAAGATTTCAGAGAGTGATAAAGTATTTATAGATACTATTAGAATCTATAATTTAACTCTCTTCATCTTGAAATTAGGAGCCTGTAAGATTTTATGGTTTACATGGCTTCATGCTAAATGTAGTTTCACATACTTTTCCATGTGCAGGATGTCTGCTTTCTAAAAATAGTTAAGTGTCAGTATCTCCAAAATGGTAATTCCTTTTCCAGCTTTTGGAACAGTCCTTCCCAAATGCATGCACAGAAGTTCTTCCCTTTTAGACAGCAGATCTGAAATGTAATTGCCTTTTTTTTTTTCTTCTTCTTTCCTTTAATCTGGCCCTCTGAGAAATGGAAATTTAAAAAAAAAAAATTAAGAAATTGAGGCAATGACTGAAACACACTATTTAGGGCACCAATTTGTTTATATTCAGTTTGCTTATACCCAGTAGCTATTTTTTAAATAACACACTATTAATCACAAGTGTGCCTCTTGAGGTCTGAATTTAACAGTCTCATAACAGAAGATCCGGTATACATTAGATAGATGCCTTTGATTGCCATCACTCTGCTACAACAAAGTCCTATTGAGCATGCATAATTTCCTCTTTTGCACAAATAGATGTAGTCCACTACTGGCCTGGCCATCATTATCTTACTATTCAGAGAAATCCAAAATTATCATGTCCGTGTTAAAAGTAAAGAAATTTAAAAAAAAAAAAACTAAGATTTTTCTAAAAGCCTCTGAATCGCACTCCTCTTCAACATCATATTACTGGCAAGCAAGCAGATACCATTTTCAAGTTATAAAAATGAAAATAAATTTTTAGTGCCCATTAACAGGGGAAAAATTACCATAATGTTATCAATTACTGTCTTGCTAAACATTTAGCTGATCCTTCCAGTTTGCTGAGACAGAAGGGCATATAACATTGTGGCCTAGTGAGGAAGAAGTAATGAAGCCATTAATTCATTCATTTATAAAGCAACAAATTAACTTTCCTTCTTCACATGCACTTTGAGGTCTGAAAGGTTATCCATACCATCTCGGTGTCTGAGGACACAGGAACAGCCAGAGATCATACAGAAAAACGACAGGCAATTAGGGTAGTCAACTCAGGGTGCAACTGCATGGAAGAAAAGAAAAGAGAGGACTATAAAAGGTTTATGGAAGGAAAGACTATGAAAAGGAGGACCAGGCAAGCTTCTGGAAATCCTGCTCAGCTTTGACATTTGAACACACTCCTCTGCAATGTTGTGGGCTACAAGCCGGCAAGAGATACTGAGGCACAGGCACAAACACACATGCGCTTCCTGCAATACCTATTCCTGACATGTGATTAGGTCAAACCTTTAAGCCTTTTTCCTCCGTCTACTCCACATACCATTGATCATGAGAAAAAATGTAAGTGATTCGCTTAGACCTGTCTAAGCACAGATAAATAACATTATTTCACTACCCAAGGCTGCACCAAATGTAGGAGAAAATAGAGATAAAAACAAGGAAACAAGACAGACACCAGCCTGCAGGCATCACAACTGTTAAAAGAATGCTTGTAGTCTCTTAGGTGAACAAACACACAGCCATTTACTGTATTTTCACAGGCTTTAGCTTGTACTGTATTCTCCTGGACTAGGCCTCATCCTTCAAACTCTTCCTTACATGTGCTTATGAGCTTTATACACTTCCACACTTCTTGCTTTCCCAATATAAAAAGGAGAATGTTAGAAGAATTAAAAGCATTGTGGAAACAACAAATCTACATAAATAATAAAAAGGCATCATGTAGCCTCACATTTACCATTCAGTTACATTTCCACCGATACTGATGTGCAAAAATCAAACCTTGGCGAACAAATTACACACTGCAGCAGACACAAAATAGCCTTCACAGACTATTCATCTATCAGTCTGGTTATAAAACAGACACAGTGCAAACCAAGCCAAGATGGACCTGGAAGCCCTGCTGCCTCTCAGCTGTATGTCCCACAACACAGAGGCACTAGCACCCATTAAAACCAACACAGGCAGCAGGACTGAGTACACACAGAATCTCTGTTACTCTGAAGCAAGGTTCACCTTGACAAGGGGGAATTTGCTTGTGTTGTGTGAATCAGCCCTGGAACCTGTCAGAAACCAAGGCCCAGCTTATAGAAAACCTCCAGACATTGCACAGGCTAGGGCAGACCAGCATTGTTTATGGACACCATCCCAGGAGTGGCAGCAATCTGCACAATGCCACTCAAACACACACTTCAACACTATTGGTAAGAACCACAATTGGCAAGAACAGACATTGATTTTCTACACAGTCCAAGTTATCTGGCACAGCATCAAGGCTTACAGTAAAAGAAGGACCCAACACAATAGTGTACTATGGCAGGTACCACTGCTGGCCATAAGTTTCAGGTTTCAGTTTCAGGTTGCCAGACCTCCTCACGATTGCCTCATTGCACACATCATCCATGCTGACAATCTGCAGCTAAACCGCATGATAAACTGCAGCACATACGTTTAAAACCATTAGGATGACAGCTCAGTTTCAACAGTAAACTAGTTTCTCGTGGCTGGTATCCAGTTTCTGCACAAAGATAGCAAGTTGCTTCTGCACTGGAACCTTTATATAAGATGGCATCACAGGGCTGAAGAAAGTACCTCTGACCAGTCTAGGAAAAACCTTTTTATTCAAAGGCAAGTTCAGGAGTGATTTAGTCATTCAGTATCCGCAAGATTAAATCATTACACTATGCTGCAATAACAGCACCAGTCACATGGAGGTAGGGTAGAAATTCATGCATCTGATTTGTTTGCTTCCTCCATGAACTACTGTTTGGAGACCAACCATGCCATGCTCTCTACAACTACCTGAAAGGACATTGTAATGAGATAGGGGTCAATCTCTTCTCCCAAGTAACAAGTGACAGGACAAGAGGAAATGGTCTCAAGTTGCACCAGGTTCAGACTGGATATTAGAAACAATTTTTTCACTGAAAGGGTTGTCAATTATGGGAACAGGCTGCCCAGAGAAGTGGTGGAGTTACCGTCCCTGGAGGTATTTAAAAGATATGTAAACATGGCTCTTAGGGACATGGTTTAGTGATGGACTTGGCAGTGCCGGGTTTATGTTTGGACTCAATGATCTTAGAAATGATTCTATGATTCTAAAAAATTTCCATGGGCTATTTGCCCCTCCCATATCCTTACTTTATGGTTAGGAGAACCTTCCTCAAAAAATCTGCATTCTACAAAAGCTGTAAATGTATAAGCCAAACATTTGTATATAGATTCCTAAAGGAAAGAGATCCCACAGAATATCACAATTCCTAACAGGACACCAATCTTTTGAGTGCTAGGGAACATACTTCCATGTATCTTAAATTTCAGCACAGGTATTATAAGTTTCAACACAGATTTCATAATCAGGTTGTTGCAAAAGAAAAAAAAAAAGATAGAAAAACAGCAGGTGGGCAACTTTCCTGCCCTAATTCAAAATCCATATGCTAGAAAGCATAAATAAACTAACGAGCATAGCCACAAGGAAAATATGTTAAAAAAACACAACCTTGTTTTTCTAAAAAATAGCAGATAAAAAATACAAATATTTTAAAATGCAGAAAAATCTTCATGAACTAGCAATATATTCTGAAAAAAAATTGCTGCTTTTAAAGTACTAGGCAACGTATAACTATATATATAAACAAACAGCACATGATCATTTTCCAGTGAAAGAAATAAATCAGTACTGACAAATCAGTGTTATGCCACACCTCCAAAAAAATTTTCAATACAGATCGTTTATGTTTTTGAAGTTTGACCAATCTGTAAATCCTAAGGAAAGAATAAAGAAGAAAATGGAACATTTCACAGATATACTAACAGAACTCTGAAAACAGAATATGATGGGAAACCGTAGCAAAATGAAAACCAGACTTAGAATTAGACTGTTACTTTATTTCTTTTGTTTTTAAAGAGAAGATGAGTTTAAATGAGTTTAAATGAAACAAACTGGAGCAAATTAAATTATTCTTTGAAGGAAAAAAACCACAAAATAACTCAAATATAAGAAAAACAGAAGAAGAAGAAAAAAAAAACTTCAATGGAAAGTTTGCCTGGGAATTTTTTGGGATGATAAAAAAAAGACAGTTGTACTTTTAAAATTTACTCAGATATATTTCTGTATCATTTGCTCTACCCTTAAACACCAAATGCACATGGCAAACAATTTAAAGAATGTTTTGACTGTCAATTTTAAAAATTCAAAGTGATATACAAATATTTATACCAGATTCCAGATTCTTTCTAAACTGGCCATTAAAAGTCACCTTCAGAACTTAGCTTAAGCTTCCACTGCTGGCTTTTAGTTAAATACATTACTTAATTTCTATCTTTTCCAGAACTATATAAAAAGAAACAAGCAACTTCACTATGCACCTTTTGGACTAATATTTTCCTGGATAGAACCATCTCTGAAGAACTCAGAAGTTTTAACTATTACAGGATGTTTTAAAATTAATATACTTTGGAGAGAAAGAACATTTTATGTCTAGTAAAACAGTTGAGTACCATACTATCATACTATCAAGCCAGCTGTTATTGGCACACAAAGTAGCTTTATAAGAAATTTACTCTTGTTTTTCTTCAATTTCTCTGCTTTAGAAAACAAGTACATCATTTACAGGTTCTGAAGAATATTTACACATTTTGAAAATTCACAGCACTGCTTTAGAACTGTTTAAAAGAGAACTTTCTTTTAGAAGTTTCATCTTATTTCTTAAAATGACCTTTGATTTGCAGTTTCCAACTCCACTAAAGTTTTTATATTCTTTTGTGCATTAAAACATAATTTTTATAATAAATATTATAAGTACCTTTGTCACTTCCATAATAGTAGAAGATCGTCTTACTGATAGCACACCAACGCTTCTGCCATTCAAAGCCAAGAAAACTGTGATCTGAAATTAATATAATCTGTGTTATATCAATTTATGTCATTACTGAACACAAATATGCTACTTCTTTACAAGGGTGAGGTAAGAGGGAGGAGGAGTCAGGAAAGACACTAAGGAAAGGAAACAAAATCTGGATATGAAGAAGAGAAATGTATGGCACTGAGAAGGAAATTAGAAATAAAAATTGGTGCTAAGAAAACAAACGGGAATTTGAAATCATATAAAGAGAGAAGTCATGTGTAACATTAAATATAAGGAAATAATGAAAAATTTCCTAAATATTTCCTAGAGTTATTGCAGCATTAAGTGGGTATTAAAGTGACAATATAAGATTTATTGAATCAAGGTAAATATTGACTGAACCAAAGCTGAGATCAATATTTGCCCTCTTGAAGGAAAATAAATCTTGATGTTCACTGAAACATGAAGTCAACATATGGTACTTTTACATAGGTTCCTAATGTTTTCTTCAAAAATACCTGAAAGTGTCTGAATTATGGCTGACAGTGGAGTTTCACTGCATGATTTTGTTAGTCAATAAAGAAACAGGATTTTCTTTTAATACTATGGGAGCAATTATGTGTTATGCTTCTTTTGCATAACAATGCTTGAACACTTCAGCTTCTACTCATTTTATTTATCACTCCTGTATAAAGTTATTCATGTGCATAACTTTAAATACAGGTATATAGACTTCTCAGAAATGAAATATGCACTAACTTTAACGAAGACAGCTAGACTTACCTTTTCTACGTTTTTCCAAGTATCCAGCCTTCAGAACAAACTGAAGATCCTGAGCTGCAACAGGAGGAAACTGATTCCCTGAAAGAAAAACAAATTCTATAAAGCACTGCTTTTCAAGAAAAAATGCTATTGTAGCATTAGTAAAATTATGGATTTTACCCTCTCAATATGCAGGAGCAACATAAGAAGGAAAAAAATTATTCTAATAACTACTATGCCAGAATATTTTAAGTAAAAAAACCCTCTAGCTATCAATGTCAGAGCTGTTGCTACTGTCCTCACTGCTTTAGTAAGGACAAAATACAGCTGTGTAGCAGGCCCTGCAAGTCTCAGAAGGAAAAATATGTAATTAAACATGATACAGCAACTTTGTTTTGAACATGGTCTGTAAAGCAAGTTGGATAATGAAAGCACTAAGTTTTCAAATCTGCAAACAAAATCAAGAGTCACAATTCAACACGATTAAATCAGAAATGTGGCTTTCAATACCAGCTTTGTACAAAAATATCTGGAAGCAACATATAAGGTGAGGACCCTCTATTACATGCCTACAAAAAGGGAAACCAGATGAAGAGATTATAAAAGGTGATGCCTGCTGTTGACAGATATTACCTAATTTGCCATATGACACAAAGGTACTGCCTAGAGGACCTGTAAGGTGATAGTGGATAAACCAAAAACATCACACAGAAGTCTACAAAATTGTTGACTTACAGACACTAATTTTAGACTGTAGAATATGCCTGCATCCACAAAATGATGAACATGGTTTACCTGTGTTTTTTCCATTTTCTCAACACTAATTCGTAGCCAGAAGCATAAGACTGGCCAGTCAACCTTGTCTCAACTTAAAATAAAAATTCAAATATCAGAAATTTGTGTCTTCCATCCTACATCCTTTTCTTCCTGAAAGAGCAGAATCATGATTTAAATGGAACTCCTGGTATTAAGAACAGGAATATGTTGGATGTGTCTAATATTTAACATGTATATAAATATCATACTGCTTACCCCAAGCAAAAAAAAGCAGAATAAAAGGTATTCCTGTGCTGCTGGGTTTTTTAAGTGCATCTGAGCAACACAGTGAAGTTCCTACTACTTATTATCATTAAATATTCATAAGTCACTGTAGATAGGTGGCAAGTTTACAAGGCAGCAATTATTTATCAAAATATATGTAATCTCGTTACATTCTACTAATATAAACATACAAAAAAGGACTGATATCAGCAGATAAACCCTGTGCTAAAAACACAAATTTAAACTATGCAGTTTGGGTTAAAGATCAACTGTCTGACCTCAAACCATGAACACCACCTCTGGAAGGTCAATTTCCTGGATATTTAGGTTGTTTTAGGGTTTTTTTTAATCAGTGTCCACAAATGAATTCCTTTATGGTGGTCTTATTTAAATATAGTTGTAATAGGAAAAATACAAGAAAAAGAGATAGGAGGATGTAGAGAATGCTATTTTTTAAAGTTATGAAAATACTTAAAATGAAAAGGCATTCTTTAAATAATACAACTGGCTCTTTAGACAACAAAATATTTTGTTGGATACCATAAGATAGTGGACGGAATTTTATACAGACAGAATTTGATATTTCCATTTAATTTTTTTATTAATACTACTTTTAAAGATCAGGAGTACACTAACTTCTATTTCAGGTTCTGTGGAATATTGTGTTAAAAATACAAGAGTTATGGTTGCATGTACATGCACTATAAAATGATGCAGCTGGCCCCCCTTGCTTGATAATATGCAATCACTGCGCAACATTAAATGAGAATTTAACACAAAGACAATCACTGGTTGGTATGTGATAGGTTTGATAGTTACTTAAAGGATGATCTAATGATGGTATTATGAGTGGGGGAGGTGAAGAGTTTTACAAATATACATCGTGTGCTGCTTTATATTGGTCATTGGGAGGCATCAGTGTGCAACACTTACAGCTTTACCTCACCCTGTAGGGCTCATTTTAGAACACTGCAACCCCACAGATGTGGAAGACATAAAACCTAATTAAACAAACAAAAAAAAGCAGTTCACTCTTAAATTTAAGAATTTCAACTGCTAGTTTGATCTAATTTTATCCAATATTGTTTGTATCAGTTTGGGTTTTGATGAGGAAGGTTGGCCAGTGACCATTTAGTGAAGAGTCAAATCAAATGGGACAATACAGTCCCAGAGAACCACATCATTTGGGGACTCCTTAATGTTATTCTGTTATCTGAACTGACTACTTCATAGTGGAAAAATTCCACTCTCAGTTTTGCTACTTCTGCTGAGACAAGTCGGGATAAATCTGATTATGGGATTTTATGAAAGCACATTTATTTTGCATAGGGCACTAAAAGCTTGTGAGGAAAGCAACATGCATGAAAAAAAGGCAGCCTTCCACTGTCTGGTGGAAAGAAGTCCTCCTCCCACCCTCAACCCGTAAGGAAGCCAGTTCCTTTTTCTGTTCTTCAAAGGAACTGAGGCAGTAACTCCACAAAAGAAGCTGAAGCTGGCCAGCCCCACTGCCACTCACAGTCTTTAAGTACCTGAAGCAGAAACAGATCACATGCATATTATCATCCTTCTGTCAGAGAAGCCTGGGAACCAAAAAATACGATGGAGCTTTAATGGAAGGGCAAGAGAAACAGACCCAATTGTAATATCCCAAGACACATACAGCTGTATAAGAGAGAAAAAGCATAAATCTGGTTAAATTCCTCCTTTCATTGCCCTGTACCTCCAGAAGGAAAGGGAGGGAGAATAAGTAGTATGAAAAGTATAAAGGAAAGAGAAAGAACCACCTCCTCCCACATTCCCATGAACCACAGGTGTTGCACATATGTGGTGGGAAGAAAGCACAAACACGGATACCCTTGCCCCTGTACTGCAACAAAAACAACCTTGGGAAGAAAGAATAGAGAATGACATCTTCCTTACAGTTATGCCTAGAGTCTAAACTGTGTCATCTGTCCACCTTTCTTCAATTTTTTTCATTCCTTTACTGTCTTGTCCACATCTCAAACATGATTTAGCGTGAACTGCAACCCTAGATGTGGGAACTCCCAGTCGAAAGCTTGGAATTTATGTAGCAGTTGGGTTTTGCAGTTGCTTTCAATCAGAATTGCTTCCCCATTCATTTGAAATAGATCAGGCTTGACACAAATCTCATAAAAAAGTATCACTAAAGCAGTGCTTTTTTATAGTAAAGAAGCATTTGTTTACATTACACCAGCAGCTGAGATCAGAGACTCATTAGTTGACTGCTGCATGAGACTTGGAATAAGGCAGCTCCTTCTATAAAGAATCTGTTTAAGACAGAGAAATACTGCCAAAAAAGATGGCATTACTATTTTATTTAAATAAAGAACCATGAAGCAAATTAAACAACATGCTTCAAATCACATAGTCCTTTAGAGTTCAGAGCTCTGAATTTCCCATGTTATACTCCCATGTATGCGCCAGGATGTCTTCATGACAAGGAGAATTTTCCCCTTCCCTCATGAATGCAGGTGAAATGGCCTGAATTCCAGTTTTCTGTAACTTCACTGGAGACTGTCCAACATAAGAAATTAAATGTAGAGATGCAAGGAGTTTGCATCCTGGGGATGCAAGAGAGAACCTACTGATGCATCTTTCTTGGGTGTGTCGGTGTTTGTTGCCAAGAAACTTACGGTCAAGCTGGGTACTAGGTCAGAGCAAAATTTCTCTCCCAAAATCAGACCAGCAGAGATCACTGCGTCTTTCCACCTACTTCCTAGCCCTGTGTAGTCTGTTTCCAGATATGACTCAAGGATTTAGAAACAAAGATGTTATAAGGCCCGTAGTCTTCCCTAGTTTCTCCTCTGGTACACTGTAGTTTTTGAAGTCAATTTTAAATACCAAAGAGAAAAGTAGCACTCTGAGTCAAGAAGTGTTCTGTGGCTTGCATCTGTGTGAGTTTACATGTGGAGAAAGGTACAACAATTGCTTTTGTGTACTCTTCTGGACCTAATTTCTTCTGTGTCATTGCCCAGACAGTGGTGGGCAAGCACAGAGTTAAGGATACAAGAAAGGTCTCATTTCCATTCCTGAGTTTCTACCTCACAAATAATATTTTGAGCCTTATTCCTTTGATGTGAAGATCAGATCAATACTATCCTATACTTTGGGAGATTATTATCTCGCATCCCAATACACAGTATAAAATAAGAGAGGTCCATCTGCTTTATGTTAAAGGTTTTCCTTCATTCTTGACCACCCACTCACATAAGAATCTCCCATAATAATTTCTCTTCCTATCCTGGTGGGAATTACTCCAATGTACTCCAAATTAAAATCTGCAAGTTATACTCCACATGCATGATGTGTAAAAAAGCCATCAAAGACCAGATCAAAATATTTATGAGTCCTAAACTTTCACGTCTTAGAGAAAAGTATATTATATGTATAATACACCGGATTCTTCCTCTTGGTTCTAGGCACTCTTGCGCCAAGTGAGCAGCTGGCAGTTATTGTAATACTATTTCTGCCAGGCTAAAAATTCCTCCAGTGAAAAGAAAGTGAAATGATCTCATTCAAGCATAAAGTCAGTCCTTCTACTTGACTTCAGAAAAACATTAATGTTATTAATGTAGGTGTACTAATGTACAGGTTCCGCTGCACAAATCCCACAAACACAGAGTACCTTGTGACTTAAGAAAGACTTCCAACTACGGCTTATGGCATGACTACAATTTTTGCAACTTGGTAATCTAACAGTCAAAAGCCTGAATGATGCAATCTTTTTTTTCACTCTGCTGCAACAGTGAACTTGGTCCATTACTTAAAAACAGTTTCATCAGTGTCACTTCACAGCATGAAATTCAATCACTCCACCTGGAATTTTGATTTTTGGAGGACCCAAAGTTGTTAAAATTTCCTTCTGTACACAAAATAAATAAAACAAAACCAGGTTGTATTATTCTGCACTGTCTACCAATAGGAATATTTTTTTACTACTGCAATGTGGGCTAAGGAATACATAAAGCAAGAAATACTTAGAGGTCAATGCATTCCAAAGAAGTGTTTAGCATGCTTATGGGAATTTAAACAGGCAAAGTGGAGATAAGTGTAATTCAGTAACAGCTAAGTGGTTGATTACAGCTTGCTTTCCTAGTAGAAGACCAGTGGTTTAACCACTATAATGGCAAAGACTTCTTGCTCAAATAAGAATAATTTTATTTTCTTCAGTCCTTGTAAAAGAAAGCTGCCAGGAAAAAATACATTAGTTTGATTATATGGAGGAAACAGTGGTTGCTATTTCTTTATCTTCTTCTAACTAAAAAAAAATAATAATATGAACACTATTATTGAAAAATTATTTTTTCAGCTTCCTTTCTATTGTGCTGAAGACCCTTAGTGTCATCTGTGAATGTACTGAGGGGTGCACTTGATCCCCTCATCCAAATCATCAATAAAGACACTGAATAGGATTAGTCCCAGTACTGAGCCAACTGGATGTAACTCCATTCACCATCACTCTCTGATCCCAGCCAGCCAGCCAGTTTTTTACCCAGCAAGGAGTGCACCTGTACAGTCCATGAGCTGCCAGCTGCTCCAGGAGAATACAGTAGGAGACAGTATCTCAGGCTTTACTGAAGTCCAAGTAGACAACATCCACAGGCTTTCCCTCATCCACTAGGTGGGTCGTCTGGTCAGAAAAGGAGATCAGGTTGGTCAAGCAGGATCTGCCTTTCCTAAATCCCTGCTGGTTGGACCTGATCCCCCAGTTGTCCTGTATGTGCTGCATGATGACACTCAAGATGATCTGTTCCATACCTTTCCTCGGCACTGAGGTTAGGCTGACAGGCCTCCTCCTCCTGGTCCTTCTGACTTTCTAATTTTCTCTCTACATGGCCTAATGACATCTTTGTCCTCTTCCTGAGTTGCCCGTCCCTTCTTCCAAAGGTCATAAACTCCATTTTTTCCCCTGAGTTCCAGTGAAAGTTGTTCAGCTAGGCTGGTCTTCTTCCCTGCTAGCTCATCTTTTGGCACGTAGGGACAGCTTGCTCCTGCAGCAAATGTAGAAAATAGGGCATTTTGCCTTCAAGCTCAGGTCTTTTATGCTATCTCTCAGGTTGACATTCTAAATTGGCAGAGATATTCCAAAAATATTTGTGTTAAAGTTGAGCAACGAAGGAGTAATGTTTCTAGCAACACAAAAAAGTAATTTCATCTTCTTTTCCTCCCTCCTACGCCATTTCTCATACACTTCTCCAAAATTTCTTCATATCTCTCCATTTCATTTGGAAATACAGCATTTACCCCCTTTTAATAGCTACTACAGAGGGATTCAATTATCTTCGAATGTGTATATAGCAATACACTGGGGTCACATCTGTTGCACAAGCACTGTGAATCTAGGCTAAAGAGGACGTGGTTTACTTTCATATGCATATCTTCTCCCTACATTTACTTTTTTATTAAAGAGAAGATTAATGTATAGTGAATTTAAAAAAAATCCTATTTCCTAGAATTTTCTGATTAAAGAAAAGTTATCAGTAGGAAGATAACACAGAATTTCATTAGCTTCATTAACTGTCCTGAACATTTTCATAAAGACTACTTCAGTGTTTTGCAAATATAGAAGGCTGGTAGCTCTGAATTAGTCTAAGATGCAAGAATGAAAAGATAAATATTAAAGAAAACACATTTCATTCCGGAGAATAAATATAATGAAAATGTTTAGCTTTTGAAACATTGGTTCACAAAAAGTTAGCTTTTTGGTCTTCAAAGTGCTCATTCCAAAGACTGCCTAGTCTATGAAGTTTTACTCTGGAGCCATGCCCAGCACTACTCATTGTGCTCTCTATTAGTTTAGAATAATTTTCACAGAATAATTTGCCTTGATATATTCCTCTAAGAAGGGCCAGCAGTGTATTTCATTAAAGAATACTCAAAGCAGTGTCATCTGTTTCTACTTTTAATTCTGTCTAATTTGGGATATGAAGTTTGGGTTACAAACACTAATACCACACCCTCAGATGCCTAAATACTGAGTATTTCTTCTGGACTCCTCTCTTAGAAGGACAGTGGTATGAGCCTTTCTCTTCCCTTTGTTCCTGTAAGCAGAGGAGAAGGCAGTGGGCCAGGCAGCCTAAAAACCACTGCAATGGATGTTTTACAGAAACATCTAGTTCTTTTAATCAGTTAGCATGCTTGAGATCTGTCTCTTTTTGTCATTTTCATTTAGCCCCTAATTATATAACTGTGTATTTAGTTATATTACATTTTAAAAATCTTATATCTATGGCTTCTCGATCCTCATCTGTTTTCTGAGCAAAGTTTCTTAAGTAGTTGTAAAATATTTCATTTCACAAAGACATTTTCTTTTTTTTTTTTAACAAATTATAGGAGTCAGCCAGTTAGACTCTATTCACCAGGATCCACAGCCTAATGGAATTATCCTGGGTCACGTACTCCCCACCCAAACCAAACTCTGAATTTATAAACCAATTTATGCATTCTTTTGATGGCTTTCAAATTGGTTATAAAATACCCACATTTTGCAGAGCATCTTAATGTACAGAGGAATTCACGGCTTTCACCCCTTGGTCTAGATTTGATTTTCACACAGGTATTTATTAAAATTTCACAAATGACACCCATGGCACATGGAGGTCGGGGGGAGTGATTTCTGATGTGAGCAGGCATTATCCCCCAGGGATATAAAAGAGGCCACTGCATGCTTCACAGGAGCAGCGTTCCTGCTTCTGCTGTTTCTCAAAGATTCTGAGACAAGAAGACAGAAAGAAGATAGAGCAGCAAAGAAAAGGTCTCTTGTACAAAGTCTCTCACTCACACCACTGTAAGGCATAAAATTGTAAAAGTTTTGCTTAAATCCCTCCAAGGATAATTAAAGTTTACTCAGTCATTTCAGCACAAGAGAGAAAGGTTTCAGTCACCCAGAAGCTCACACTACAGATATGAGAAAAGTGCATAAGTGGCAGAAACTGGCAATACAAATTTTGCCTATGCAATAAGAAGCTCAGCTTTCTACTTTATTATGAGAAATAAAGTAGGCAGGAAAACACAGAGATAAAAACAATGTCTCTGCTTTGCAGATAGAACCAAGTCAAAACAGACCATCATGGATCAATTAGAGGCACTGGGAATTCTCATGAAATGATGCAGGCAAGCTGAAATTTCCCAGCATCATCTCACAGACAAGCACACACATCCAATTTTGATTAGAAACCCTAAGTAAAGACTCGGAATATCTACATGATAGCTTGAACCACAGAAGGTGCTGTTAGCTAATCAGAGAAAATTAAAAGGCCAAGAATAAAGAGTCTACAGCTGGAGTACGACCAGCATGATGTCAAATTGCATATGGATAGCATCTTTAACCACATCGTGATTCTTGTATTCCCAGATGACTATGAGGAAGAAAGTCCTACAGGTTTACCAAACGCAAGTTAGAAGTTAGCAATTAATATGTCCAGGGGAAAAATACAATTTTTAGCTTAACATCTAAAACATCTGGAAAAGGTAATACTACAATTGTACACTGCAATTTACTACTATTTTTAAATAGCCACCTGGTAAGCATAAGAATCCCTTGGAAATACCCATTATCTGCAGCACCTTAAGAAAAATCTACAGTAATCGGAAGTTCCCTATTACTTTTCTGATTTTGTCACAATGTTTTGAATTAGTACTTTTCAATTTCATCTTTGGGCAATTGGCAGATTTTGTTCAGTAAATAAGCCTAAACTGAGACCAAGCAATGACAACTATTTAACTGAACAGGAGAATGATCTAATATGTTTAGGCAGAAAAATTGTCAAATGTCATTTATTGCAAAGCTAAACAATGAATTTCCAATTTATATTTCAAAATTCGTAGTACATGTTCTCATAGTTTCAGCGTCCTAGAAATTGAAGTGTTTATTACTCAACAATATTTTGACAGATCTACAAAGCTCACTACAGAGTGAACTCTGTGACTCTTACCCAAATTTTCGTAATGCAATGCAAGATAGATTTTCCAAAAATCACACAAAAAGCATATAAATATTCTTCCTCCTAATTTTATAATTTCCCAATTTTTTGCCCTGTCTCCTCTCCTATGTTCCATTGTGTATACATCCTTTTCTAAATTGTTCTGTTTCTTGTTCCAGAAGCTAGTTTTAGCCCCTTTTAAAAAGTCTTAAAAAAAAAAAAAAAAAAAAAAAAAAAAAAAAAAACTAAAACAGTACAGTTTGGGAAGTGTCAAACACAGCTAAAAAGAAAAATCATCCAATGTGAATTTCAATCTGTGAGAGGGATATTTGAGCAGGGGAGCATTTTAACTACTGCTCTGATCAGAAGCGCTAACACACTGTAAATACACTAAGCAATACCAAAGAAATCCTGGGAAAGAAGGAAATTCTCAGACTAACACAAAAACCTCCAATGTAAATTGCATGAAGTTTTATATATGGAAGTCACTTATGCCAACTGGCAGCCCTCTCAGATTAGCTGTGTAGTCTGCAAAGTTCCAACTGTTCTGACTCCTGGCCAAAGGCCTGGCCTGCTAAGCTCTTGAAAGGAAACATACGTACACACGTTGAGCATTTCAAATGCTCCAACAGCTCATATCCTTAATCAGAAAAAGTTTTAACATTAACTGGTGGGAGCTGAAAAATCTTTCATCTGTACAAAAGAAGAGATGTGAATTCCTATAGTCAGCTAAAAACACATCTTTAAAAGTGGCAGTTGCAGATTTCAATGAAGAGGTCCTTGAAAGCCAGTTTTCATTTTCCACATTTTATGTATTCCTGCAAACACAAAATGGCTTGAATGTTCTGCCTCAGTACCTCATTTTTGATACATTTCTTCTACTACTGATAATTTAAGTAAAAAGCTATGCTCGGTGATCAGTGAACTATCACACTCCAAGTTTCTCTGCATTTGAAAGCAAATTTGGTTTAAGATGGAGGTATGAATTTACACTGCAGTCTGCATGTAAAGACAAGCTTTTTAAAAATAATAACAAAAGAAGAAAGTATCATACAAGCCTTTCAAGTTTTCCTACTGCAGCACACAAAATGCAGATCAAGTATCATTCAGCATGTAGAAGTAGGAAGCTCTGGTAGAATTACAGTCTCCTGCAATGATAACATTGCACTTACAAAAATCAATCTACAGAGCAAGACCATAAGAAAAAAATCGAAAGTGACTAACACAGTGCCTTTATTTTCAAGTACTCTGAAAGAGGTAATAAAGAGGTAATAAAATTCCAAAGGTTTTATGGTTGAAAAAACACATTCCTATTTTCATACCTCCTCTCACGAGAAGGCTGCTACCACAAAGATAAAATATTCTCCTGTTTTGCTGTAATTGCATGGGACCAAACCGAAAAGAACAAGGGAACACTGTAAGAAGCCAGCAGAGCACACTGCAGGAAGCCAGCAGAACACTCCTGTGTTTCCTGAAAGATTTCCAGATGTAAATTTCAGTTGCCATTCACCTTGAAGTACTGAGAATGACAGGAAGAACCACCTCCCAATACCAACTCCCAAGTTTTCTGAATGACTGCACTAATATTTTCCACTCCATTTGAAGGTTCCAGAACAAATCATACACTTGAAGATGCAAGCAACAAGAACTCTGGTAGAAGCTGTTTTTCTCTGAACAAGAGAGAGGATATCTGACTAACTGCTTCAATTCTCCCGTAAGCCCCGTTTTGTTACATCTTGTCAGTCGAAATACCTGCTTTAATTTTTCAGTGATCTAAGTTACGCCAAGCTACAGAATGAATGTATTTCCTTTTTTCAACACCTATTATCTTTTTCAAATGACCCTATGCAGTTCTTACTGGTTTTAGTATCAAGTAGAAATATCTGAAATAATATTATTTATTTGCAGTTAGCAACAATTATTTTTATTTTGGAAACCACCTATGGGACTGAAATCCAAAAATGAAAGATCACTTAAATTGACATGTTAAATGCCAGCTTGTCTTTTCCTATTATAAACACATAAAGGTTTCCATACTTTCAGTGTCTACCATGGGAAATCCCAAATGTTAAGAGACTGGAAGCTTGTAAACCACAGTTACCATCAAATTCTGCTACAGGGGTCAAAATTTGGGAAAAGAGAATCAAGAGAAGAGCTATGACTGAGTTTTGTAATATCTGTATAAGAAGAAAAAGATGACATAATGTGAGAAATGGGTGTTTTTTACAACTTAAGACTTTTACAATGATGAAGTAGCTGAATAAATGTCAGTGAGATTTTTTCCAAACTCATTTTGTGTCCCTTTATTCTCACAACACACCTGAGTTTTCCTTAAGCCTGCCTCTGCACATAAATCTAATTAAGGATTAGAAAGGCAAACCACCCCGTGAATGCAACCACTGTTGAAACTTGAACCAGTTGTAGCATTAATGAATTAACTGAACCTGCTAAAGGAGTAGCATTGTTTCGTCTGTGGACAGTACATAGTGATAGTATTATGGTCTCTGGACACCAGTAGGACGGAATTTATAAGAAATGTAATAATCTTTATGTGATAACTAGCACTATTGGAAAACAGCCAGACAAGTCTTTATACAGGTAAAAGAGTTAATTTATACAAAAATTCCTTGGTTACTTTCACTTTATAGCAACTGGTGACACATATCACTCCTCTACACACCTGGCAAAATACACAACATGCACAGTATCACTCAAAATCTACACTAAAAACAAAGAATTCAAACCTGCAAACATTTTTTTAAAATAATACACAGTATTTTCTTCTAATTTAAAAACGTGTTAATTCAGTTCTCTCTAAAAGTACGCAAAAATAATAATTGTGCCAAAGCTGTAAAGTGGTACTGCCAGATTTCAACAGAGTAGATTTTAAAGTTGATCTATGAACACCAAAAAAAAAAAAAAAAGAAAATGGAACTTCTAATGGAAACGCTGACACAACCTTAGCTATGACAATGCTAACAGCACTGCTCTAATAAATCTGTCAGTTTCTGTAATGCCTATGACAGCCCCATTAATATGAATGATGTACACTTCACATAGCATCCGACAAAGCAACTGCACGAGTTATATCATCTTCATTCCGAGTAACAAATCAGTAATCAATATTTGTAAAAGCAGACTAATCCTTTGCAAAATCACTGGTTTAGTGATTGAAGAGTTTGCTCAATTTACACAGTTAATCCCTCTTCATCTGCTTGAGCCCTCTATTTATTCCAGCCACTTACAGGGGTAGCTATAGCAGATTAATATATCCCCCCATGCTAAACATGTCTTGACAATTGACCCAGCATATTGCTGTCAGGATAATCTTTACAAACACTGAGCTTTTCTTACCAAGCCTGAAGGCAACATTTAGAATCAAAAGTTTACAAATACCCTCAGAAAGATCCCCTCACACATATTATCACTTCTCCATTTAATTATTTCTTGGAGACAGCATCTACTGTTATATTTTATGGCCCCAAAAAGTACCATCTTGACTTTTTTTTTATTAATAAGGTTAAAAATTACTATAATTATGAAGTCACACAGAGTGAGTTTTTTTATCAGGAAATTTCTATAGAAACAGGAAAATTAGCAGGAAAAGAATGTGTTGTAGCATATTGCTCAGTGAAAAAATGAGATGGCCATCTGTGTAAATACAAGTAAATTAGCATCCTTTATCCAAAAAAAAATGAGCTGAAGCAGTACCACAAAATTAAGATTACACAAAAAGAAGAAAGGTCACCAGGAAGCCCATAGCGAGTAAAGAAAAAAAATAATTTTCAATTAAAAGAGAGACAAAAATATTTAGTTGCATCTACATATACCTCTGCAGCTCTGAACTGAAGTTTACAACAAAGATTGGAGTGGGGCTACAAGATTTCTCTCCATTTTGAGATTTCTACCCCTACAAGAGGCAAATATTAATCAAAGCATATTTTTCTAAATAACCAAGAAGAATTAATGTAGATAGTAATCTTAGCTATTCCCAAAATTCATACTAATCTTTCATATCTATGAAGCTATTCAAGCTTAATTTCCAAATGCTTAATTTGCCTTTGAATACAACAGCAGAAGTTAGATTATGCAACTAAACTGACAACTTAAAGGAGTAAATCTGAAAAATATAAGGTATAAATCTAAGAATTCATGTTTAAGAACAAATGAAGCAGAAATCCCTAAAAAGCTAATCTGTATGATCAATCATGTCATAGTTCTTAGGTTCTTGGTAACTTATTTCAGAGAAGCATGATACTGTATCAGCTGTACTGGGCATAAGAACTTTAATGTCCATACATTAAATCTCAGTGTTAGAATAGCACAACTGCTTAATTCTTGAATTCAGAAATGCACTGGCAGAGCACAGAACACTAACTTAGTCATCAGGTATAGTCACAGCATACACCACAAACTTGACGTCCTTGACTATTTGAATCTGAAATATATCTACAGGAAAAAAGAAAAACCTATAGTAGGAACACTAATTTGAAGGGTTAATGATGAACCTCAACACTGAAGGCCATTAAAGACCAACAGGATCTTCTTAGATGAAAAAGCCAAAAATCAGCACACATCTGTTCCCTTTGTTTCACTATTTCTTGTTAGTCTTAAAAAACAAAAAACATGACTGAAGGCATGCTATAATATGGAACAACCTAAAGTTTATCACTTAGTTATTAAACACAGAAAGGTGTCACTGTTGAGCAATACCACTTAAAGGGTGAAAGAGGTGAGCTGCAGCACAAAACAAGTCAGCATATTGAAAGAAAAAGAAAACAAAAAAAGACACGATCTATTGTCTCTCTTTCCCCATAAGAAGGAATCAGCCTTCCAAAAATCAGACTAATGACCTGCAGCTACCCATGATGACACAAACTCAGAGGCAAATACTGAATTTCACACCTATGTCATTTGTGGTGTCCTTTTCAAGTAGAAGAAGAGATTTAGGCAGTTGTTATCCCACAGCATAGTACAGTGTCTGCCATACATAAAACATTCTCTCTGCAAGTTCTGCAAGAACTTTAGCCAAACAGAAATTCAAACTCAGAATTGAAATTATTTTCTAGAACTAAAATTCCAGATCTTCTCTTGAGGCAAGTCACTAAAAAAGGATGAAATTTGAATCTTACTTGTTAAACGCATACTAGAATGTAAGCTTATTAGGGAAAAAGGCATTTTGTAGGTATGTAAAGGATTATAAATTGCATAGTGGCTCAGATTTATTAATCTTTCCTCTGTCATTCAGATGTACATAAATCGAAGCTCACTGAGCTGGAAGCTGTTGCATAAAATATTTTTTCAAAGATTTCTGTAATACAGAATATGATCTGACTTAGGAATTTTAAACTTCTGGCAAAACTCTCACAGGGGACTTCAGCAAAGCAGTAATGTTACAGTTCAAATATAGCTTCAATATTTAGTTGGATTATAGCAAGAGTGTCTAATCTTCTCTAATTTGCAATACCCCAACCAATCAACGAAAAGAGCAAGGATGACAAAGACATCTATTGCAACTGATGTGAGCACCATGAGTGCTCCTAGACATTGCCTACATGATCAAATAAGAGGGTTTCACTTTACCCTATTGACAATATTACTAGCTGACTAGTTGAAAAAGCCCAATTGTACTTGGTCTTGACTGACCAGTGGATGGGGGTTGAAATCACCACTCAGAGCATTTTCCTGAAAGCTTCCAGCAACATGGCTAAAACACAGAGAGTTTATTTAGCCACTCATTATGACTTTTTAAAAATGGTACATGGTACTTCAGAGAAGTCAGTCCTCTGAGATTTAATCCAATATCCTTCTCTTATGCATTTTCCTATAAACCATTCAGTTTTAGCAACTAGCAACAGAGGCTGTTAATTTGGTATCTAAATGATACGAGTGCCAAAAAGAACAAACAAGCAAACAAATGCCACCAGGAAAGTCTGCAGCTGCAGCAAAACCCTAAAATATATTAGACTTCTGTGAACTCTGTCCCACCGCCATTCAGTGAAATTCAGACAGGAAAAATGACTGGGGAGACAGAGTAATAGTTGGCACCGCCAGTGAAAGACAAAGCAAGGCCAGACTCCTGATGTACAGCACCCCGAGGTGCCACCAAATGGCACACTGCCTTTGCCTCCAAATCCATAGCAAAGGGCTGAGTGAACATCAGGATAGTGACAAGCTGCAAGTCTCTGCAGGGCTCAGCCAAGCAGCCACAGCTCATGCTTAAGGCCAGGCTGCAAAAATGGGAGAAGGAAACCAGCTGGAGAGATCAGACTGCAGGTGGCAAGACTGACAGGCCAGAATGCTGAAAACCTGAAGCAATTTCTGTAAAGGCAGCAAAATATTGTCTAAGGTGCCTGTTAACCCTTCAACACACACTGATCCTGTGGACTCCTCCAGTACCATATAGCTGCAGTGTTGACCATTGCAAAATAAAGACTAAGGCATCAGAGGGTTATAATTGGTTTAACAAGATCTTTTCAGCAGCTGACAGGCAATTAAGTCTTCAGTTTAGCTCTAAAATATTTATTCAGACTTTCCAACCGCATATAAAGATGTCTCTGAGCACATCACCACTCCAGTCACAAAGAGCAATGCCCCGTTTTTAGGACTTCAAAGCAACTTTCATACAGGTGATGCAGAAGATGCATGACTATTTCAGGTTTTACATGTGACTATCAAAAATATGTTTCAAGCAATATGCATTTTCCCCAAGAATGCTGTAGTACTGTGTACTTTTACCCACATCTTGAAGCACAGCTTTATAAATTTTATTTTAACTAGTCAATGTAGTTCAATTCCCTGTGTTCAGTATGTCATTTCATCAGCATAGAAGATGCAGAAAGTACTTTGCTTTTTGACATCCCAACAAAAATAAACATGCACATATGATGACTAATCCGTTACATGTTTCTCTACATGTCCCTATCATGCAGAAATAGGAGTGAAAAGATGTACTTCAAGGAAAATTTTGTGTTGAAAATGATCAGTTGATTACATACAGGGCAAAAAAATATACAGAGAGGTTGTCAACACTTCTGTCATGTACAAAAAGGAAAATTAAGAGTCATTTGTTATCCTCAGTTGGAGAGGTCACTAATGTTATCTTGCACATGATGATTTGATGCACTACATATGATTAATGCTTGTTTAAAGGACACTGCCAAGGCCTCTAGGTCAGACTACGACCTTCCATTTTTTTCAGATATCCATAAGCAGAATATTAATAATTCTGTAAGTGCTTTCCTCCCCCTTTAAAATATTTTAATAGTCTCTGCTACTACTGAAACAACAAGCCCAATAGTAGAAGGTGGCAAAACAGCAAGAAAAAATTCCAGCAAGGAAGCATTTCTTTCAGAATTATTACTTGTATTGTATTATTTTAAATTATTGGTCCAGTTATAACTATCACATTCTAAGACTTTCCATTCTAACTGCACAGGTTTCCACAACTTCATGTATATGCATGTCTCAATGCTTCGGGATAAAATTGCATATGCTTCCTCAAAGTCACTTTAATTCTTCAAAATTTTAAAGACAAATGGAAAGTGAATCTATTCGCTTTTTTTCAAAAGCAAAGTTCTCAAAACTAATTAAAACATCACTGTGATGTTGCATTTTCTCACAACATGTAAGAAAACAATGTGTTCTTACACGTCTGACTGGAGCTTTAGTTCTCTTAAAGTCTAAGTTTAGGTAATACACAGCCAAAATGTAGTTAAAAAAAAAATGAAGAGCCAAACTCCTGTGACTGCCTTGCTATTCACAAATCTTTGGGAACTGAACTGTTGTCAGGACCATGCTTGGAAATCTGAAGCTTATATCAATATAGATGCATATAATTTTCTGTCCATGGATATGGCAATAGCTAAGATGCAATGTCCAAGATCACCTTCAAATGAGAAATAAGCATTACCGCTTTTTTCCCCTTTTTAAACATAAAACACTCTTAGTAATAAAATTAGATTTGTTTTTCAAAAACTGAAGGGGACTGCAAAATTTCTTTTCTAAAGAATTTTTCCCCATAGCTTTGCAGAAGCTCTACGAGGAAGAGGCTTTTATACATCATCATCACATAGCACTTGCTTCAGATTTAAAAATATAACTATATGGTTATATTTTTCCCTTTATGGCTGTACTTTCAAATGTTTAATAACAGGCTGATTACTATATTGTCCATGTATTATTCTGCTTTTCCACAGGGTAGCAGTGTGTTTCAGAACAAGGCCACCACTGTGGGAATATGAATGAGTACATAAAATCCCTGCAGAAAGCAGCTGTTCCCTCTTGTACATATGCAAATGTAAGAATGCTAAATAATGAGGGCAGATTTATTTCACAAAAGCAGACAACGAGAGAGCCCAAGTGGACTACAACAAAGTTTTTGTAGGAAGCAGTGAACTGAAGTCTACAAAAAAGGATATGTATTCTCCTTAATATTCGCAGTCGTGAGAATCAAGTTTCTGAGCAAAATACAAATTCATTTCTTCAAAAATTAATCCTCAAAATTATTTTTAAAACCCTAAAGACAAAGACATAGGCGCATCTTGTCTAAGACACCGAGTTTATTCAAAAAAATTATCGTGTAATTAAGACAGAAGTCTGGACATTTTTTTCTCCTCAATACTATCAGTCTTACGTATGACCTTGGACAAGTCATTGAATCTAACTCAGTTTTCCTGTCCATAAAATGGAGATAATACCTCTGCCCAGGGCTACTGGGAAGCTAAATTCATCGTCCATAAACGTGATTTGAAATAGCAAGGTGAAAGGGTTTTATCAGTGCTACGTACTGCTGCATTTTTCATTGCTTTTAATAAGCTTAATGAAACCATGTAAATTTTGAATGACAACATTAAGCAGATTTTCAGGCCAGCTCTTGCTAAAAGTAAAAGGCATTACAGATTTCTTGAGATGACCCTGATTTGAGCTCCGACAACTAATGGCTGAGTCAGAACATTGCTATGTGAAGTACTGTGAAGAGTCTTCCAGATGTCAATTGTTCTAACAGGGGACCGTTTATTCAATATTGGAAAGAGAAGTTGCATCAGTGATACAGGAGGAAGAAGAATGGTTCACATTTCCTTGTTGGTTAAGCAACAAGCAACACTAAAATCATTCAGAGCTTGTAACTGGCATTCACTAGTGAAGTTTAGTACAAATCATGTGGCTTACACTAGCAAGTGCACAGAAAGCAAGAATAATTTATCAAACCAAAACCACACAAGCCACAGATTAAACTGCACAGTTCTCTGTACTGATCAGCTACAATCCCTTACCATAAAAAGCTGCCACCATAACCCCAGAAGGATTTTGGTAATAATACACATGCCTTGAATTCACAACCCATAAAGAAAGTCCTTTGACAATATGTCTTTTGCAACAACACTGAGTGTCACACCTTGACCTCACCTAACTGATGTGTGCTTAAGGCCAACACAGCTGCTGCTCTTCAAATAAAATGTTACATACAATTTAAGAAAAAGAGAGAAATCTATACTGAAATCATTTACCCACTACCCTCAAGCATCATCTACAGAAAACATCCTTGTCATTGAAGGAGTCTGTGAGCAACACAAGACGAAACTTTAAAGTTCAGAATATTCTGCATTATTCTTTTACCAGACTGTTCAACAAAATTAATTTCAAAAAATAAAAAGTTATATTGTTAGTGACACTGGGCTTCCTGTTTGTACTGATCTTTACTAGAGTTGACAGGTCGACTACTTTGGGCAGTGGACTACAATTTTGACCATCATTTAACACCTTACTGTTTCTGGTGCTAAGCTATGAGACCTCTTTACAAATAATCAGGCTAAACTGCAGACTCCCCAAGCCTCCCGTCTAATAGTTACTATATTTGCTATATCAGCTCTACACCACACATACAATAAGGACATTTTCATGCTGTGTCACACTTACTGCATGTGCCATAGAGTAAACAGAATCTGCTTGAAGGCCTGCTTTCATGATCAAGTCCCAACAGACACAGGAAAACCAGTTGCTGAAGTATTAAAAACTACAATGCAAAATGCAGGCTTTCTTTTCCCAAAAGCAGTCATAAGAACAGCAGAAAACAATAAAAGCACATGAAAACAAGTGTACTCCCAGACATTTCTGCAGTGGATTCTCCTAAATACTGCACGTACTTTTTCACACATTTCTGTGGCTAACTTTCCAAATCAACTACCTCAAAGTTTTCACTTCATTTGGGAATGAAACATGTCAAAGTATTGTAATAAGATGCCAGAGTCAGTTTTTTCCGTCTCTCTTGAGACATGAGAGAATTTCCAATCCCAGAGCAGCAGTGAGAACACCCAGGATCTTGCGGGACTTCCCTTAGTTTGCCTGACTTCCAGCACCCATCCCTCCTCATTTCCTAATCCTGTTCTAATCTTCAAGGTGGGAAAGAGTAGTAAACTGCAATGTCAGGTTGTGAGAGCAGGTACAGGACACAGAAAATGGGCCTCTTACCCAAAGCTAGCACCTGGGCCTGGCAGTGCTATAAATCAATATACACAGACTACAGAAGATACCAAGCCTAGTAGGCATATATGAGAGAACTAGAAAGATCTCTGCCTATCAGAAGTGAAAGAAAACACATGAAACAAAAGTATAAAACTCAGGAAACCCATTTCTGCCATAATATCTACGGTATAATACAATTTCACAGAAGAACTGTATCTTCCAAACTTAAATTCATATGGTTAGTGTGTAGCCTTCCAGACAAAAGACATTTTCTTTTTAAACAATAGTTTCAAAGCCAACAAGCCTAGAGTATTCTTGTTAGAGCCTGACTTGACCATCTGAATGTCCACAACCACACTTGAATATTTATCAACACCATATCAAGACTGGGCTGCTCAGACTCATCCTCTCTTTCACCATTAAAGAGAACCTGAAGTATATTTTAAACAGATATTTCCCTTCATGTGATAACAGAGTCTTCTTCACATAGTTGTAGAAAAGATGAATATCTCCCTACTCAGCTTTAGCAAAACACTTGTCAGTTTACTCCCATAATCACCTGGATTTGCCAAACAGAAATCTCTGAGGAAAATGCAGTAACCATTTTGCACAGAAGCTCAAAGAAAAATTTTCAGGAAAACCACATTCCCCACCCTACTTCTTTCTATTCCAGCCACTCCCTATACTGACACCAGGGCCTGTCTCTGGAAAGACCCTTTTTTCTGCACCGAGTCTTACTGTCTTCCTCCCTCAGAGCCTTTCTTAAGTCCAGTAGTGTCACTTTCCAGGCTGTTTCCAGGTTTTAGACTCATTTGCCCTTCTTCTTTATCTCCTCGTTCTCCATATTTTCAGTGCCAGCTTCCTGAGAACCTGCTCTATTTAATGGTCTCCTCCATTTATGAAGGACTGACCTCCCTGCATTACCCAGATCATGTTGTGCACTCACTTTACTCACTGGCACCTCTCCACATCAGGGAGATTCTTAGCTAAGTGAACTCTATTCCTACACGTGCCCACTCTCCTGCCACAGCCCTTGTAACTGGGTGAGTGTGCCACCTCCACTGGGCACAGATCCTGTTGCCAGCTAGACTCACAGAAATTGAATCCCCAAGCCATCTGCCCAGGAAAGCTAAGGCAAAAGGGTTGCACAGGTGTCAGGGACTCTGTTGTATAACAGGTCAGCTGTTTCAGGGGGAGCCACATCCAGCTCATAAATCAGAAATCACCTTTCCCCTGGGTTATGGCATTCCAGGGAATGAGGTAAACATGAAGAGATTTGTTGGCTTTACCGTCTCCTTTCAGTGCTCTCTTTGATCAGTTTTGAACATCTCATTAGAAGTGCAACAGAAAGTATCCTATTACTTTTCTATTTTTAATATCCTTTTCTCCACTGTGGCCCCAGTCTTCAATATTATACCCTACCACAGGTACAGTCTTCTAGCATTAAAAATCTAATAAATGCTTTGGGTCCCAAAGCATATCAGCAATTAAAAAGAATCAGTCTTTCTACCCCAGCAGATGCCAGCATGAGAGGCATTGCATGATGACTGGAAAAAACATAAATAAATAATCAGCAAACCAGGCCGGAGAGAGTCGTTCACTTCATAAAGTTGCTCTTATTCCAACATCAGGGATGGATTTACGTAAGTTAAACATCTGGCACAGGTCTGATAACTGCTTAATGGACAGCACAGCTACCTATGCAGAAGTAGTAAGGTACTGAGTATGGTGTGGTAATGTTATCAGTTACCTTCCTGCAGTTCTGAACTAAGATGCAGATACGCCTGCACTAGCATCCAATGTCAGACAGACACAAGCTCCATCCTCAAGAGTCGTAACTGCAAGTTACCTTGCCCATGGTCTCTGGCCCCACTTCTCAGAATGGTATTTAGCCTGGGGCACTGCTGCAATGACAGCACTCCACTATTTCTCATTCCAAGACTAATATTATAAGCGCTGTTGTAAAAGTAGCTTAGGCACCATGCTGGATTGTACACCCCTGCCTTCTTTATTTGCAGAATCCCTACCACGACAGGACTCTATTTTGTTTGCAACCTTTGAGCAACTTAGGAACGACAATGGTAAAAATATGAGTGGTGCACGTGACAGAGCTTGTATCAACAAATTTAGAAAGCTCCACAGAGAACAGACTCTTCTTTGAGCATATACCCTCTTGCCACAGTTATCCTCAAAACCCTCGGGACCAACCCTGATACATATTTCATAACTAAGAGGCCTTCAGACAGCTATAACCAACTTCAACATTTATTTATTCTAGTATCATCTGCTGTGTTCATAGCATATATTTTATCAGCATGCCTCTGTGAAACAGTCCACCTCACAAAAGCACGGCTGAAACACAGAGCAAAAGCCATTGCAATAAATGTAATTAGTACTGTAGCAATACCACATGTACTAACTGTACTTCACTATGAAAGCTTACACTGATCACTGCAACATAAAAATGTCCATTAAAATAACATTAATTGTATTTATTAGTACTGTGTTTCAGAAGATGTTAACTACAGTGTTGCCTATGCTCTGTTAACACCAAAACAGGACGTATTCAGTTTTACAGAAATTCTCACCATTCTCGTTCTCACTTGTCCAAATCAAAGGAGAAAGTTTAAAAGTAAAATTTTAGTCCACTTAAGATGCATGCACTCATAGTAGCCAACATACCCTCCAAATGCAATACCAGATAAAAGTTTGATGCACAAAAATCATTACAATCTCTTTCCTCTACTTTCTCCCAAGAGAAACGATTTCTAATTGCAACAAAATTTTAAAAAAAAATCATTTTCTTTACTGAAAACTTGGTGCTAAATTCAGATCAATGTGGACTAAGACATACATTTTTAATTTAAAATACAGGGCAGACTGCCATAGCTGCAGTTCTAAAATGCTCACACCTAACTCTGAACTGTTTATTAGCAAGATGACAGATAATGACACAACTATTTTCCTAGCAAATTGAGGGACACACTGTCAGTATTTCCTAATGAAACCTTCACTAAATTCATTTAAGTCTTGAAAAACCTGTTCTGTTTTAAAGTACTCTGGATTAAATATGAGGTCAATATATAATTTCCTATAAATATAAAGCTTCACCCAGCAGTCTGTTTTACGTGGTATGTATACAGTTCTTTCATTCCAGGAACCTGCAGAAGATTGCAGAACCTGAAAAACTTTGCTATTACTTTTAAAAGGTGAATAATCACACTAAGCATGACAAGATGATTACAGTGCTAACCATGGAATCTGATTTATCTTTTAAAAGATCAGTTTAAATCATCAGAAGCTGCATTTGGTTTTATTGGAGATTCATCATATTGAAAGCTTTTTGAAGAAAACAACAAAAATAGTTTTGTTTTAACGTTAAGAAGGGTCAAACTAATACACATAAATTACTTTAGTGCTTTAGTGCACCAAACACCTGTGTGCAGCTTTCAATGAAGTGGCTGAGTTATAGATATTTTAGTTTTGAAAAAGCAAAGCAATTTACCATAAAGATGTAGATGACTTGTCAGATGTACTTAGCACAATGAAACTTGTGCTTGTGTAAATATAGAGATGTTAACATTAGCCAAAAGGTAGACTCAAACTGCATATTCCTAAACATTGTCTCAGCAGTTCCCAACATCTTCCCAATATACTGACAGGGATGACACTTCATGCAGCTGCACCATACAGTTTTGGCAATGAAATAAGTTTCTGGCCTTATGTGTTAATCACATCATTTATGCTATGATTCTATGACACTGTTCAAAAAAGATTAGGGATAACACATATTTATTTGTGGAATGACCCAGCATACCTGATGATCAGAGAAAAAAGTCAAATAAATGAAAAATTTATATGTAAGTAATTACAAATTAAGGTATTAGTCTTCGATACTCCAGTATCACCTCACCAGCAAGCAAACAACTTCCATTAGCATCAGCAGGAGTTAAAACTGGACAAGGACACAACATTTTCCTGAAGTCTACATCATTCTCTAACTTGGGTGGGTTTTACTGGGTATTTTCCCCCCTCTTCCTCAAGCAATGCCACAGGGAAACAATACTCAGCTTTAGCATTGCGCTTTTACAGACTCAGTCATGTGTTTAAATTGCTGTACTCTTCAATTGTTTTTCCTGTATTAAAAATTTTTTGTGTTTATTTCCCAGACTTTATGGACTTATGAAGATCTCAACTCTGGAACCTCTAACAATCCCCACTCTTCAACCACTATGAAGTCAATCACTGACTTCAAGTCAGTGATTGACTTCATAGCCATAATTATATATTCTAAAGTATAGTAATCAAACGTGGAATGGAAGTCTATCAGTGAAGTAGTTTAACCACCAATTCTCTAAACGCTACAAGGGTCCTTGTTTCAGTAACCTCCGTCAAACTCAGTCAGTACATACTTTTATTCTTCCAACA
>NW_021940535.1:22125026-22165026 GCF_001715985.3 Manacus vitellinus | reverse complement strand
TTTTAAACAGTTAAAGAAACACTGATATTTTCATAATAAAATATTATTAAAACTAAGACATTATACAAAACTACAAACACCTCTTGTACTTCAGAAGGCGGCATCAGTCTAAACCCAACCAAAGAGTCTTTTTACCATTTACAATAACACTCAAAGCCATGGAAGTTGTATACACATTAGAATGACATCTCTTAATAAATGATGTGGTTCTGAGGACAGGGGGGAAAAAGTTTACCCTATGTCCCTTTAATATCCATTTCAAATTGTCAAAAACTTCAGAAAGCTGGAAAGTGTGAGACATAACGAAGAGATCTTACCATGTAAGCAGGAGCTAGAAAATGTAGAACTAGTCCTGGCTCTTAACCAGATTCCTTTCGCAATCTTGGACAAGTCAGAGCTACTTTGTCTCCACTGTTCCTCTTCATAACAGAGAAACAGTATTCACATCTTTCTAGAAACGCTGTGAAATGTTGTTGGTTTCATTGGTTTTCTTAAAAGAAATATTTACAGGGAAAAATATTTCATTTTCAGGCCTGCTGTGCCACTTCAGTGATTGTCCCGTGCCGCACCCACACACTTTTTCCAAGTAAAGTAAGCAGTTGGAGGGAGGCAGAAGAAGGGGCGGAGCGGACGTTACAGCATGTATAAGTCTGGGATGTCACATATGTACTGATTCATGCATTTCATAAAACTGCATACTTTCTTCTGTGACTGCTATAGCATACTTCAGGTTGACAGGGAAAAAAGCGAGGAAAACATACGAAAGAGGATCCAAACAATATGACGACTCTGATCATCTAAATTAAATGGTTTTCCAAGAAAAACAACTTTTGAATCTAATAATGTTGCCTTCTCCTTTCTTCCTTTTTAAATATAAAATCATGTCAAGTGCAAATGCTGTTTTCTAACACACAAAAAGCTCACTGAAAATTGTGGGAGTTCAGCCCACCAAAGCCAAAATTTTCCCTCAGTTTGAACAGGCACTTTTTCAACTCTCACTGTCACACAAAAAACAAAGAAACAACAGTAAAAATTAAGTGATTTTAGTTTAAGGACTTAACTGTGCTTTTGACACTACCTCTTTCCCCACATCAAGAATGTGGGTATCCCTGCAATGGTGAACAAGAAACACATCAAAAGAATGCTGACTACTAAAGCCTGAATATAGTAATAATAGTAATAATAAGGAAGTGGCAATGCACAGAATAATATTGCTGTATTCCTAACCACCTGGGCTTTTTCTTAGTTGACAGTTACATTTCTAGTAAAGGAGGAGGAGATTGCTGTGGACTTCAGCAGCCATTACAGACTTAATTCCAGTCCCTGTTACACACCTTCCACACAATTTAGGTCTTCCCCTAGTATATTTACACATCCGTTTCCAAACTTTTTCTCCCACTTTTTGGTCTTATTCTGATTAGGTTCTCTGAAGCATGGAATTATTCCAATTCATACATACAGTAGAAGATTCTAAAACTGCCTTGATCCAATGAAAATAAGATGACACATGAAAAATACATTACCTCATTTATTGGCACTTAGCCAATTTGCATGGCTTTTTCATTCAGCTTCAGTTTGTATGCAAACTGAATTTGCAAAATCAGCCAATGAATCTACAATTAGCAACAAAACTGTATCAAAATAAAAACTTATCATTATAGAGGTTCTTTTTTATATTGTTTCCCACAAAAGTATTTCCATCTACAACAGTTATGCTAACGCACTGTCAGATTTCCTTGCATAAACTTTCAATCCTCTAAAAATAATATACTTTGACAACAAATTCTCAAAAACTCCTGACAAAATTGTTGTAGAGAACACCACACAGTCAGTGACACAGAAGTACCAAAGGACAAGACTCTTGAATCAACCTTCCATGCATTGTCTATACCATTACGTGTCTTATATCACTACCAAAGCCTGTTTCTGTGCAAGATCAGAGGCATACCAAAAAAATAGAGTGACTAATTGGTGTTCTATTTGTTCTAATTTCATTAAAATAATTTTGTCCAACAGTATATGTATTAGTCAATAAAGCACACTGACAAAAGAAGTTACTTCTGGTTATGGAAGGGAAATAAAACACACAAAGATAACTTGGTTCAAAATATTTACAAATATCTGGTATATTACTTAGAACAATCCTATGCGTGAAGAAATTAACATGAAAAAGCCATCAGAGCTAGACAACTGACTCTCAGTCCCAAAGAATTCACAAAGAATTACAAGAGGATCATCCATGTAACTATCAAACCAAAAGGACAAATTACGGTCACATCTATACAGCAGTGTGAACCAGAATAAGTAGTTATGTTGTAACCACACTTTTCCTTATTATAACATAACCTTACAAGAGCATTGTTCTGTTTTGATTGTTATAAGGCAAGGAGAACCCAAACAACAACCTAAACAACTCTAGTTGTGAAAGAAACAATTTATTTCTCAGTTTTAAGGCGATTTTCACCAGTTTAGCTTGTTCAGTTTCACACGCATGATTTTTTTAACATTTTGATTCAGTAAATTTGCTTTTTGTACAATATTTTCACCTTCTTGGTTTCTATTTGTAAATTTTCTTCATTGAAGTCTATTTTTAATTTAAGACCCAAATCATCACTAACTGGAAATTCCCTACATGACATTCCTATCAAGGAACCTGGAAAAGGAGAAGTCAGTTGAAAAAAAGACTGAACTAGAGATTTAATTAAGGTTCAGACACTCAAGGCCCTTTCCAAAATACAGCAAGCAGTTATTTGGTATCACTATAATATGTTATGAATCACTGCACCTCATTATTGGTCCCTGAAAAGGACAACAAAACCAAACAAAAACCTCCCTCAAAATGTCTGTTTCTGCAGGACAAAGGCAATTAACAGGGGGAGGGGGGAAAAAAAAAACCACCAATGAGAGTGTATTAGAGTGGCAAGGGAATTTAAAGATATCATATGCACTAAGTTGTGTTTCCTAAACTAAGGCTTAAAGACAAGAACTGTAGATTCCTCAAACCTCTTCAAAGTTAAATTTACCCCAGGTTGAAAACATCCTGGGAGCACAACAAAGTTGGATTAATTTCTCTTCTCAACATACACATTTGTAAAGGTAGAGACCCTCGTAAACTCTGTCTTAAAAGAGGTAATAAAATGTCAGTAATATAAACATGGTAGTGTCTTAGTTATGGCAGTCTACCCAAAAATAGTCATAGCTGCACTGCCTTCAGTCTTCATACTATTTGGTGTTCTGCTCATCTTAAAACATTCCTTATTTCTATCTATCTTGAGCTATACAGACAAAAATGATCCACAATAATTCAATAAAATATTCTTTATATGCATCATGGCTAAGTTCATATACAAGTCAGTCACCCACTATCTCAATGACTGTTAATGAAACTGAAAGCCTAATTAGCAAAATGAGGGGAATAACCCCAGCGTTCTGGCGCACCTCCAATATGAATAATTGCTTCTACCTATGCAAAATCCCCCTTGTCACTTCAATTAGGTGAAATATTCCTCACATCCTGGTCTTATATTGCTGAGTATTGTTTATAGCGCCATTGTAAAAGCTGCTGCATTCTACCATGGATACAGTTGCATTTTAATAGCAATAATGTGGCGATTCCTACTTTTAGTTACTACGTTCAAAAAACCCAGTTTTGCAAAAGGCTCTCTGATATCAAAACAAGAACCAACCAACCAAACAAAAAAAAAAAAAAAAAAACTGTCCACTAATTTATTGTGCATATATGAATGAAAGAAGCATAAAAACTATGCAGAACACAGGTAACACCTTAACAGCTACTGAGGTATAAACTAAGTCTATCAGGCATAAGCATCTCTTTGGCAATACAGCAGCATAACAAGCAGCCACCTTGTCACACTATCACAACTTTAAATGTCTCAGAAACCGAGCCAAAGCTAACCCCTCTCCCTGCAGACTGTGAAATCCTACCAGTATATTAAAACACCCTTCTAAAAACTCATATATATGTACATCAAATTTAACAACGAAGAGAAAGAAGTCAGTCATCAACCAGCCCTTCCAGGGCCTCAAAAACAACAGCTGTACCTATTTCTACACCTTGCTTCCTGTGCACGCACACCCCGAATATCTGTTCCCTAGAACAGCCACCAATTCCCCCCAGTGCTTTTATTTTGGACTCACTCCCTCATAATCCCTAAAATTCTCTACAAAGGCCTAAAATTCTCTACAAAGGCCTAAAATTTGGATTATGCTTCATTTTAAATTGTTCATCTGACTAAAAAAAAAATAATTCCTAAATGAAAAAGGATTTAAAACTTTGGTAGGTCTAATGTTGATTTAGAGAGGGACATCTGGGGCTTATTATTGCCTCACCACATCAGAGTGCTTTCTTGTTCTCCTCTTTTGGCTCTGAACTGCCACTGAAAAGGTTATTAGTAAGTAAACTCCTGTATGCTTACATTAGTCATGCTAATACAGCCCACACTCCTTTTATTGTGCACTCCTGCTCTAACTCTCCCTGTCCCTTAAAAGATACAGTTTTAACAGACTATAAAATCCACTGGTTTTAGTTATGAAAGTTAAAAGATATCTTTTATTTAGGAAAATATGCAAGCAGATATCTGCAGAAATCTACATTAACATTAACTGTACTTACTATTTCATGCAACATTTCAGTAACCACATCAGCGATTTATTGTTCTACTATGGTAGTACAGAAACTTCCACAATAAAATACAGACCAGGAGTGAAAAGAGCTGTAAAACCATTAAAAAAAAAAAAAAAGTTTGCCTTTTTCTTGCCCTGGCTGCCTAGGACTGTAAATCTCAACCTTTCTTTTTCCTAAATTGTCCTCTTTCAAGGTTTACTAGTGTTATAAATACCTTTGTCTTCTACTGACTAGACACATTTTCTCCTGTAGACTCACTTCCTGTGGGAAATGTTACATCAAAAATTACACACATGCGTGCACTATTAAAATTGTGATAACTGCTGCAATTCTGTCAATATATTAAAAAAAAGCACTAAGAATAGAGCAGCTTTCACTTTACTATTATCTTCTATACAAGGAATAGCATTCTTGCATGGGAAATAGCAATATACATATTGAAATTTATTTCAAAATACAGTAGAAAATAATTTCCATTAAGTACACCTGTTGGGGAAAAAGCTGCACACACCAATGCTTAAGCTTAAGTGTGCATCTGTCCTTTAAATACGCATAGCAGTAATAGCTTAAATGCAGTTCAAATCATGGCCAGTCCTGCTGCAAATATAAAACCTGCACCATGCAATGCTAAATTACGAAGAACCTCTGATAAGTTTACGGAAGACAAAGAAAAAATTGGCTGTAAACTCGTCTGCATTGCAAAGATCTCTTTTGTCTGTCAATCAACAGAAAAGTATTATTCCACCATCACAAAAGACAAACCTTTGGAGGCAGTATAGGTCTGTGTGTTGTGCAAATGTGCAGTTGCTAAGAAGCAAATATGCTTCTCCTCTAATCAAATAGCCCAGCTCAGCAATGCTGCTGGCTTGGGGCAAGAAGCAAATTCCACCAGCCACAAACTTAGAAACAGTCTTGAATTATTTGTTGCTGACCGCTGGCTGAACCCTGTCCTGATGAGCACCATCACCATTAGCCACTTCTCAGTGTATTCCATCAACCAATGGCAATAGCAGCATGCTACAGCTCAGGCTGCAAGGAATTGATCAAACAGGGTAATGAGACTATTTCTTCATGGAGGTTATTTTAAATGAATATAAATATTTTCTTTCTACATAATTTGCCACAAAAGGTCACTGAACTCCCTGCGATTCTAAAGAAAAATGCTATGGTATCCCCTTTATATATTTGAGTTAGGATATAGCCAACAAACAATTCTGGGGATTTTTGATGATCGTGTAAATCTTAATGAGGTGGCATCCCAGACAATTGATTAGCAGCAACGTTCTATCTTCACATTTAGTTACGAACAAAAAGAAGATTTGATGCTATTTTAGAAAATCATGATATACTTACACCCTTAAAATCTTTCATGAGAGAATATATTCTGTGAGCCTAAAGACTTATACTTTTACTATTAACAATAGATCATGCATATTTAGTTATGCTTGCCATACTTTGATATTATAGTCCTTTCTACAGATTCTTTCAACTGAACTCACAGGTTAAAAATACTTGTGTCAGAGTCAAGTTACTGATAAAGAGTCCCACATTCAGACATCCTGTCTGTTGTAGTTGTTTTCTTTAAAAAACTACTAGAAACAAACACCACGAGATCCTTGAAATTTAATTCAAAACAACTGCTACAAAATTCTCGTTCAAGGCCCTCCTTGCCCCACATAAGATTTTTAGTTCTATAATTTCCGGTACTGCACAATTTCTGCAATGCTGGGAAAACACATGAATATTGATTTACATACTAGTCTAATAGCATTTTATTAACAAAAGCATTACACTAGGGTAGTAATAAGACTATGATAAAGAAATAGTGCTCATTATTTTCTACTTTTAGGGATAATAATATAAAAATATTCCGATAGGCCAACTAAACACATTTGTTTGTGTTTGAGAGTTCACAAGGTTACCTTGAATAACTTTTAAGTTATACTTTCAACACAAAAGAAAATTTAGATTTACACTCAGGGATGAGTATAAGTCACTCATCTGAGACATAGCACTTAAAAATGGAGGTTAAAATATAAATTGAAAAATATATAAAGGATTTAAATTAGTTAGCCTTGTCCTGATTAATAGGGGTTCACTTACATAATAACAGAAAGGGCTTTGGATTTTTTTTTTTAATTCACATAAAATATTCAAAGCTGGTTTTTTTCAAAGCAGAATAAAAATGTGTTATCTGATATTCTGTCCTTCATATTTGGATGGGATCCTCAGCTCCTCAAGCTTTTTTCTCCTCTAAATCATTGGCCCTGACCAGTAGAGGAAATAAAAATTAAAAACAAAATCAAGAAACTAGTAAGAATAATAATAATTACAAAAATAATTTAGATCAACAGGATTTTCCTCCCACCTCCCATCCCTATTAAAATCCTATTTACAGAGTATTCTTTTCTAACTCTTTATCAATACTGTCATTACATCCTGTACGGCAGTGAAATGCATCTAAGGTCTGAATAAAATAAAGCAACGTAGATGTGTTTGTCCTACTGAACCACCATTTCTAGATTTTTTAATTTTTTTTTAAGAAAAGGTGACAGCAAAAATAAAACTGCAGTTCTCTGATAGAAAGGATAGCTTGCTTGGTTGGTTATTCCAAATCATATAGCTTGCTACCTCTGTTACACAGACCCTACAAATTCTTATTGTTTATTCATAATTTCTTTTAAAAGTGAGTTTCCAAAATAAAAAGGAAACAATTCTTATTAATGTTGAAGATCTATAAAAATCTCTGAGAGAACATGAAGCTAGGACTATTCAAAACACACAAAAGTCCTGCAAAACTATTTTCACCGCGGGTAAAGGAAACCAATTTATACATAAATCCTAATTTTTCCTCAAAGAAATGCGATATTAAGTCCTAAATGCCATTAATAATAAAAAATTAAAAGTAAGCAGTCCTTTACAATACCAATAAAAAACCAATATTCACTCAGGGGGAGGGAAGAAATCAGCACCCACTAGCAAAAGACATCTCATCAACGGACTAACATTTGACAAAAATCAGTGGAAACGGCAAAGAAGCCAATGCAACTTCCAGTGCCAAGGAGCCAGATGGCACTGCTGGAAAAATTATATCTACAGACTGGCAGCTTGATCCCATGATTATTGCCCAAGGGAGGAGGAAGAGGAAAACAAGAGGTATTTCTGTGTGATGGAGCAAATCAATTATCACCAGCTCACTATGGCATTTTCACATTATTTCTAAACCACATTCTAAATATCACACAAATGAATGAGAGCCCTGGAAGATTCCAGTGATCTGAGACAGTAAAAAAGGTATGCCATACATTAGAAAAAACAATATGTACTTAAATCTACCTCCGTCACCTGCATCACGTAGTCCATATTTCCAAATTAAATTTGCAGATATATTGTGGTTTACAAGTAAAAACAAAGGTTTTATTTTGCTGGGTTTATTTTTGACCTGCAATTCCAAGTGTTAGCTATGCAGATTACAGAGGAAAAAATATCTCTCCACTTCTCTCTGTTATGACTACATTCTTTTGTGTATTTTCAACTCTTAGCAGGCAGTTATTTTTCACACACAAATACTGAACAGCCATTTTGTTAAACTATTCCGAAAAGCTTTGATCAAACAAATTTGTGGTAGTCGCATCAATTATTTTTCTGTTAAAATACAGCATTAAAGCTAGCCTCTGAAGATGTTAGAGAGAGAAAAATCAGTCCACTCCTACTATCATATAAGGAAAGCAGTTCTAGAAAAACTAAAAGACAAGCTTTTCCCCACCACCTTATATTCACACTATTCAAATTACTAAACACAAAATTGACAGAATTATAAGAATATGTTAGACTCCCCATGTGAAAACAGGCACGGTTAATTTTTTTTTTCATTGCAAGTCAATGACAACACTTCCATTAACTTATTTTCCAGGCAACTGTAATAAGGCCCATTTCCTGTACCCATACTTGCAAAAGAACAATTCATCTATTACCTACCAAAAAGACTTGGACCACCTTCACTTCTCATCTCCATTCCATTTCCATCTTATAGCACAGCCACGTACACAATCCAAACATCCTTCTGCCCCCATTCACATTATCTCAACGTTAATCCTTTCCCCTTACCTCCTCAGTGCAAAGCAGTGCAGATATGTGAAGCACATAATAAACTAACTGCATCTTTGAATATGTATTGTGAGTATTTATACATAACCCATGTCCAAGTTGTGGAAGCCGCAGCCCTGGAGCCTTCAAGGCCAGGTTGGATGAGGCTTTGAGAACCCAGTCCAGTGGAAGGTGTCCCTGCCCACGGCAGGGGGGTTGAAACTAGATGATCTTTAAAGTTGCTTCCAACTCAATTATGTGATTCTATGATATACAGAAATATAAAATCTGACTGTTGAGGAACAAGGAAAAAGATGTTTCATATGAAGAATAGGATATCTCTGAAAAGTTATTATCAGGCTGTGATGTACTTTCCATTAAGCAGCATGTGTTCAGGTAGACAGACGAAATACTCGGAAGGACAGGAAAATCTTGTTTATACCAGAAAAGGTCTTCCTCCATTTTGTAGTACAGGTTCATCCGTAATTCCTTGCCCAAAAGGGGCTCAAAACTATTTTCGACTATCAGCAATAGAGAAGACAAAACTAAGATTCTCATGGGATAATACCTGTCATTATAGTGATAGTGGTGAACAGGCTCTGCCTAATATTAGTTAAGAAACTGTACTAGTAATCTTAGTCTGGAAAAAATATGGCATTCAGCAGTTTTAGTCTGCTACTCTACTCTTAAGTCCTACTACTGTAAGTAAACCAAGTAAACATCTATGAAGAATTACTGAGAAAACTACCAATCAAACTAATACTGCCTAGTGATAGATGCCCAAAGAAGTACAGTTCCAGCTGAAATTTTTTAAGCAGTGAACAATTATCTGCAACATCTTGAAAAGGGTAATAATGAACTTGCCCATATTGACAATACCATAAAGATTTTATCTACAATGTTTTTTCCTTGCAAAACACTTCAATAAAACTTTTCATGACACAGTTTTTACTTTTCCACTCAAATTTAATCTGAAAATCGACAAATATTAGTCCACCGCAACTTTGCTTTTATTTAAAAAGGAAACAAACCCAAATCCACTAAATTAATGCCTGGGTTGCATGATGCCTGAGAGAAAACAGGCTGGTTTCGTTCTTGCTTAAACTCTGCAGATTCACTTTGCACCTTTACAGAAACTACTAATCAGTTAAAACACAAAACCAGGAATATGGGGAAAATCTTTTTCTGTTCGTTAGGATGGATACACATGGCAAACTTGGTTTGTACTTGCACTGCAAGTCTACACTTCTTCTTTTTTCCCCTAGTATGACCTTGAAAGCCTCATCCTTGAGACAAAACATGAAGTACCACACAAGCACTGTTTTACATATTTCTGATCTAGTCTAAAACCAAGAAAACACTATGGTTATGTAGAGTTTGTTCTCCCCAGGATGTTTGGGGCTACTGCATAGTATATGTTGAAGGCAGAACCACTTTCCTGCCATACTTGGTAGATACCAGGAAGGAAAAGATGTCTCCGTGCCTTGAATGCCAAGCAGCATCAATCTGCTGGACTTGCTCACCTCTGGTACCAGAAGGGTACCTAGCCACCTCAAGGTGCCACTGGAGTAGCAAGAATGAGTGCTATCATCTACAACTGATGCATCTGTCTGGTTCTGTGAGGAAGGGAGTAAGGAGCAGAATGGAAGCTGACTTGCCATTACTGCTTGCAGCAAGAAAACAGAATTTCAGGAAATCAGAAGGTAGAAAAATCACTCAGCCAAGGTAAAGCATTAATAAGGTCCTAAATCCATAATTAACAGCCTGCAAAACACACTTGAAAAGCTTATCACATACCCAAGAGGCTGAAGGAAAACCTTTCCTCTTTCTTTTTATGTCAGCTATTTGTGATGTATAAGAACCGATCTAGAAGGACATTAGGCCAACAAGCAAGATAATGTAAACAGAAAAATGTATTCACTTCAGCTTTCTGGGTTGTTTTTTTTTATGATAATTTTGTTACATATCTCAAATAAAATTATGATCTAACATGAAAAAGAAATGAGTTAAGCAAGTCATTATTAGTTTTTTATTGTGGATATTGTCCTACTTAGTGGTGGAGCATACATGGCTGTTTTGTTACTGCTCAGTCACTGAAGCAACATAGATGAAATAAAATGAGCAACAAACCATGTCATCTCTCCCATGGGAGAAAGGTAAATGCTAAAAGAACACAGGGGTTTATTGTTTAATAGGAAGTTTTTCATTATGATAATTAGAAGTTCAAACATTTTAGTATCATCAATTTGTACACACTGTTAACCTACATGATGCCATTTTTAACTTTACTGTTGACTTTAATAGGGACAAAATTTCACTTAAAACTTCTGCTTCCTATTAGAAATTATTCCCTTATGTTCTGTACAAATGGTTTAAATCAAAATTAATTAGATTAGCTTTGCATATTTCACACGCTCTTTTTTTTAAAAAAAACTTTTTGCTTTTCCAAGTAAGTCACTGCTGCTAAATGCATTTCTATAGTTACTACAAACAAATCAGCAAGCAAGCAAGCAAGCAGTTCAGTTGTTTGTTCTTTTCATAAGGTTTCAACAGGAGCTGCATGTGGAAAGTTATAGAGATTCTATTCAGTCTTCAAATATATTCATGACAGAGGGAAAAAAAATATACCATTGTCATGTTTTTTACAGACAAAAGAGAGTCAAAAGACCGACAAAGAGCTTAGAATATGTATCCTCTTACAGCAAACAGAGTGCACTGGGGCAAGCTGTCTGAGGGAGAATCAAATTGCACCAGTAAAGAAAGATGAGGGAGGTGCCTGCCAAGAAACATCTCAGGTAAACTAAGGATGAATACACTGGTTTTACTCTTAAGACCTCTCCTTTCCAACAAGGAGTCAGCACCCTCTTCTCATCTCTTAAACAGATTTTTTTCTGGGAATTTATGCATATGTGGTCCAACATGCACCAATATCCTCATAAACTGAGTTTCAAAAAAATACTTCATATTTTAAGTTCCTCTTCAATATGTTATACTTTTCCTTGTGTTCTGCCAGTTTGTAAAAGATTGTATTCTGGATGACATGTAAACTGTTCATAAGTGTGTCAGCCTAATTTCCTAGTGATACATCCTTCCTCTGACAGACTCAGCATACCACATTGGGAATTCTAGACTTCAGTCTTCCTGCTTAAGACTGAGTTGCTAATTACAATTTTTTAGAATTCTGAAAGCAACATTTCTGATTATCATATTACCTTTTCGGCCAGAAATGCAGAACCATAATACATTGCAAGACACAGTATTTCCTCTGCCATACAAAATTTGTTCAGACATAGCAAAAGAGTCTGCTAAACCACTGATGAAAACCTAGAATTACCTACCTATACCAAAATAATAAATTACAGTATTTTCCATTCACAATTCTGAAAAAAACTAGCATCCCCTCAGAAAAAAGTTAGCATGTCTAAGTCCCATCTTTACACATTTTCCATATGATGGGCTACTGCCCTCTGCCAGTTCCTAGCAAGAGTAGAAAGTAGAAGCCACCTTTTCTTACCAAAGATCAAGTGTCCAAGCAAATCTAGACCTTACTTCCCCTCAATATGACATTTTTTTATTCAAGTTTGAATATTTAAATAGCTATAAGGAATAATAAAATACCTGGTTTACTGCCTTCAATGAGATCTATCTATGGGAAAAACAAGACAAATAAAGAAGTTTCCCACTCCTTTGAATGGCTGTCATGCACTTAGGTTTGTAACTCTCTCTCCAGTAATGCGAAGCAAATAACTAATCTAGAATAACTCAAGTAAACTTCCAATACCGTCATCCCCAAGACAAGCAAACATGTATACGATTATGCTAATAAAATAGTGGTAAACTAGTACAAGACTGGAGGCATAAGAAGGACAAAAAGAGAAAGAACAGAAAATTCTAGTTGCATTTTCCGTTCTCCAACCTTTACTACGTTGCTTACATGCTAACACTGTTTAACTGGCTCTGTGATGGAACAGAGTTTTTCCTTTAATACAGTGCCTCAAATATAAACTCAGTAGGAATGTAGTTGAAGAAAGTGGGCATAAAGTCTTACACTGAACTCTACCTCCCCTTCTTCAGTGACAATATTCAAACCTCTGTGCCTAACAAACAGGAAAAACAAGGGGGGGGAAAAAAGCTTAATTAGTATTTGCATTTGAGACTTAAAATGTCAAAAGAAGCAGCATGCAAAACTCAGTCAAAAAATTTTTCATTCTCACTTGATCAATCAAAATGCAAAATGTGACATTCACACAAAGTAAATACTATAGATCATGTAAAATAGTTGACTCAAGCCTGCAAAGACTTGCATAGAACTTTTCCAAAGGAGCTGCATGAAAACAAAGTGCCGAGGCCTGTTGCTTCATCCAAAAATTGTAGCAAGAAATGCATGTTGCAGGGAGCAATAAATTTTGCTCATTTTCAAGACTGCCCTTTGATGACAAACAGCTAAAGCATAAAACCCTTTAGTTTATTCTGTTTCCTCAAAGTTCTCCAAATGCCCTGTTTAGCTTTCTTTAGCCCTACCTCCTTCCATTTCAACTATGGGGAGATTTAATACAAGATTCTCACACTGTTTAAGAATTTTCTACTAAAAACCATATTTTATTCATAAGCTATAGCCTAATATAATAGTTTGAAGAGCATACAAGTCCCCAGACACATTTTTAGCACTTCTTTCATCCTTACATACCCAAGGCAACATTTCTGACCTTCCATAGAAATGGTGATGATCTAAATTATTTTATCACAGCACTCACTGCATTTTTAGATCCAGTTATTATCCAATGACATTCTCTCTGTAGAGCTAAACAGATGTGTCTTCTTCAGAGGTTCTCTCTCACTCAGTACTTAAAAAGTCAGAAAGTTTGTTCCTTAAATACTAATGGCATTTCATACCCATGGAATCAAGTTACCATACCATAAACCAAAAAAATTTACTGTTAAAAAAATACTTTTATATTATAGAAGATTACATTGTTAAATAGGAAAGTTTCAGCCTGCCATTGAACCTGTATTTAATACCATCTTAAGAAACATGAAAAGTAAATGAAAAATAGTAACTTTTCCCTCATTAACATCTCAACTAAAAATAAGTTTGTTACCAACCTGAAAGAAAGTCATAGTATTTCAATTTTTAAGTATTTTGGTTTACTTTGTTTTTTAACTAATCAAGACATATGTATTTCCCACTACACGTATTCTTCAAAATACAGATGGCAGTAAGAAATTACCAGACATAACACTGTTATAAAATGTACTATACAAAAACCTGTCATTTAAGTTGCAAGAAACCTAGTCATCAATAAGTGAAAAAATACCCCGCTCAAAAATCAATTATGTTGAGTCTTTTGTATAGAGAAGTAGTACACCTTTCAGGCAACTGGTATTAATGAGCAGACATGGCTATAGAATCTCCATCTGTTTTTCTGACAAAGCTGTGACTACTCCAGTCTCTCATTGAAATTCCATTAATCTGGTGCACCAAGGACCAATGCGAAAATCAAAACTCCATCTAACCCTTTATCAGCTCACAATAACCTACAAGTGAACTCTGCCTGTTAGCATACAGCGAGTTATGATTTTGCTATCAATCAGGCTGTTAGCCAATAAAAAAAAAAAAAATCAAGTTAAGACCAGAGTGCCTGGCAGTGCTGTTTTGTTTGGTCTGTCTTGTTTTTGGGTTTTGTTATTTTATTTGAGGGTTTTGTTGTGTTTTATCCCTCTTCCACTTTCTGTAGGGTGTCTGGATATGTAAGCCATCATTCTCCTTCGTTGTGATTTAATTGCTGCCAGCAATCAAGTCAAAGCATCACTGAAGTGTGCTTGAATTTCATTAGATGATATAACTTATGCTACTTTCCTACAGTACCTAATAAACCATAAAGAAACCAAAACACATATGGCTTGAGGGAATAACTGGAAAATTAGGTGGCCATTTGGGAACTGAGTGAACTTTTGAACCAGAGGAACAGAGAAAAAGAAATATTAAAAGGAAAGACAGACTTAGAATGCACACAGAGACGTGGGGGTTTGACCTTTTCAGTACCTAGAAAATTACATTAGCATTATGAAAAATACATATCATGTTTAGAGTTTATAATCCATCAAAGTTTAGATACTTTGTTAGTGCCTACCATAAGGTAAAAGTCAAAAGGACAACATAACAATCGGATTTGACAAAAGGCCTTTAGGTGACCTGTGCTAATTTAGTTATCCCATACTTATTGTTAAATGGATTATCTCTCTTGTAATTAATACACCATTAGAGAAAGGTCACACAAAAACTCCACGATTTTACAATGACTGTAGCATACACATAATACTCTAATTCTTTATCTGTTACCAAGCAGGTGCCTTCACAAATTATGTTTTGACAGTAATGCTGCAAAGTCAAATACTGATACTTTCACAAGTCACACAAACCTTAAAGTCTAACTCAAGTATATAAAGAGAAATGCCCATTTTGTTTTGGGTTTTTTAGCAGAAAATATATACAGAAGGTTTTACATAAAAATATGAATGGAACTCAAACATAAACAAAAATCAACTCAATTTGGTTACCCACAAATAGGGCCCTCAGTTAACGCTGAGAGCATTGATCCTACACAAATCAGGTTTTAGACCTGCACAGAGCCCTGCTGAACTGAACTAGTAATCATGTAAGATCAAACATCTACATTATAAACTCAGCTTCTTGAGTAGAATTTAAATATTGAACTGCTAGAAAACAAAAATACAGTATTAAGCTTTAACGAACCCATTCATGCCTATAAGAACTGAACCAAAGGCACCTCTGAGGATCAATCCACCTCTTATAAGATTCTCCCAACATACATTTTCATATATAGTCTAGGTGGCTAGACTTGAATGATGGATTATATATGTTAAAATCAAAATGGTTTTAGAATGACACATTGGACATTTAAAGAGAAAAACAGGAACACTACTCCAATAAATGAAAGTATTTACAGATCAAAATTTACCACCTTCTCTCAAATTTTCCTAGTGCTGCACTCTCACTAGGATAATTAAAGAGGATTTATCATGAAATACAGAAAGACTAGTAATATCACCTCAAATACAACAGAATTGCACCCACTATATTTCTACCTAAACCGGTACGAGTTAGCAAAGGTATTGTTGAGCAGCTATTATATCTACTCTCATAGCTTCAAAATTGGCTAAAATTAATCACTTATCTGTACAAACTCATATGGTATTTCACATACTCTTGCATCAGCATTCTTCAGCCATTCATTATTTAGGTTGATGAACATTATCACTTTTTTTCTTGATTAACTGTTTTGAAACAATTCTATAATCATATCTCCTATTAAATAGTCATATAATTTTATCACATACCCTTTATGCAATCAGTACCATGTTATTAAGTTACAATTAGAAATAATGTTAAGATTATGTTTGTAAGCAAAAATAAATACAAGGAAAGTTGCATTCATCTGTAGTTTTGAAAATTACCTTGGGTTTTCTAAAAGCCATATGCAATTTGAGTGATAATTACATTTCAACCAGAGAGCAAAAATGCCTGGTTTTATTTTTTTAATAGAAGGTCACATTGCCAACATGCAATAAGCTCAATATAAAAAAAAAAAAAGGTGTGATTATTATTGTTACACATTTTACAGACTTCTGGACATAAAAAAATTGCGTTATTCTGAATCAGTGGTTAGAATGTTTGTCACTTATGCATGTACTTGACTTATCCCTGTTCTGCAATAGACATAATTTTATACCTCATAAAAGCAATTTATGTTTCCAAAGGGAATAATCTGGATAACATAAAATGTGGAGTGCTATGTTGCAGGAAGCATATTTTCATTCAGCAATTGTACTTCGAGATGGAGCTGCACAGTTTGATCATCATATCATGTCAGCAAACATCATTCACTAGTAAGTCTATCTAACTTCTAGTGCCACAAATTAATATACATCGTTAATTTATTTGTACATATACTTAATTTATTGCCATATATTATCCATTGAAGGTACTTATATTACATATACAATAAACAAATCTCAAAAATATGGACACTATGCTAAAGCAAGCTTGTTAACTGTTGAAATATTCAATTGTTCATGTCTTCAGAACAGCCGCATTTAGCATTAAACTTAATGAATACAAAATAAAGCAACATGGAAAACAGCTACGGAGCCTAGAGTTTTTTTTAAAATGCAAGCTCAAATTCAAAATTTATATAACAAAAACTGTCTTAATGGAAGGAAACATTGTAGGAATAATTAATTTAATATTTTATGAACCTATTCTGCACGGAGTTTGCAGAAAAATATCAATCACATAAACTGTTTCATTATTTATTAGATAAATAATACAGTAAGCCATTAAGTAGCACAATAAAATTAAGCAAGAATTTGATAATGTTGAATTAACAAACAATTTGTTACTACAAATATTCACACTGTTTTAGCCTCTGATCTATCTTCAAAAACATATGCATCTACAGAAGATGCTTTGTTATCAAAAGACATGAGTTTGAAAACACCATGTAAATTTGAGACAGCTTCACTATGCTCTAGGACCACTAGAGAGAGCTCTTCAGTTCCTTTAAAGGTTCTTGTAAAGGTAAGAAAACTGTCCAGCTGTGATGCTTATCTGTTTATCTGTTTTCCAACACTAAATTCGCATCATGAGGATCCAATTACATGAGTTATAGCAAACTGGCAAATCTAGTACATTCTAAGGTAAAGAATGTCACATACCATCAGAAGGTGCTTCATCCTCTTTATCATATCGGTCAGATGCTATTGAGATACTATCAAGAGGTGAAGAAAGAGAGTTCTCAGACTTGTCCTCATCTTCCAGTTCTGTAAAAGTCAAAAATATACTGCTGGTTAAATAGCGTATCATGCAAACGCAGACAGAATAAAAGTATTTTTGATAGTAAGGAGGATATCAATTCCTATCTGAAACAGAAAAATTCCCATTTCTCACGGACACTCGTATGCTCCAGCACAGCTGTGAGCACTGCTGTTCTAGGGCTACCTTTATGCGTACACGTTGCTGGAGCGGTTTCCCTAAATGCTGTCATATAACGAAGCTGCTCCCAGCACCGCACAGCTGGCAGCTTCTCACACAGGGGTTGAAGAAACATGCACCACAGCAAAGAGGTGGGCAAGGGAAAACACTGGCAGAAGGAGAAAAGGAGAGTGCCAGGCTCCAAAGTTCTGCCTGTCCGAGTGCAGGATGGAGCTTCAGCGACTTCCCTCTCGGGAAATGCCAAACTATTGTTGGCAGCAGTTTGTCAACCTCTGCCCACTTTCACTTTTTTTCCACCATAATTAGGCTCTGCTTTGCAAATTTGTATGTGCATTCTTCCCATGAAACCAGAAGTGGAATCGCCTTCTGACAGAACTTGTGGCTTAATGCAGCATTCTGTTAATTAATTTCTTACACAACTGAGAGCCCCACTACAATAGATACAAAATCTACATTATCAGCTGCCCTAATGCACTCTGATCAGTGTCATGCGTAAGTGTGAAGGTCTGGGAAAGATAAAATGAAATCAATATTAGTCGAGGCTTTCATCTAATCAGACAAAATTTAAGTTCTCCCTCCCGAAACTTAGTATATTTTCTCAGATATGTTTAATACATCTAGGCAAAAAAGAGTTGGAAAAAGAACATAAACTACATTGCTCCTAAAAAAAAATAAAATCAAGTCTTGGCGAAGGAGAAAAACTAAACATGACAAAAATCACCAGATGAGAATCATAAAGTTGATGCACCAATAGATCAAATGACTCTCAAATTTCTTAAAAACCATCTAACAGTAAATTGTTCAAGCACTGCTTTTTTGTATATACATACACAGAAAGCTTTCCAGAGATCTCCAGATACCCTTTCCTATTCACATGTTCCTTTTTGGAGCACTGTATAGGGTAACTAGTTTCTCAGAATCTAAAATAAACCCCCTGCACAGTGAAAATATTCTTCTCCACAGACACAGGAATTGTGCTCATCAGCAGGATCGCCTCACCATGGCTGCAAGTTTACCCCTTCCTATTCAATAATGGAAATTCATGGAAAATTCACAGTCTGTGTCCAGAAAGCACCACGGTTGTTTGCAAAGAACAGCAAGTTTTCTATGCAGATAAGACAACAAAGCCTGATACTTGCTTTGCTGGAATTCTTTTACATCGAAAGGTTGTCAAATGCTAAATTGGCTTTTCCTTCGTTAATTTCGTGTGCTTTTTCCTGGGAAAGTTTCCTTTCAAGCTCTCATGCCATTTAACAACTGCTCTGAATCTGAACCTGACTCCAATCTATTTCTGACACAGTCCTCTCCCAGTAGCACGCCAGTCATCGTGTTAATCTGATCAAAATACTTGCATTTCATCACACCTGTCACACCAATCAAAAGTAAATTATCCCTCTCCAGGATTCACCTCTTCCTCCAAACAAAAAAACATAGAGTAGATAGCACGTGAACAGAAAATATTATGCCTTATTTACAGCCAGCATGATCATCTTTCACACTTAGATGCCAGAGACCAGTTGCCTGTCTCTCTCTGCCTATATATATCTTTATTAGATGAAAGACTCCATATAAAAAGAGTAGACATGATATTTACAACCTATACAATAGCAAAAGTTTTTCCACTCTTTTCCTGTCCTAAACTTTTACCAGTACTAGAATGCATAGAATATATGTGTATATGTAAGCACTGGCTGTCAATCAAAAATGTCCTCTTACCAACTATGCATAAACATACTATCATTTAACCTTCATGAAGGTGACAGTATAAATTTAAAATATTAGGCTGTATTTCTAGAGGAAAACATTTCCACAAACACCACACTCCAGCACTCAAAATTCATGGGTTGAATCGTAAACCTTAGTATATTTGAATGAATAGCATTTGTGGATGAAAAATAAGTGAGCTTATATGTAGAAAGAACATCTGCAGAGAATTTTGCCCCACTCAGCAATACATAATCTCTTATGTAAGTCTGCATAGCTGCACTGTTACCTTGCTCTTCCATTAAGTCACTATACTACCATTTTCCAAGCATGCTTAGGATTTCAAATTCAGTAAACATTTGTGCTTTACTTCCATATAAAAGCTAAGATCTAGGAACAAGGGCCTTTTTAATAGAGACATACATACATATTTAGGGCACAATTTACTTGTACCTATCCCAGACTGTGCTGGCTTTGGCTAGGAAAGAGTTAATTTTTCTCATAGTAGCTGGTATCAGGCTATGTTTTGGATTTGTGCTGAAAACAGTCTTGATAATACAGGCATGTTTAAGTTACTGCCGAGCAGTGCTTACAGAGTCAAGACCTTTTCTTCTTCTCACACCAACTCACCAGCGAAAAAGCTGGGAGTGCACAAGCTGGGAGGGGACGCAGTTGGGACAGCTGACCCCAACTGACTAAGGGGATATTCCACACCATAAGATGTCATGCTCAGCCTATAAATCTGGGGGAAGAAGGAAGGAAGAGTAGGATGTTTGGAGTGATGATGTTTGTTTCTCTAAGTCACTGTCACACATGATGGAGTCCTGCTCTCCTGGAGATGGTTGAACAACTTCCTATCCATGGGAAGTAATGAATGAATTCCTTGTTATGCTTTGCTTGCATGTGTGGCTTTTGCTTTACCTATTAAACTTTATATCAACCCATGAGTCTTCTCACTTTTACCCTTCCGATCATCATCTCTACCCCATGTGGGGCTCAGTTGCCATGACACAGGTATATAGTGTATTTGTAACATCAAAGAACATGGCAACACTGAATGTAGATTTATAGTAAAACAAGTATCTGTTCTATTTCTACAATATCCAAACTCAAAGTGCTTTTAAAACAACTGAAAAATGTTGAGGTATTATGAAGAAATTACACACTCAGTGCTTCATAGACTTCAAAGCATTCTCTAGGTGTTAAATCCTAAATAAGGCTTGAAGACTTCCATGAAAAAAAGGCCCTCACTGGGAATGACAATCAGAACAAATAAATAAATCCTATGTCATACAATTTAGGTACCCACACTTTAAGTGAAAAATGTGGAGAATAGGTGACAGACACAAAACAGAGGTATAAGCAACCTGCAGTCATGCAGGCCTAGATTAAACAAAAAAATTTTCCATTTTTTATTTTAAATAAATGTATTCGTAAATTTGTATTATACCCTGAAAAATGTAATCCTTGGATCATCTAATTTGTACAGAACTGCACACATTTCCGTAGGAAAGCTGACTCAATGTGCTCTGGAGCTTTAACAGGCAACATCTCACAACGTGTTTATGTGCTTACATAAAAGAATGACTACTTTCTGGTATCATCCTTAGAGTTTTTCCTCCAATTCTATCAGGGTTAAAACACATCTTAGGAGCGTATGCTACTAATATATAAAGATATTGCTTCTGACAGTTCAGAGACAGGCTTCTTGTTGATTCTATACATCTCCTACATTCCCACTCAGAATAACCTCTGCCCTTCCTTCACTTTACATCCTCTTCCATCAACGTGTTGCATTGAAGTTCATACTCCACCTATGGAGTAAGAGCAGACAGAATTGCACTTGAAGCTCCATATGTTACTCCTTGAACAATCACAGGAGTCAGTGTTGAGCAGCACAAACCACTACTCTCTTCAGGTGCCAAGTACCTAAAAATACACCCAAAAAGCATCAATAAATTAAAGAAAAGCATTCAACTTGCACTTATGTAATAGAAAACTGAACTACAAAGCAACAATGGGCATCAGGTAAATGTATCCAATACAATTTGAAGGCATAATTGAAAGCACTGCTGCCTAATCAGTGATCTAAAAGCAAAGCATGCTCAAACCAAACGTCTATAGACTCATTAGTTGGCAGCCATTCCATTCCAATCACATATAATGTCAGTAGTGCCTTGAACCTCTGCCAATGACAACAGCATAAATTTTGCATCTCATTTCTGTGGTCATAAAATTAATGACCAGTTTAAAAATACTTCTTTGCAAAAGTTATTGCACAAAGGAATGACATGAATGTGTCCCTGTTATGTAGTCACAAGAATAATTACGGAGTTGATGCTCATTAATATAGTTTCTTGTTTCCCCAGAACACCATATGATTTATATGGAAGTTAGGGGAAAAAAAGGATTAATTAATGGTAGATATTTAACAGTCACAACAATAGCAAAAATATGTATAAGAACTGACCCTATTCCCCAGCTTCTGCAATTTAAACTAATCTCTTACAGGTTTGATAGCAGAATCAATATATTATGCTGTCTGTAAAAAAAAAAAAAAATACAATGTCGTTCCTTATTAAATGCTACCTTTTCCATTACAGCTTATTTATTGATTTAGGAAATAATGCATACCAAAGGGTAAGTGTACCACATTAGGAACAGAGCACTGAACAAACTCTCCTCATTGTAACAAGAGTTGTAGTTCAGTGCCTACCCCCCATTCTGAAAATTTCCAACAAATTCAGTTGGTATAAGTTGAATATAACGAACAGGACCATATTATGTTATAAGAATCCAGCTAAAAAAAAAATCCAGACATTTTTTTGCCCCAAAAATTCATTTTCTTCTGCAATAGTGAGATTATAATAATGAATTCCTAAGCATTAAAAATACTGCTTCCACCACTTAACCTAAAAAAGAGAAGCAAGATGTTTCAGCCAGTACCTCTGAAAGAGACTTGCAAGTTCACATCCTCAGATAACTAAACACTTCCAATTTATTTCCAAAACATCTAGACAGAATGATGCATTAAAATTGCTCAAGTATAAGAGAAATAAAACGACTCACAAAAATAAAAAGACATGTAGGTCAAAACACCCTGCTTCTTGCCATTTCAGAAGGTCCCAAGTCACAGCAGGTTGAAATCACTTCCTCCTCTCCAATCTCTGCTGCAGTAAGAGCCCACCAAACAAAGGACTGGATCATCAAGCAGATCAAGCAAGGTTCTCACTACACAGTTTTTCAAAAGAACAAGTAGACAAAGCTGCTTTCAAGCTGGCACGGGCTTAATAGGGGCAGCTTATATTTTTAAGAAGATGCTCTGACCCAACCCAGCAGTCACCTTGCAAGATTGGACTCTTCTGACAGCCACTTTCTCAATGCATGCTTTGCCACACAATCTGCTCCAACATACTCATCCCTGAAGAGCCTTCTAGAGTCCCTTATTAACATGATGGTTTTTAATGGCTTGTTTTGTAAAGGTCAAGTAGAAACTCTTTAACAGCTATTTCTTAAAACAATACTGAAACAGCATTAAGTTTGCAAGCAAATATGCTTCATGCAAGAAAAGCGACCCAACTTTTTCCTTCCTTTTGCATCATTATTATGATGTATATCAGGACAAGACCATTTTGTGCTGCACTGGTGGCTGTATCTTGTGTTGCTTGAAATTGCACTTGGCATGGACACTTCACAGATAACAGCTGCGTGTAGCTGAAAGGGACAACACAGTGACTCGCCTGCAGTGAAACCTTCCAGACTTCCAGGACAGAGTGATATTTGGCACACTTTTAATGCATTTGATGGTCTCTCCAGAAATATATTATGATGATCCCCGAACAACCGGATAACAGCTAAGCTATATCTTTCCCATTTATGGTTAAATACTAACGATGTATTTATGCTCCTGCTGAAAGTTCAAGTGTGTTAAAATATAGAATCTGCATCCACATATGGCTCTGGTGACCACAAGATACTGACTCCCTTTCTCAAGTCCAAATGACTCCTACCTGCTGCCATTTCCTGACAAAGAGTGTATAGAGGGAAAAAAAAAAAAAAGGAAAACAGAAAAGAAAAAAAAATATAAAGCCTTTGCATATAGTGCTACTCTATCAGCTTGACTATTTCCAGGAAGCAGATGTCTCAGGCTCCAGACACTCTCTGCTCTGCCAAGAGCCAGAGGCATCAGAGTCATTTAAAGGTTTCCTACAGGTGTTCCCAATAATTACATAGAGAATAACACCAATGCTCTAGAGACGTAGATTCACCCGCTATTATACTACAGTGAAATGAAAACTAAAGTGGATCTTCATCAGTTTTTATCAGAGTGAAAAGTGCTAGTTAGAAAATGTCATATCATACTTTTCTGCATAAATAGATCAGATATAAGGTGCACTGAGACCTTTATGGGGAACTTTTTCTGCAAATTCCCATATTATGACTCTATTTGGCTAGTACTTCTGGTGTCTGACTTTCAGCACTGAGCCAAAATATTTTGTAAGAAGTGATTAAAAATATATATTTTACTAAAATAAATGCAAAGAACAGATGGCAAGTGAATTTCAAACACAAATGCAGTTTCTAGAGCTTACAGTGCTTCTGCCAACTTTAGCACTATTTTTAGCATAAATTGAAAACAAGGTTCTGTTAACTAAACATTTTGGCAGTCACAGTATTGATTCAATTAATCTCAAAACAGAGAAACGTCAAAAACTGTATTAAGTCAGAATCTTTGAAAAAGTCCAGAGTTTTATATCCTTAGTGGAATATTAGTCTTATAAAAAAAACTAATCTAATTGGTAGGCAAATAACCTTAGTTTTCAAGTTCCTTCCCAATTCTAAGATTTAGAACGGGTCACTGAGTGTTTAGTTTTGCCTAAACTGCTTAGATAAAGAGTCAGATATTTCAAATTAACTGAAAAAAAGGCAGCAGTGTCTAAGAGAAAAAGACATTTCTACAGAGTTCCTCAATTTAAGAACAAAATAGATATAATGTTCAATAACAATAAAAATAAAATTTGAGGAAACATTAGTGGTTTGGATATTAATATAATTGTACCTTTTTTGTCATAAGAACAACACGGACTTTCTTTGTCCATAAATCAACAATATACTTAACTGTAAAAGTCACAGTGTAAAACCAGATAACACATCACACAAGAGAATTAAATATTTTCCTATACAATGAAATTTGTGTCTTTCATTTTCATGTGTACCCACTTCTCCCACAAAGTTGTGTTTTTTTCAGTCTGTAGACACAAAAGATGCTTTTGCCAGCATATTTACTGACCTGACAACATCAGAAGGCTTCTTTTTAAGAGGATGAAAGGAAGTCCTCAAATTCATCAATCTGGTTGCAAAGAAGTATGTATGCACTTTCTGAGAGATACACACATGCATGATTTTGGTTTTAAGGAGCTTGGTTCTACTTGTACACATGTTCTTCAATATTATTATTATTATTATTATTATTACCATTACTATTATTATTTTAAACCTTCTTGCTTTATCCTTATGGAAGGCAGGACTTTGTATGCTATTGGCCAAAGCCCATAAAACAGGAGTTCACATACAAGAGCTTGGTCAAACTTACTAATAACTACGTACAACGCCAGTGGAACTACAAGAACATTCAGTGATGAGAGTGGAGTGACAAGTATGCCCACAACCCGTACTTGTGGAACAACTCACAAGCTGAAGGAGCCATGTTTGAGAGGCTAGAGTCAAGTTTCATTATGTCATAGAGGAAATCTATGAATTTTGAAAGTGTTAGTCCACTTCTTCTGGATGCCTCTGGAAGGATAAGAGGTCACAACTCAGAAGATTCTTGAAAACAACTGATGTAGCATGATAATTACTATACCATGGTAATTCAGCACATAGTATAAACCATTCTTCGTCTTTACTGTCAGCTTCAACAAAGATTATTTTATTTGATTTTAAAAAATGGAGTAACTGCTACTGCAAAACCAAGGACAGCAAATATGAAGATGAAATATACACAGTAGTTTTTATTCTTTCTAGTTTGTTTCAGCACAGTTTCCAGAAGTCTGATTCCACCCCTCCTTTTTCCCCTAAAAGATATTCTCTTTTTTCACCTTATATTTCAGGATATTTCTTCTTTGTCTGGAGGGAGTTGGAACTGACCATCACTGCCTTCTCAGTTTTCAATCTTTTCCAAATTTTCCATTTTTCAAATGTCAAGGTGTGCACAGTGGTATGAACAGGCACAACAGTTGACCTCACTCAGCTGCTGCCGCTGCTTTGTTCCACTAGGAGCTGACCAAGGATCTGACTGCCTACCTCCATGTGGGTCCTTTGTTCTACACCTACACAAGTCACGCCTAATTTGTACAGGCCTAACGACCGACACAACCGAATAAAGTTTAGCAACACTTCTTGAACTCTGGAAATTATACCAACAACTCATACCACTGGATTGCATTCCCTCAAATATTTTGCAACTAAGTGCAGGCTCCGATTTCTCATATTTTTTTTTTACATTCATGTATGCAAATGCACATGAATTTGGAGAAATTTATCCTTGCTTGCAGAAAACAATGGTATAACTTTCATTTTATTGATAAATACCAAAAGAAAACTAAAGTGTCAGCATTGGCAAGCTTCACCATCTGTACACAGTTCTATGATCTGAACTAGAAACACATCACAAGAATTTTAAAAAAAGGCAATATATCCTTCTTAAGAATCACATGTACTCTAATAAAAAGAATAAGACTGAATATAAATTTTACAGAAATCAGAGCAAGTTACGCAATAACAATTACAGACTATATAAATTAAACCACCCATTTTGCTGGAGAAAATGAAATCTCATTTTTATTAATAATTTGTTGAATTAGAAAAGAAAATCTTAATTTGATTTTGAAATTCTGAAGTAAATAGACTAGAATCTTCTTGACCTTCAAATAAAGCAAACCAGTAAATGCAAACTCTACTCTTTGTAGACAACTCTCATGCTCATTAGAGAGTCAGAGCCTCAGAAAATTATCAAATCTTCAGAAACATGCTCTCCCAAGGTCAGATTCATTTGTAGTGAAACAACCATCCCACCTAATTTCATGTTAGTAATTTCCTAAATAAAATAACACTTCACTTTCCCACACTTAGTTCTGTTGGACAATGAGAAGAGGAGGGAAACTACATTTTATCCTCTGTAAGGGTGCCGTGTGCAATATAAAAAAATAGCAAATTATTTTAACACAATTTTTAAACAATCACACAGTTTGAACTTATAAAACTTTGGCAATCTTGGGAAGTTTCAAGTTGCATTTTCCCTTTCAGTTGAACTGTTATGGCTGCATAACTTGATTTAAACAGGCATAAGAAATGTATGAGCTTGTTGTGCCTTGTTATAACATTACTTGCCTATTACGACTTACATATTTGTACTTCATCAGGAGGCACACTGTAGCCTACACATTTGAATCTCCTTGTCCAGAAACAGACAGTTCTTCAACCACTGCAAAAAGTGAAGCTCTGCATAGGCTTTTTTGACCTCGCACTGTGACCCTCATACCAGCATCCACAGGCTATAGGTCATGACCTCAAGAATTAGCATCATGGAAATAAGAGCCCTTCCAGGTTTAGTTACAGAACAGAACACTGTAGCAACAAACCCTCAGCCTTCTCTAAACTGAACTCTGCAGCTTTGTTTTAACTCCACTGGAAGACAATAGATAACCCACACTTCAGTTTTCATTACTCGCACACTAAATCATCTCCTCTCCAGCTAAAGGTCTGAGCTCGCGCTGCACTATGAAAACATTCATTCAGTGTGGATCGAAAGCCAATATCATATTGCCACTAGATGATCCTATTAAAAGGTTAAAGAAACATCACTATGGAATTGAAGACTTTTGCAACGTTAAGAAAAAAGGTTGAAATAAGTCATCTCTGTTAAAATTTTATCTCCTAAGCAGGCTACTTTGCATACACTTCCTCCGGGGAAGAAGAAAAAAAACCCTGCATCACATGGTCTTTCACAAGGCTACACTACCGCTAATAAAACTCCGCTTATATTAAACTGATAACAAATAATCTCCATAACAAGCTCCATTATATATTAAATCCTGAACCGTATTTCTAAACTAGTCTTTCCATCAGCAAGCGCTCTCCGATGCGTTTAGTGCCGGGCGGGGGACCCAGCTCCGAGCGGGAGTTCCGGGAGTCCCGGGCAGCCGTTCCCGCTTCCCGCAGCAGGGGGAGCCAGCGCCCTCGGCCTCGGCCGGCGACAGGCACCGGGGAAGCGCCGGGCGGGAGAGGGAGAGGGAGAGGGAAAGGGGCACGAGACTCACCTTCCTCCGGGAACTCCCGAGAGTAACTGCAGGGAGAAGAAGAAACATCAGAAAGCAATGCACACCTGCAAGCCCACGGTGCCAGGACATGGCACAGAACAACAACTAGTTTTCAACAAGTTTCACAGCTGAAACTTAGCGCCGCAAGTTTTCCTTTCAAATTCTGCAGTCTTTATCTTTGGCTTAAAGTATTCACTCAGTTTTTCTTTTCTCTTTGCAGCTGAAAGAATTCCCAGCCACTTTAAAGAAGACTTTAAAAAAAACCAAACTCAGACAGAGCAGCCTTTTCAAGGAACATACATCTACTCAGACATCTTAAGGTATAAACATACAAAAGCATCTTTAATTTTAGTAAGCCTTCTAAATGTTAACATGTTTCAAAACTTTTCATGCACAAGTAAAAGCCACTGAGCATATTTTAAAATACAGGTCAGTAGGTAAAGACAAAAAAAATTATCACAAATAGTTGTTTTAGCTGCAGTAAATTTGCAGAAATCTAAATGAAAATGTATTAATAATTAACCAAAAATTTAAAACCCTAAATAAAAAATCCTTTCCAAATAAGGAGAGCTAAACTTATTTAATGCCTAAAAAAAAATTCTACCATCCCAGGAAGAAAATTTACTGTTTCTTCAGAGCTAAAACTTATTTCAGAAACAAAAATGATCTGATGATACGGATAAATAATCAGGACAGAGTTACATAAAATGGCATTCAAGAAGCATTCATGGACTAGAGTTTATGTGAAAAGAGGAGGATTTCATCAGAACTAACTGACAAATAAAATGCAGCTGCCAAGATCATCTTTATGGACAATAAGGAGGAGCGCACGTATCAGGTCAGTCAGTTAGGAGATTCTTGCGAGTAACAAGCAGAAGAAAAATGAAGGGTCTAGGGATAAGAAACTGAGAAATGCCAACAGAGATAAAAGGCCAGATCTAAGAAATACAGCATAGCAAGTGGCAGTAATAGACACAGCCCAACATGTGGGATGTGAAAATCAAAGATGACTAGAATGTGCATGGATTTTGTAGTCTGCATGAAAAGCAAAACACTGTTAATAGTGAACAATATTACAGGAGATGAGGAATGAATTGGAAATTAGGGTCATAAAAGTGAATAGCAAAGGATTCAGCATCAACTTTGTTCATAACTGCAGGTTCCCTCCCTTTGGTATTTCATCATCCAAAAAATCATAGTTTAGTCCTAAGACCGAAGAAAAAAGTCAGTAGTGCTGTAGCTGCAGGTCTTCTATAAAGGGCCAGTTAACTCAATAATCCACAAAGGAAAGCACAAGCAAATAAACAAAATCCTAGTTCCTTATCAGAGGGGAGAGAACTAGTTCCCTAAGCATTTACAGCCTGAATGAAAGGCACACAGAACTTTAACTACAAGAATTTGGGACACATCTCATGTTTCTCTACAGTCAGGGCCATGCAAAGAATGATGCCCTCACCAGATGATTGTGCCGTCTTTGAAATTGTAAACAAGTTGCCTCAGGGGCAGAAGAATGTCATCAAAGGAACGATTAGGGGATATCACACAGGAGTGATCAGTAGAAAAACAGTTTGGAAACAACAGCACTTTGGAAACAATGTGAAAAGAACAGCAAGTACTAAACTATATCCTAGTTGATTAGAGTTGCAAGAAAAGAGATTTTTCAAAGAAAATTCTGTAGCGCAAATGAAAGTATAGCTAAATATCTTTACTGAATTGCTGACTGAAATTAAAACTCTATAAAACAATCTCAAATCCCCCTTGACATTAAAACAAACAAGGACACGCACAGCCCTCTGCTTTGACTGTCATAATACTTCACTATTTTAACACTACTGAAACAAGCTTATGATCTATAAATAGTTTTCAGTTATGTTTCAATTTTCTATTACAGAGCTAAACAACAAAATGTATAGTAAAGCAAAGTCAGTATTGAATTATGCTGTTTTACAACAGCTGAGTATGGTGTTTGGAAGCTCGTTCACATTGTCAAGGCATTATATTTCTCATATTTTAATTAATCTTACCAAAGCTGAAGTGAATGCAAGCTCTACCCAAAGAGCTTGCAATCAGGGTTCAGAATATTGAGCAATTCAAATGGGACAATCATCCTGATCCCATTTCTTACTAAATTGTAACAGTTTCAAGAAAGATTATTTGACAAAATCAGAACTTAGACAGATTTTTTTTTTAATTGTTAATCGTTTTAATGTTTATTAAAAGATTGTAAAAAAACTTAAGGTATCACTAAGTGACTTTATAACATATCAAAACCATGAAGCTGCTTACCTTGCCTTAACATCCTTTATCTTCTTAAGAAGAAGTTCCCTTTTTTCTTTTGCTTTCTTGGATAGATTTTCTCCTTTTAGCATTTGGGAAACAAATGTTTCAACATCTAATAAAGAAAAAAAATAAAAGATAAAATAGTGCTGTAATGAGTTGTCCTGATACTACTGTGAAAAAACCAAGAAAATTATTTTCAGTTCTACACACAGCATAGTTAACGCTCATTTCAGAATCTAAATGGGATACATTTGTTCCCTATCTATTTATGCTTAGGACAGCAAATCCTATGGTGACATTTGATTCTTGCTCACTTAATTATGCTATGTAAGTCCTAACAAATTGCAGTACTATAACAATTACTTTCCATCACCTAAAGTAAGAGATAAAGCTAAAACATCAATATAGCCTTTATTCATGTATTCCTGCCATATTATTTAAGAAGTTCAGGTTTCAAAGATGGTTGAGTAATTTATTATTTCAGCAGTAACAATTACCCAGCTCCTAATATAGGTCATTTACTGGTTACAGCATTTTCAAGTGTTCTCACATTGCCTCTGAACTCCCTGATTGACTAAAGATTCATATCCAAAGCCTTAATCTTGAAAACAACTAGGTAGGCACAATAACCATATCAAAAGAGTCAAGCTCAACGGCGTGCTTTAAGCACACCTGCAATTGTAGAATCACAAACTAAGGCTCTAACCTGCACTGTAATTCTTCATTCTTATACAGATGATACATTTATATAGTCATGTAGAAACAAAGCATTCCATAAAAGTTACCACGGTTCTTTTAATATGGCAAATATCCATTCCACAGGATAAAAGCAATGCAGTGTCTGAGAATTTGGGGGAGTGTAACTCCTCCAGCAGTGTGTTTTCTTCATTAGCAAAAACAACAGCAATAGCCAACTGTAAAATTTTCTTACAGTTACCAATCAACATACGACTACCCCAAAAACAGAAAAGTAGAAATACAACCAGAAAATCCTGCTTGTTAACTTAAATGTCTCACCTCTACAGATAATAATTGCTCATTGAAAAAGAGCAAGCAAACGTAAGTAAAAAAAAAACCACCCTCACACAGTGCCTGCCCACCCCCCATAGACACACACATAGACAGACAGATAGATAGATAGGTATAGATATATATACACACACACTTTGGCTCACTCCATGTAGATGCAAATAGACATGGACAGTACTATTTTAATCCTCTAACTTTTCCAATCAGATATTTCATTTTAATACAGAAATATCAAACAGCCAGCTAAGTTCTCAAATGTTTGCATGCAAACATGAATATTTACTGCAGATTTCCTAATTAAAAACTTAATTGGCTGCTTTTTTTTTCATAAAACAGAAACATATCACACTTTATATTACAGGCTGCAAGAAAACAAGTCAAAAGTTACTGTTTGAGAACACTAGCATAGCTATTACAAAGACATTGTTCTTTATAAATAATTTACCAGATTACTATTTAGATGTTTAGAATTGTGTCTTCACAAAGTGTGGCAAAACCATTCATTTTTAAAGTATTTTAGAGTTTTGAAGAATGATATTGTTCTCCCTCCTCATAAGACAGAGAATCGTCCCCATTATATTTTCCAACGAAGTTCCGAATGGGGGAGACCCTCAGTTCTGTGGCATTCCTTCTTTAAAGGGACAGAAGGAAAGGCACTTAACGTCTATTAATGAATCCTCCAGACACACCCCCAACAGCCTCTCTGCCATACACCAAGCACCCCCAGAAAGATTTTGTCCTAATCCATGGAAAAAGTACACATCTTCATAAATTCCAATGACTGGAATTGCCAATCAAGCTTCCAGATGAGGACTTAGAGAATCTAAAGATACTGACCAACTACAAAACCTGGGTCAAAAAAACGATACTTTTACTACTGAGAGCAAAAACAAAAACCATCAACAGTTTTTCTCTCAATGAAACCTAACAGGATTTTCCAGTACAGACCAACCTTTCACTCCGAGAGGGACAGCCTGATTAAATATTTGTTCCTTCCTACTTTTACATATTTATTTCAAAAATTATATAGCAGCTTCAAAGTTCTACCTAGGTAGCAATATGCAAAAATTTAGAGGAATTAGTCATGTTCATAAATCAGGAGCAATGCTTGCAAAGTAACCTTTGAACACTAATTAATCACAGAACTTGAGTTCAGAAGTCTTCATTTAAACTCAGTGGGTTTCTTTACTTCTTGGAAAAGCTCAAAACCCAGGTGAGAATTCTGCCATCTCAGAACCTCAGATTTTCACTCTCAAATCTTTATTCAAATACAAATGTTCAGATAATTAAGGAGTATGTGGGGAAGAGAAAGCCAGCTGACTATCATAAGCAAGAACTACCACTTCTGGCTTAAAATACACTGTAAATAAAAAAATTTGAGGACTAACTACAGTGCTGACAGAATTGTTCTTTTACAAAAAACCTTGGACTTCTAAAGCAGAAATAATGGAGAATTTTCAGCCATGGAGGGACAGGGCAGAAGTAGATGCTGCATTTATTTGCAGTACGCAGAGAGCTGGAGAAGACAGAAAGAGAGCAGGCATGCACAAGATCCTGACAAGTTTGTTGTTTCTAAATAGCAGCAGTTACAGAGAACCCATCACTGGGATGGCTTCCCTTCCCATGAGATGATAAAAGAAGTTCTCAAAGGTTAGGTATCCACAGTCAGAAAGCATTGCACTCATCATGGAACACTATTACTTCCATATGTCCAGAAAAACCATATGGTTTGATTGATCATAACCCCAAAAGATGAAGACAGACCTGACATACACATGATCTTCAACAGGATGCTAAAGAATCAGTTTACCTGAAAATACACTTTACTGTATCATAGATTTTTCTTATTACACAGAATGTTACATCAGAACATAAGATGTGTTCTGACCTAGTGTTGTAAATCCATCCAAGATATGCCAGATGCACAAGATGAGTAACATCCTAAGCTCCTCTGGACAAGAAGCCAGCAAGTTATCTAAATTATGATCATCTCTTCACTACCTATACTTCCACATTGTGGAAGAATATGGAAGGAGCAGTCACTGCTGTTAGAGAAAGCTTTATACCACTGGCTTAACATAAAGGAATGTTCCTGTAATTTCTCTGACATTGCACAAAGTGATTTACCTTGGAATGAGAACAGAACTTGGGACTTCAATATGACAGATCCAAGCTTCATACAGTAAACTTCAAACAGAAGCAGCAAGATGTACCCATTTTTCACCACAAGTCTACTTGCTCTTCCCTCTCCAGGATGATCCGCAACATGATCTCTCCTCTGCTAGGTTAATACTATACTGAAAATGAAACTACTACTCACAAGCACTTGAGTATAGATGTGTTTCAGGCTTCTGTAGCAGTTGATCCATTGAGGAATTTAAAAAGAAATAAAAGATAAACTCCAAAAAGAAAACCTCTTTGAACAGATTTCTGATTTAAAAGCATTTTAACTAATCAGTTACCCCATAGCCAACAAAACAAACTACACATTTCCATAAATTCATCCTAACAAACCGAGCAGCTAATTTAGTATCTGTGGAAACCTATTTATCACCTCTTAACTTCTCTTAAGCTTGTGTTAGATTGCCTGATAGCTTGAATACCCATACTTGTTGCTCTGTTTCTTAAAGCTCATGATGTTAAATCTGTTTGCACCCTCCCCAGAGAAATCATTTGCCTGCAGAAATGAGTAAAACCTACCAAACTGAAAGATCCATAAAATGCACTGTCAGTACAGGTTACTAACTGACAGAAAACGGAATTCACACCACAGTCTTGCTCTGTCCACTTCAACAAGCTCATACAGTTCAAAGCTTACGTGCCACTTCATGCCATTTTAATCTTATTTTCATTTGCATTTCTTTTACAAGGAGAAAAGCTAAGATTTATTTAGCATTTCACTGTTAAAACAGTTTGTGGTTCTCTTTACTTCAATGATTATAAACAGACAACACTGTGAGATTTTAATTGTTTTAAAGTCTTTGGAGCTATTTTCTTTAATGAAGGCTGATAACACACAGATGGAATTTTTCAAGAACATTGTAAATTTTTAGCCCAAAGCAAGTGCTGTGTTAAAGAGTGCTAATCATAACAAATCATAGCACTATTGCTGTTTACAGGGTTTAATACTGTAATTATAAGTCACACTTTATAAACAAACATACTTAGGACAGAACTACCTCAATTTTGTGTCAGGGTGGGCCAAATAGATTCTCACAGAGGCACCCAAACACTGTGTGCTAGGTCTTCCTTTCTCACCTCCTCCACCAGATAACATGATTTGCTTATCAAAAAGTTAGTCACTTCATCATGGACACATGAGTTCACACCATGAAGACGACAAGAGAACAATCAGAAACTGGTGATGAGATGGGTGTGTTCCCAATCACACAGCCGGGCACACACACAACTCCCTCTCCATGACCCAAGGAGAATGCAAGCCCCTGTTCCAAGGCTGGACATGAACCCATCATCATATGACAAGGGTCAGCTGCATGGGGTAACCCGGCAGAGGTACTACCAGTCACACATAAAGGCAATAACAGGTTGGCAGAACAATTCCTCCAGCCACCAGCCTTGTCCCATCTCTCTCTTCCACCTCAAGGACTGAGAGCCAGAAGCCAGCTGCCAGCCAGAGAATGTGGGAAGGCAGGCCAGAGAATTTTGGAAAGTAGCTGCAAGCTAGGCACATTTGTTACACACACACTATCTAAAGGTGACCAACATTAAACAGACTGACATGTATTTTTCAACTTTACATGGGCTGGCATTAGAAAGCAATTAATTAATTTCATTTCAAAGTTTTCACGTGATTCATTAATAGGGAACAGGTCTGAAGACAAACTATCAAGCAATATCTGCCATTGCCTGTTCTCTTGCACAAAGAAATATTTGAGGATTTTGCTTCTGCTCTCCCCCTGCCTTCCCAGCTATACTTAAAAGTCTCTCTCCAGTTTGCTAAATTGCCTTTTAAATATATATACACTTAATCAGAAACAGAACACATGATGTAAAATAATCTTGGACTGGAACTCCAAGATGTCTAAAAATACCACATTTATCCAGCCTAACAAGAGAGTGAGCATTCCTTTTAGCGCAAAGTCCTGGAAAAGACCACCTTTAGAAAATGCTGTACCTTAAATCCCCAAAAGCAAGGTTATGTTGCTGTGTTGACACACACAAAGTATCATGAAAAACGTTGATGGTCAACAGTTTTATTAGTGATTTAGAAAGAAGTGGACACAAACTGCTAAGAGTCTTCAAATGAAGTAAACCGATACGACATCTCTTTTAAGAGATTAAAGAAGACAAATTATAATCAAGGACTATATGTATCTAATCTCATTGGCTGAGTAGTTGAGTATCCTCTCTCTACATTAAAGAGGTGAGAAAAGATAAAGCTGTATATTAACTGTATCACAAAAAAACCCCACCAGTACAAATCATGATCAAGTTACAAAGTGATTCCAAATGAACTATAATAAAAAATGTTAAGGATTAACCTAAAGATTTACACTGTATGCCACATTATGCTGCATCTATTATGGTTTGTTGACATATGATTATGAAAGAAACGTAAACCCAGTCAGATGAGAAAGATAGACTCCATGTTAATTGAAAAAGACAAACTAAGTGAATAATGAGTATATAAAAAATAGCCTATGCCATTTTTATCACCCGTATATGACACTTATTCCCAAATTTATGGCAGAGACAATTGAACTATGTTTCAAATCACTGGAGGTTATTTCTTACCAGGAATCCCTCTGTGCACTTTTTTCACCTCACTGTTTCTATTCTTAATCCATTACTATTGAAATACATACATATTACCAAAGCTGTAAATACATGTCTACTTAAAAGATGTCTACGATAATCACCCTAGTTTATCTTGTACAGATGGATTCTTCAGCAAGAACTGGCATTTGTTAAAGCCTTTGAAACATGAAAATGATACTTTTAAAAAAGAGTAAAGTTTTAAACAATAATATCCTTTTAAATTTGAACCAGCCAATGAAGAAGAGCTATACTGTACCTAGGTGGCTTTTTCTATGACAAGCATGTACCGAGCAAGTCCAGGAACAGTTGACATGGAAGATGAAAAAGGACTGTTCATATTCTGGGTATCAGGGGTAAATATAACTACTGTAGCACCCAAAAATAAAAGGTAAGCTAAAGTAAACTCACACACTGGATCCACTGTCTTGTACTTTTCTTGCCTTGCCCTTTTCTGCATGCTGTTTCCAAAATGCAACTAAACCAAGTAGGCAAACAATATTATTTTGAAGAAAAAAATGAGAGACATCACACTGAAAAAGGCAATTTGGACAATACAACTCAGCATTTAAACAAACTGAATAAATTCTGGGTAGAGATGATCTGTAGAGCAAGGACATTGTTTTCTGTTTAGTTTTGAGGTTTTGTTTAATAGAACAAGGAAAATAGATATTAGGATGGGATATAAGGTTCCATATGAACTAGAGAAAAATTTATTCTATTTTTATAGCAAAAAATATTTGTAACTTTTAAAATATGAATACAGAAGATTCAAACAAGAAATACTGCCAAGTGTGAAAGGAAAACTGAACTTAAAAAAAAGGCAATATTACCCACATTGTAGTCACGAGTTCCAAGAAGAGGGGAAAAATATAAATGATACATATATCTAATGATCATGACACCACCAAAAACTTCAAAAAAATAAAGAAGTCTCACCTCCAACTAAATCTTTATTACTGAAAAAACTCAACACTTTTTTTTTCAATCAAGGTGACTGAAGCCACCAGTCTGATTTACATGACAGAAGAAATAATATGCCCTTGGAGAAGAAGCAGCCTCTGAACTCCTTCTCAGCTATGGACAAGCCAAAACTTAGAGTGTGCATAAAAGAGGAAGGAAAAATAAAAGTGAGCAGGCCTCTAACAATCTATGTAACCAATAATAACTTAAGGGGAAAAAAAAAAAGTAACATTCCACTTTGCCAAACATGCACAAAAAGATCCTGAACACATAAACACAACAAAGGATACCTTTTCAAAAGAAGAAAAGACAAAGTGAGGCTGGGCTTCCTTCACCAAATTCCAAAATCTCAAGCATCATCTAGAAGGTGCAGGGACAGGGGTAGGGAATAAAGAAGTTATTACACTACCACACATCTCCCACGTGTAAAGAAGGAGATAACAGAGCAACAAAATTACTTTCTCCTCCTACCAGAAGTTCGTCTCATGACCAGAGGACCCTATTTCTGTCTCCAGTGTTTCCCTCCCACCACTTGAACAAGTCAGAGGAGACAGGATGGGATTGTGCAATCCTAATAATCCTCTGCAATAAGCCTGTTGCCACACTGACCTTTCCCCTTCAACTTTACAGAAACAGCTTCCTCCTGTTTGCAACTAATGCAGTTAGCCCTGAACTCAAGCTGTGCTTCTGCCTGGAACATTTCAGCGCCACTGACATGCAACTACAATGACCCTGCCAGCATGTGTGACAGAATTTGGTTTTGCGTTAAAGATATAATATTGTTTAGGTTCAAAGTAAAGCACTCACAAGTCAGAAAGTTTCCTGTGCAACTTTAATTCATCCCCTGGTGTGTTTATTCCCATTATCACCATGTTTAACTACAGGAGCACTTAGTATGTTTTCCAGCAGGACCCCTACTTGTTCAGCATAGTTGGGGGACGTACTCCAACCATCAATCAAAAGTGAGCAGGGATAAGGAAATCCATATGATCACTCCTCCACTTGTTGCAGAAGTTGGAAACAGTAGGCAAAAAGGCCAAGAAAAGGACCAAGAGCAGAAGAGCATATTTATAAGATATTGTACCTCTGAGCGCCTCACTGCTAAGTGAATATCAGCCTAAAAAACAGTACTTCGTGCTAGCCATTAACTGCATGTTCTCAACAGAACCTGCTATGAAGAAGTGCCTGGCACTCATAATGGCCACTGAATACAGACATCCAACTCACATTATTTTCTGGAGAAACCAGCACAGCATGGAGGCAGGTGAATTTGAATTCTAATTCTGTTCTACCATTGACTATTTTTTGCGCCCCCCAATCACATCTTGTTTATTATACTGATTTTATCAATGGTAAAACAATATTCCCTCCTCTCAAAGAGGTGCTGAATCAATAATTGTGAGCTATTAAAATAATACATTAAGAAGCACCTTCAAAGAAGAGCATACAGAAATTAATAATTATCTACTCACTGCAGTCTTTGCATTGTGTAAGAGTTTCTCAATGAATAGTAAAGATATTACAGAGCTCCCTTCCCCCTTCAATCACCAGACATCTTCACTACATAAATAATTTGAGCAAAAAGAAGCAGAAGACTACATAATTGAAGATTACCAGATCCTACAGATATCAGTGAAAGAACTGTTCATAGAGCCTGGATTACTCTAGTTTCTAACTGTCATGCACTTGACCGATAACCTTAAAAAAAAGAGAGGCTAACACACACAAACTCTAAAAAGCAATGCCATATTTTTGTTAAATTAAACAGGTTACTAAATTTTAACATAGTATAACCACAATTATCTTTATATTTGTTTCCCTTTGGTAATTCTGAAAGTAAGAATTAAAAGCTACAAACAAATATTTAAAGATCATTGCTAAATCATTCCATTGTCTTCTTAATTTCAATTCTATAGATAGCACTAAAGAAATCATCTCGCTTTCTTCCAGAAAAGCTGAAGTGGTACACACTGTACAGACACTAGATATCTGTATATAACTTAGGTTGCTGATCATAGAGACTCTGAAAGCACATATACACAACCCTTTTGAGGAAAAATAGGTGTTTTCAGTTTCACTTCAAAATAAAAACTATTGTGTCTCTCTTTCCATGGCGGACTGGATAAAGATAGAGAGAAGAACAAGTTGTGTAAATGAGGACCATGACTGAAAAACAAATCACAGTCTGGAATGATCCCCTCTGTATCACATCCTCCCCCTCAAAAAAAAAATTCTTAAAGCACTTAAAATTTTCAAGAGTTTCAAGACAAGCTTCACCCAGTAAAACCAGCATCTAAACAAACACTTTATCTGATCACAAGCTCCAGAATACAGTAATGCCTCACAAAACACCAAAGTTTGGAAAGGCTAAGGATAATATTTGTTTTTTCTAAATGATTAAACACCTATTCCATGATAAAATGGATGACAAGCTTTCCTTTTTTTTTTTTTCTGGTGGCCTTCCATGCAAATTTTACTACAGATGTTACGATCTGCAAATACCATACTTAGAAACCTGCAAATACCATACTTAGAAACCGTACTCAGGAAACACTTAAGACAGTTGGCAGATGATGAGATGTGGTGAGAACAACACGTTTCAAGCATTAGCTCTTACAATCAAAAGTGTTAAAAAAAGAATAGTCTTCCAAAGTTGACGAGCTTCACTAGATTCCAGCAGGTCCTCAGCCATGTAATTGAATGCTTGACCTCAGAAGGAAGATTTCGAAAGGCATGGGCAATTTGAATGGCTAAGTCAGAGCTACACGAGTTCCTGTGGCAGAAACAGAAGTTCTCAGAAGAAGGAGAGTCCCACTGAAACTAAAATGCTTTCAGGATAGCAAACTTTTCAAAAGATAACAGTAAAACCAAACTTTAAGTACACAATTTATTTTAATGAACAACAAAACAAATTTTAAAAAATTAAAGTCTTGAAGGTAAAAGACAACGACCCGTATTCTGAATTCTCTATTGACACTATTGCTGACAACCTTGCACGGTGAGAAGTCATCCCATTCCCACGCTCCAACGGTTCCCAAGAGCGTGGGCAGCCACGGTCAGAAGTGTGTGACTGATAAAACAACACACCAGCAATCCAGCATCCCCCCCGTGAGCTGCTCAGCTGCTTAGCGGGGAAGTTCATTACTTTTTATCAGCTGGTTCGGGCAGCCGGCCCTGCCCGCACAC